>NC_132917.1:22336494-22645088 GCF_047675955.1 Chlorocebus sabaeus
AACACCAGTGAGAAGATAGGCAGAAAAAGTTGGGGCATTCCTGCAGGCACAAAGCCTGGAATGCCTGGTGTTCATGTCAAGAGAACTGTAAGAAAATGGTCACCAAGCCTAGGTGGGGGCTGTGAGTTTTTCAAGGTAGTGTGTGCCCATGTGTGTGGTGGGGACAGAGCACCCTGGAGATTCCCACACACCCGACCCCAGACAATTCTGCAGCAAGAGCAGACAGAAGCAAACACAGTAACCAGAACCAGGAGGAGAAGTCCTCTTCCTCTTACAGTGTTCCTCAATGCCCTCTACTGACAAAATTTCACATTGTGCTCATCGTCAAGAAGAAATGCTTAGCCTCCAGTCCATTATCACAGAACAGGCACTGAGGGGTAAATTTGGTAATAACTCCAATTCTGGGTAGTGGATCTTTGAGTTTCATATGTAAACATAGTCTCTCAAAAATGAGCCAAGATTGAACAACAATGATTTCCATGATATTCTGAGTTCCATAAAAACAGTTTTAGATCCCAGTATCACCAGATTGTTTAGGTAGTAGTTAATTATTCATAGTGGACTCTGAAGCTGGGCTTCCTTGGGGTAAGTCCTGGCTGGTCCATCTTTCAGCTGTGTAGACCTTAGGCTAATCATTTATCCTCTCTGTCCTTATTTACAAGTGGAGATAATAACCCCTTTTCTTGGAGTTGTTGCAATTATTAAATGACTTCATATGTATTAGAGCTTAGAACAATGCCTAGCCCATAGTCAGGGGCAATAAATATTTGCTTTTAATAGTATTATTGATAACCTATGAGGTATATCTGTCACCTCCCTGGAAAGAGGCAACAGAAGTCGGGGAGCCAGTCCTCTAATCACATCAACTCACAGTGCCAGACATTTCTTACATGGACTCCTATTGCCTTTATCATGTCTTGCCTTGCAACCACAGCAATTATATTTACATTGCTCTGTGCTTGAATTACATAGACTACCAACAATGTATTACATTCACTCAAAATTCTCACACTGCATTTATCCCCCATTGACTCTTCCAAAAATGTGCTTCTCTTTCTCCCTCCACCTCTATTGCAGAACCTGGAATGATTTTCCAAGCATGTATTCTTCAATTTGTAAGCAGACACATGGAAGCATACTCTATAAACAGCAAAGCAACTTGTTTAGGGGTCAAAAAATGATGCTCAGTTTTAAAGTTCTAAATTTGAATGTCCTCATTTTTTGAGAATGTTTCCTACTTCATTTATTTAAAACTTAATTTATGCAATAAGATTGCCAGGAACATATGCCAGTTAGACTTAAATGCTAAAATGAGAATCACTAGGTTCCCCACCACGACCTTTGGGTACAGCTCTAGGCTTCCAGTTTTGAAATAGTCACTGTTCTTGGGAAGGGGTGGGGGAAGGTAGGAGGTGGGCAATAAAATTAACACTGAGACACCTCTACTGTCTTCTTCCTTCTCCATTTCTGTTAATTTACTGAATATGATAACTAAACTTTCCCTTCATTATCTTTTAAAATGATTACTGTTAGGTCAAGTCCAAAATCTTTTATGTCCAAGTCCAAAGGGCCCAGAGAGATGGTGAGCCAGGCTGAAGAAGGGCTGGTGCAGCACAAAGAAGTAAGAGGAGACTGGGGAGCTCCATGTGCATATCTCCATCATGAGAGTGATACAACACATTACAGTTATTATAATACTTCTATTTTCTTACCTATTCCAAATATTCACCTGCAGACAGGGACCATATCTTATTCATCCCATAACCCAAGTAAGTACTACATTTTTAGCGCACAGTATGTTCCTAATAAATGAATCACTTAAATGAGTGTCTGAAATTTGCAAAGTTGAAGGTTCATTACCTCATATTCCTAAATCCTTTTCAGGAAACAAAATCCATCCAGATACACAGTATAAACAGGATCTTTTTCAACCTGCAGTGTATGTCCACCAAAGATGAAAGGCTCACAAGATTGATTTTTGGGTCAACTGTTACAAGCCAAGAAAACCCAAATCTCCACATGGTGACTAAATAATCATTTATCCTTTCTGGGGATATCCAGTGACAAAGATATCCAAAGTCAAGGGTGAGAGTCTCTGTAATACTCAACAGTTTTCTTCATCCAACAAATCTCCTGCATGAAAGGCAAGTGAACCTCACTGAAGAAATTTTTAAGTAAACGATAAGAAGGGCCTCAGGAGAATTCAGATATAAGTGTTTGAAGATGTTAATCCTACTTGCATTAGAGCAAACCCAGCTACAAAGAAAAACAAAGAAACATCAAAGGATGAATACAAAATGCAAATACTCAAATGTGGTAAATCAATCACGACCTATGGTACAAAGCCCCAAATACAAGGTATCAGCAAAGACACTGACCAATTTTCCAAGCAGAGCCAGAAGAAAGGAAATGCATGATTCATAGTACCTGGAGAGATAGAAAACACATTAAATGGATAAATCAAAGAAAAATGTAGAAGGATTTCATGGAGCACCAAATAAAGAAAGTGACAAATCTGACTCCCCTGTGGCAGACAGATGATGGATGGTTTTTCTGCATTTTTATAGGTCATACTACACACAGTTACCGCACACCAAAAAGTTGAACAACGGAGTCAAAAAGAGTTCAGAATAGAGATATAACAGCCACGTTGTATATTTGTAAATACAACTTCTTCATGCATTCATTCATTCATTCATTCATTCATTCGACAAGTCTTCTGAGATCAGACAAAATTGGGCACATTCAGGGTGGTATGACTGTAGAAGATTCAAGTCTTTGTCGAGTATTTCCAGATGCCATGCATTGCTCCAAAAACCAAGATAAATTAGCCAGTTTTCCTGCAAGGAAAATGCACAATGTTCATGCGAGTAGACAGATGTAAACAAATAAATTATTCTGCGTTGTTTTAAGTGCTATGATGGAAGCAGTGTAATAAAAGCCAACTCAACCCCAGAAGGCAGAAAATAAGAATCATTGATTATAAGAGTCAGTCTGAGTTTAGGGATGATACACTGAAAAACATAAAATAAGTTCACACAATATTCAAATATAGTAGCAATCCTACAAATATAAATGGAATATATACCTATTTGCATACAATAATAAAATATTTTTAATTCAGATGAGCAGTTTAAAGAGTTAACTTTAGAAGGAAATGAAACAAAGTTCAATAGAGAAGGGTAGAAAAATATATAAAAGGGCAGTCACACTCAAAAGCAAACATGTAGAGCAGCATTAATATCAGGAAGAAAAATACAAAAGTATTAATGGCTGTAAAGTGAAACACTATATATTATTATAAGTATATCCACTACAAATAAAACAATTTTTAGGTTTAATGATCTGTAGGGGCAGAAATTATAAAGCAAAATTATATAACCAAATAGGAATTGAAAAGAATATTAATCATAGAAAGAGATTCTAATTATTTCTTTCAGGAACAGATTGTTTATACAAACAAATAGAAATAATATAAGATTTTTGAAAAACAATGTTAACAAGCTTGATCTAATTTTTATAGAGATAATCCTTTATCTAACAAATAAATAATATGTATTACTTCCCATTACATGGAACACTCCTAAGACTGATAATGCACTGCAATTTTTTTACCATATCTAAAGTTGTTTATAAGATGTTCCATTATTTTAAGGAATACCAAGAAAAAAAAGTTACCACTGGTTAATAGCCATGAACTGCAATACATAGTCCAATTTCAGGGATTGGAAATCGGAAAAACAATTAATTTGTAATCAATAAAATATGATAATTAACTAACTCAGTAAATCTCAAGCATTTAGCAAGGTTTCTCACTATAGTAAAATTAAATAAAAATTAAATTAATACACAATTATCACTAAGAATAAAATAACTATTAAAATATATAAAATACATCTGTGATAGAGAATGCAAGTGCTCACCCCAATTCACGTTGTCTCCATTTCCTGGACAAGAAGCTACATAATATTTCACAGTAACCATCTCCTCCCATGCAAGTAGGTATGACCATATGACAGAGTTTAGATAATGAAATGTGATTGGTTCTGATGTACGTAATTGTGGGCCAAGGCTCTTAAGAAGTAAGTGTGCTTTCCCCATGTTCTCTTCCCTCCTTCTATGATAAATGAAAGGAACACAAGGTAGATAAATGATGGCAACTGAGTAAGCTGGAAGGATCCTGGACTTGATTTACCTGTGAATAATCCAATGTACCACCTTCCAAACAAGAAAATCCATTCGGACACACACATTAATAGGGAAAACGTCTCCAGGGCATGTCCAAGACCTTCACAGAAGCCCCACCCATCATAGGCCCTAAGGCCTAGGAAGGAAAAATGGTTTTGGGGGCTGGTCCCAGGGCCCCCTGTCTATGCAGCCTCGGGACATGGTGCCCTGCATCCCAGCTGCTTCGGCTCCAGTCATGGCTAAAAGGGGTCAAGGTATACCTCAGGCCATTGCTTCACAGGATGCAAGCCCTAAGCCTTGGCAGCTTATACATGGTGTTGGGTTTGCGGGTACACAGAAGTCAAGAATTGAGGTTGGGGCACCTCCTCCTAGATTTCAGAGGATGTATGGAAATGTCTGAGTGTCCAGGCCAAAAGTTGCTGCAAGGGCAGACCCCTCGTGGAAAACCTTTACTAGGGCAGTGGGTAAGGCAAATACAGGGTTGGAGTCCCCACAAAGAGTCCCAACTGGGGCACTCCTAGTGGACCTGTGAGAAGAGGGACACTGTCCTCCAGACCCCAGAATGGTAGATCCACTGACAGCATGCACCATGTGCCTGGAAAAGCCACAGACATTCAATGTCAACCTGTAAAAGCAGCCAGGAAGGGGGCTATACCCAGCAAAGTCACAGGGTCAGAGCTGCCTGAGGCTGTGGGAGCCCACCTCTTGCATCAGCATGACCTGGATGTGAGACATGGGGTCAAAGGAGATAATTTTGGCACTTTAAGGCTTAATGACTACCCTATTGGATTTTAGACTTGCATGGGATCTGAAGGCCCTTGGTTTTGGCCAATTTCTCCAATTTGTAATGGGTGTATTTACCAGATGTCTGTACCCCCCATTGCATCCAGGAAGTAACTAACTTGCTTTTGATTTTATAGGCTCATAGGCAGAAGGGACTTGCCTTCTCTCAGATGAGACTTTGGACTTAGACTTTTCAGCTAATGCTAGAATGAGTTAAGACTTTGGGGAACTGTTGGAGACATTATTGCATTTTTGAAATGTGAGAGGGGCCAGAGAAGGAATGACATGGTTTGGTTGTGTCCTCACCCAAATCTCATCTTGAATTATAGTTCCCAAAATTCCCATGTGTCACAGGAGGGTCCTGGTAGGAGACAACTGAATCATGGGGGCAGTTACCCTCATGATATTCTTGTAATAGTGAGTTCTCATAAAATCTGATGGTCTTATAAGGGGCTTTTCCCCCTTTGCTCAGCAGTTCTCTCTCCTGCTGCCAAGTGAAGAAGGACCTCTCTGCTCCCCCTTCCACTATGATTGTAAGTTACCTGAGGCCTCCCCAGTCATGCAGAACTGTGAGTCAATTAAACCTATTTCTTTTATAAATTACCCAGTCTTGGTGTCTTTCTTTCTTTCTTTCTTTCTTTCTTTCTTTCTTTCTTTCTTTCTTTCTTTCTTTCTTTCTTTCTTCTTTCTTTCTTTCTTTCTTTCTTTCTTTCTTTCTTTCTTTCTTTCTTTCTTTTCTTTCTTTCTTTTCTTTCTTTCTTTCTTCTTTCTTTCTTTCTTTCTTTGTCTTTCTTTCTTTCTTCTTTTTTTTTAGATAGAGTCTCACTCTGTCACTCAGACTGGAGGGCAGTGGCATAATCTTTGCTCACTGTGACCTCTGCCTTCAGGTTCAAGAGATTCTCCTGCCTCAGCCTCCTGAGTAGTTGGGATTACAGACACATGCCACCAAGCCAGGCTAATTTTCGTATTTTTAGTAGAGACAGAGTTTCACCATGTTGGCTGGGCTGGTCTCGAACTCCTGACCTCAGGTGATCTGCCCACCTTGACCTCCTAAAGTCCTGGGATTAGAGGCATGAGCCACTGCACCGCTGGATATTTCTTAACAGCAACGTGAGAGACAGTAAACTTAATAGAAAAATATGAGTGTTCTGACTGCTCCACCAACACCCTCCTTAGTTCTCCTCATTTCCTGAGACACAACAATATCAAATTAGGCCAATTAATGAGCCTAAAGTGGGCTCTAAGTATTCAAGTGAAAGGAAGAGTTGTATTTCTGTCACTAAATCAAAAGTTGAAATGATTAAGTTTAGTGGGGAAGGCATATTGAAAGCTGCGTCAGGGTGAACACTAGGACTCCTACACCAAACAGCCAAGTTGTGAATGCAAAATAAAAGTTTTTGAAGGAAATTAGAAGATCTACTTTAGTGAAATATAAATGTTAATGATAAATGATAGCCTTATTGATGATATGGAGGAAATTTTACTCTTCTGTATAGATCAAACCAGCCACAACACTCCCTTAATCCAAAGCCTAGTCCAGTAAAAGGCCCCATCTCATTCCAATTCTATGAAGGCTGAGAGGGGTGAGGTGGCTGCAGAAGAAAAGTTGGCAGCTAGCAGAGGTTAATTAATGAGGTTTAAGGAAATAAGTCATCTCCATAACAAAAAGTACAAGGTGAAGATGTAAGAGTTGATGTAGAAGCTGCAGCAAATTATCCAGAAGATCAAGCTGAGATAATTGATGAAATTAGCTACACTAGACAACACATTTGCAGTGCAGACAAATCAGCGTTCTCTTGAATGCCATCTAGGACTTACACCGCTAAGAGGAAAAGTCAATGCTTGGCTTCAAAGCTTCGAAGCACAGGCTGACTCTTTATGGGCTAATGGAGCTGGCAACTCTTAGTTGAAGCCAGTGCCCATTTACCATTGTGAAAATTCTAGAGCCCTTAAGAATTATGCTAAAGCTGGCCAGATGCAGTAGCTCATGCCTGTAATCCCAGCACTCTGAAAGGCCAAGGCAGGTGGATCACCTGATGTCGGGAGTTCGAGACCAGGCTGACCAATATGGAGAAACCCCATCTCTACCAAAAACACAAAAGTAGCCAGCGCGGTGGTGCATATCTGTTATCCCAGTCTACTCAGGAGGCTGAAGCAGGAGAAACACTTGAACCCGGGAGGTGGAAGTTGTGATGAGCTGAAATCATGCCATTGTACTCCAGCCTGGGCCATGAGAGTGAAACATCGTCTCAAAAAAAAAAAAAGAAAAAAGAATTATGCTAAAATTATACTACCTGTGCTCTATAAATGAAACAATGAAGTGTAGATGACCACACACCTGTTTGCAGGATAGTTTACTGAAGATTTTAAGCCCACTGTTGAGACCTACTACTCATGTAAAAAGATTTTCTAAAGTATTACTGTTCATTTTCAATATACTTGGTCACTCAAGAGGTCAAAGTTGTACAAGGATATTAATATTGCTTTCATGCCTCCTAACACAGCATCTATTCTGTAGTCCATAGATCAAGGAGTAATTTCAACTTTAAAGTCTTATTGCTTAAGAAATGCATTTCAAAAGGCTATATCTTCCATAGATATGATTCCTCTGATGGATCTTGGCAAAATAAATTGAAAACATTCTGGAAAGGATTCACCATTGTAGATGTCATTAAGAACATTAATGATTCCCAAGAAAAGGTCAAAATATCAACATTCATATGGTTGTGGAAGAAGTTGATTCCATCCTTCATGGATGACTTTGAGAGGTTCAAGACTTCATTGGAGAAAGTAACAACATATGTAGCAAATATAGTAACAGAAATAGAATTAGAAGTAGAGGCCAAAAAATGTGCCTGCATTGCTGCAACCTCATAATAAAATTTGAATGATTAGCCAGGCATGGTAGCATGTGCCCATAGCCCCAGCTACTCAGAAGGCTGAAGCAGGAGGATTACTTGAGCTCAGTAGTTTGAGGATGCAAAGAGCTATACTCACGCCACTGCACTCCAGCCTGCATGGCAGAGTAAGATCCTATCGCTGAAAAAAGAAAAAAAAATTAACAGATGAGTAATTGCTTCTATGGATAATCTAAAAAAGTGGTTTGTTGAGATTACATTTTCTCCTGATAAAGATGCGGTGAACACTGAAATGACAACAAAGGATTTCGAATATTATATAACCTTAGTTGACCAAACAGCAGCAGTTTGAGAGGATTGACTCCGCTTTTGAAAGAAGTTCTACTGTGGGTTAAATGCTGTCAAATAGCCTCATGTGCTACAGAGAAATCTTTTATGAAAGAAAGAGTCCATTGATGCAACATACTTCACTGTTGTCTTATTTTAAAAATTGCCACAGCTACCCCAATCTTTAGCAACCACCACCCTGATCAGCCAGTAACTATCAACATCAAAGCAAGACCCTCCACCAGCAAAAAGATAACTCACTGAAATATCGGGTGATCATTAGCAATTTCTGGCAATAAAGTGTTTTTAATTAAGGTATATGCATTGTTTTTGTTTTTTTGACATACTGCCATTGTACATTTAATAGACTAAAGTATAAATAACTTTTATATAAATTGGAAAATCAAAAAATTTGTGTGGAGGACATAAGCAGCCTTATAGTAAGACAACATAAAGTTATAATAATCAAGACTGTCTAAAAGAAAATAAATAAATATATAAATAAAATGGAATAGAGAGCCTGGAAATAATACAGCCACACAATATAGCCAACTGATTTTGACAAAGGTGCATAGACAATGGGAAAAGATAATCTTTTCAACAGATTGTGCTGTTATAATTGAATGTTCATTTGCAGAAAAAAAAGTCTTACACCTTCACAAAAATTAACTCATATGCTAAAATGTAAAGTCCAAAAGTAAAGCTTCAAGAAAAAGTAGAAAATCTATATGACCATGGGTTTGGTGACATTTTTTAGACACAACACCAAAAATATGATCTATCAAAGAAAAATTTGATACATTAGGTTTTATTATAATTTTTTAAATTATTCTCTGCAAAAGATAAGGCTCATCAAATGAAAAAACAAAGCAGAGACTAGGAGAAAATATTTACAAAACACATAACCGAAAATGAACTTGTGCCTAAAATATACAGAGAACTCTTAAAATAACATTAAGAAAAAAATTAAATTGAAAAATGGACAATATCTGAATAGACACCTTGCCAAGTAATATATATGGATGGTAAATAAGCATATGAAAACAAGAATCGAATTTCCTAGTTTTGCAAGTGAATATTCAGTTTTCTCAACAGCATTTATATTTTTCCATCTTACACCCCTGATTACTCAGTAGCATTTATTAAAGGTACTTTCCATTTCCTGTTGTATATTGTTGGCACCCTCGTCAGCGATCAGTTGAACAAATATGCATGGGTTTATTCTGGGCTCTATTCTGTTCCATTGGACTGTTTTATTTTTATGACAGTACCATATGGTTTTGATTACTATAGCATTGTAATACAGTGTGAAATCAGGAAATGTGATGTCTTCAGTTTTGTTCTTTCTCAAAATTGCATTGGCTATTTGGGTTCTTTGTGGTTTTATACAAATTTTAGAATTTTCTTTTATTTCTGTAAAAAATGCCATTGGAATTTTGATAGGGATTACTTTGAATCATTTTGGGTAGTATGTACATTACTATATTAATTCTTCCAGTTCACAAACACTGGATTTTATTTATATCTACTTCAATTTTTTCACTAATGTTTTACAGTTTTCACTATACAAATCTTTCACCACCTTTGTTAAATGTATTCCTAAGTATTTTATGATTTTTGATGCTATTATTAATGAAATGGTTTTCTTAGTTTCTTTTTTACAAAGTTTGCGTTAGTATACAGCAAGTTTAACTTATCTTTATGTATTTTATATCCTGAAACTTTACTGAATTCATTTATTAGTTCTGACAATTTTTTGGTAGAGTCTTTAGTGTTTTCTATGTATAAGATTCCATCATCAGCAAACAGAGACAGTTTACCTTCTTCCTTTTGAACTTGAATGCACTGCCTCTCTTTCTCTTTCTCTCTCTCTGTTTTCCCCTAATTGCTCTGATTAGGACTTCCAGTGCCATGTTGAATAAAAGTAGCAAGAGTGGGTATACTTGTCTTATTTGTGATCTCAGAGGAAAAGCTCTCAAAAGAATAAAATTAGAACTTTGTCTTGCATCATATGTAAATATTAATATAAAATTGATTAAACACTTAAAGGTAAGATCTGAAACTACAGAACTCCTGGAGCATAAGGAAAGGGAAAAGCTCCTTGGCATTGGCTTGGCAATGATTTTTTGGCTATGACACCAAAAGCACAAACAACAAAAGCAAAAATAAGCAGGTGGAAAAAAATGTCAAATTTTAAAAGTTTCTGCAGAGCAAAGGAAACAATCAATGAGATGAAAAGGTATCCTATGGAATGAAAGAAAATATTTGCAAACACTATATCTGATAAGGGATTAACCTCAAAAGTACATAAAGAAATCACACAACTCAGTGGCAAAAAAATAAAAATAAAAATGGGCAATGTCCTAAGTGGATATTTTTCCAAAGAAGAAGTAAAAATGGCCAAAGGTACATAAAAAGGTGATCAATACCACTAATAGTCAGAAAAAAATGCAAATCAAAACCACAATGAGATATCATCTCATACCTGTCAGGATGGCTATTATCAATAAGGCAAGAGACAAATGATAATGAAGAATGTAGGAAAAATTAACCCTTGTATGCTATTGATAGGAAGATAAATTGCTACAGTCATTATGGAAATCAGTATGGGGGCTCCTCAAAAAAATTAAAAATAGAATTGCCATATGATCCAGAAATCCCACTTCTGGGTATATGTCCACAGGAAATTAAATCACTATCTTGAGATGTATCTGTACCCCCATGTTCATTGCAGCATTATTCACAATTGCCAAATTATGAAAACAACATGTGTCAATCAAAAGATTAATGGATAAATAAAAAGTGGTATGTTCGTGTGTGTGTGTGTATGCACACACACAGACACAATAGAATACTATTTAACTATAAAAAAAGAAAGGTATTCCTTCATTTGTGACAACATGGACAAATATGGAAGACATTATACTAAGTGAAATAAGCCAGACACACAAAAAAAATACTGTATAATCTCACTTATATGTGGCATCGATAAAAGTCAAACTCATAGAAGCAGAGAGTAGAATAGTGGTTACCAGAGGCTGGTGGTGGTTGGAATGAGGAGGTGTTGGTTAAAGGCTACAAACTTTCAGTTATAAGATTAAGAAGTTCTGGAAATCAAAGGTACAGCATGGATGGTGATAGATATCTTAATAAATTTGATCACAATAATCATTACAACATTATATGTACGTCAAATCATCTCACTGTACACATTGACTATATACAATATTTCTCAATTCAGTATTTTTAAAATAAATATTACATTTAGAAAATACAAATGAAAATTTTAAGTATAAAGTCTTGTAATAATGGGGTATAAAATATACCCAAGATCATTTTCATTAGGAAATGCAAATTAAAACATTCATACACATACTTTGCATGCCTATTAGAATGGCTAAAATCCAAACGTCTGACAATACTAATTGCTGGTGAGAACGTGAAGCAAAAGGAAGTCTCACTCATCGTCTGTGGGAGTGAAAGATTGCTGGTGGGAGCAGAAGATTGGCAATTACTTACAAAGCTAAACATAATCTTACCACACAATCCAGCAAGTGTGCTTCTGTAGATCTACCCAATTAATTTGAAAAGGATGTCCACATACAAATCTGCACACAAATGTTTAGAATATCTTTATTAATAATAGCCCAAACTGGAAGCAACAAAATGTCCTTCAATAGATGAATGCATAAACAAATTGTGGCACATGTGTGTAATGGAATACCATCATGTAACGTAAAGGAATGACCTACAAGCCAGGCAAAGACATGGATGAATCTTACTCATATTGCTAGGTGAAAAAAGCCAGTCTGAAAAGGCTACATACATATGGAATCATATAATATAATTATAATTCTATGTCATTCTGGAAAAAGGCAAAATTATGGACAGTTAAAAGATCAGTGTTTACCAGGGGTTTGGAAGAAGGTTTGAAAAAGTCAAGGACTATATTAGGGCCGTAAAACTATTCTGTATATTGCACTGGTGGATATATGATGGAATACATATATTAAAACCCCAGAACTTAATAGTGCAATACTGAATCTTAGTGTACACAAATTAAAAAATAATCAAAGACGCCAAGGGCTCCCAGGATGGAGTGCAGACTGTAACAAAGAATCTAACTGTCACCGGGCGCAGTGGCTCACGCCTGTAATCCCAGGACTGTGGAAGGCCGAGGTGGGCGGATCACGAGGTCAGGAGATCGAGACCATCCTGGCTAACACGGTGAAACCCCATCTCTACTGAAAATACAAAAAATTAGCCGGACGTGGTGGCGGGCGCCTGTAGTCCCAGCTACTCGGGAGGCTGAGGCAGGAGAATGGTGTGAATCTGGGAGGCCAAGCTTGCAGTGAGCCGAGATCGTGCCACTGCACTCCAGCCCGGGCGACAGAGTGAGACTCCGTCTCAAAAAAAAAAAAAGAAAAAAAAGAAAAAAGAAAAATCTAATTGTATTGCAGACATATAAAATAACTTCAGTGATGGAGTGGGGAGATGGTGCTGATATAAATAACTTTGTAAATGAATGGAATCTAAAATTAAAGGATGAAAGGCAATATAAACTGTACATAACCATTGTTTTCTAATAGATAAAGTTATTTCCCATGGGAATACATGTTAACAACTCTTTTACTGCTATATATGTACGCTGAAATTGAACCTTGAAGTAAATAGATGGTACCAGGCAGGTTTCTCCCGTTGTTGAAGTCAGAGGTTAAAGATAGGAGCAAGGCGGAGGACGACAGAATTATCACATGGTACTGGATTAGAATTGGAGACATCTATATAAATTCCCTTTTAGCTCAATATAGATACAGATGGGCACATATACAAATATTTATAGACAGTTGTATATACATGGGCTAGTATACACACATTTTTTTCTTTTGCTCTGTCAACTGAATGGGACTAGAAGCAACAGCACTCCAACAGCAGCCCGCATAATAGCACCTTGAATTTGGTTTCCAATACTGCTCTCTAATAGAAGGATCCAGGACTCCCTGGAGAAATGAACGATTCTGGGACTGGAACAGGAAATATGCAAGATAAGCCTGTAGGAGGTTGTGGTGCCAGAAAGTAAGGAAGTGCTAAACACATATACAATGATGTGAGTTTGTGAAAGGGACAAGAGTCAACTGAAAGAACTCCCAATATTCAAAGTTAGAACAATTTGAGCATCAAAAAAGAATAGTATTAGATTTTAAACCAATAATATGAATACCCATGAGCACATATTGTTATAAAAATCAGTGAATACGTAAATGAATGTGGGAGAATAAACAAATAATCCATGCAGAAATGTTCCAAATAATTCATGTAGATCCTCTTCCTTCAAAAAGGCAGATCACAACCTCTCACTTCTTAAGCACGGGTTGCACAGTGACTTCTTGCAAATAAGTACAGTATTTTGTTGATTCTCAAAAGATCACCAATAAATCTTTTAATCAATCAAGGCCAAATGGTATAGAAAGGGAGAGCATTCACTTATCAGTCATAGCAGTGATCCAGAACGAGGATATCAAGAAGGATATTTACAGGCTTTAGGGCTTGGGTTCAAGGGACTTAGGTGGTTCTTTCAAGTTGCAAAACTCCTTGATTTTGAGAGAAGTCTGTGACAAAATTACAGGGGGTATAGAAAGGCAATGATCTTGAAGTGAGTAATGATAAGTAAACTGTTGTTTGACGACCTAGTTGTTTACCCAGGTGAGCAATCTAATATTTTGTAGGACAACCATTTTCCCAGATGAGCAAGCTCTTTATCCAGACCTATGGGTGTTCAAGAATTTCCTGAAGCAAATAGTGAGAATATTGATTGGATTATACCTTCATCTTCCAGGGTTAGAATTTTTTGGAAGAAATAATGTAAACATGTTGACATAGGTGGTCTCAGTTCTCAGTCATACTATTTAAGCTATGAGGACACAGTTCTCAGTATGTGTTTTTCATAATTAAGTTTGTGTGTTTATTTTTAAATAGGCAGCTCACAAAAGAAGAAACACTGAAGTCCAACAAATATATAAATAAATACCTACCTTCCTTAGTAATCAGGAACAATTATCCAGATATTATCTAATACCAATTAAATTAGGAAGGTCAAAATTCTTACACTACTAAGATTTGACAAAGACAAAGAAAACTAACCTCTTATTTACTGTTGGGGGAAGAATAAAATGGTAAACTATTTTAGAGGGCAACTTGTCAATATCTGAGTATATTGAGGTATGTAATCTGTGACTCAGCAATGCCAAATTTTAAATATATGCTCAAGAGAAACTCTTGTACATATTCACCATGGGAGGTATGCATGAAAATATTCATTGAAGCAGTGTCCTTAGTTATGAGAATGAATAATAAATTATTGTGCATTTGCTCAATTTATACGGCAATAAAAACTATATTAATGTATATGAAAATAGATAGATTTTAAAAATATAATACAGTTGACCCTTGAACAACACAGGTTTGAACTGCATGGGTCCACTTATATGCAAATTATCTCTGCCTCTGACACCTCTGAGACAAGACAACCCTTTCCTCTTCCTCCTTGTCCTCATCAGCCTACTCAAGGTGAAGGCAAAGAAGAAGGCCTTTAGAATGATCCACTTCCACTTAATAAATAGTAAACATATTTTTTCTTCCTTATAGTTTTCTTAACAATGTTTCTTTTCTCTAGCTTACTTTATTGTGAGAATACTGTATATATACACATAATATACAAAACATGTTAATCGACTGTTTATGTTATCGGTAAGGCTTCCGGAAAACAGTAAGTTATTAGTAGTTAAGTTTTGGGGAATCAGATATCCAGATGATTTTCAACTGTGTGGGGATAGGTCTCCCTAACCCCTGAGTTGTTCAAGGGTCAGCTGTACTGCGTAAAGAACTAACTTCTGGAATGATACATATACTATGACATCACTAATATATATTTTTAAAACAACATCGCAGAGGAATGCTTTACTTATGAATATATAAGTGACAAAATGATAAAAATATGAACCAGAAGGGCACACATCATATTTGGGATAGTGTTCACCTCTGAGAAGAGAGGTAAGAAAATGCAATTGCAAAGAGGAACAAAGAGGACTTCACTGTCTTCCGTAATGTTATATAACTTTTGATACAGTTTGGGTATTTGTCCTGGCCCAAATCTCGTGTTGAAATTTAACCCCCAGTGTTTTAGGTGGGGTCTGGTGGGAGGTGTTTGGATTGGGGGGCGCAGATTTCTCATGAATGGCTTGGGCCATCCCCTTGGTGATAAGTGAGCTCTCTCCCTGAGTTCACACAAAATCTGGTCATTTAAAAGTGTATGCCACCTCTCCCACCAACTCTCCCTCTAGCTCCTGCTTTTACCATGTAATGCACATGCTCCACCTTCACTTTCCTGCCGTGGTTGAGGTTCCCCAGAAGCTGAGCATATGCCAGCACCCTGCTTCCTGTAAAGCCCACAGAACTGTGAACCAAATAAACCTCTTTCTTTAGACATTACCCATCCTCAGGTATTTCTTTGTAGCAATGTAAGAATGGTGTAATACATCTTTCATTTTTTAAAGGAAGTAAAATGACATCTGAAGCAGAAACAATAAAATGTTCTTACTTCATTCTGGCTGGCAGGTACTTGTGTATTTGATATGTTATTATGTATATTTTCCTAAAGTTTTAAAATTTATCAACTTTCATTAAGTGGGTGCTGAGATCTATATTTTGCTTATGGATGTCAATACTTCCTGAACTACTTGTGGAAAACACTGTTCTTTTCATTGAATTGCCTTTGAACCATTGTCAAGAGCCAGTTGTCCATGTATATACAGGGACATACACAAACATATGTCTGTGTGTGAAATATATATAGCCAGTTGTCCAACTTCTGAACATTTTGTTCCATTTTATTTATTTGATTTGTTTCTCTGTACTTTCACCAATGCCACACTGTCCCAATTACTATAGCTTCATAATAAATATTAAAATTGGGCAGTATGATATTTCCAGTTTTATTTTTATTTTTCAAAATTGCTTTGGCTATTCTAGATCCTTTGCATTTTCTTTTTTTTTTTTTCACTTTTTTTTTTAAATTTATTTATTATTATTAAACTTCAAGTTGTAGGGTACATGTGCACAGCGTGCAGGTTTGCTACATATGTATACTTGTGCCATGTTGGTGTGCTGCACCCATCAACTCGTCATTTACATCAGGTATAACTCCCAATGCAATCCCTCCCCCCTCCCCCCTCCCCATGATAGGCCCCGGTGTGTGATGTTCCCCTTCCCGAGTCCAAGTGATCTCATTGTTCAGTTCCCACCTACGAGTGAGAACATGCGGTGTTTGGTTTTCTGTTCTTGTGATACTTTGCTAAGAATGATGGTTTCCAGCTGCATCCATGTCCCTACAAAGGACACAAACTCATCCTTTTTTATGGCTGCATAGTATTCCATGGTGTATATGTGCCACATTTTCTTTTTTTTTTTTTTTTTTTTGAGACGGAGTCTTGCTCTGTAGCCCGGGCTGGACTGCAGTGGCCGGATCTCAGCTCACTGCAAGCTCCGCCTCCCGGGTTTACGCCATTCTCCTGCCTCAGATGTGCCACATTTTCTTAATCCAATCTGTCACTGATGGACATTTGGGTTGATTCCAAGTCTTTGCTATTGTGAATAGATCTCATCAAACTAAAGAGCTTCTGCACAGCAAAAGAAACTACCATCAGAGTGAGCAGGCAACCTACAGAATGGGAGAAAATTTTTGCAATCTACTCATCTGACAAAGGGCTAATATCCAGAACCTACAAAGAACTCAAACAAATTTACAAGAAAAAAACAAACAACCCCATCCAAAAGTGGGCAAAGGATATGAACAGACATTTCTCAAAAGAAGACATTCATACAGCCAACAGACACATGAAAAAATGCTCATCATCACTGGCCATCAGAGAAATGCAAATCAAAACCACAATGAGATACCATCTCACACCAGTTAGAATGGCGATCATTAAAAAGTCAGGAAACAACAGGTGCTGGAGAGGATGTGGAGAAATAGGAACACTTTTACACTGTTGGTGGGATTGTAAACTAGTTCAACCATTATGGAAAACAGTATGGCAATTCCTCAAGGATCTAGAACTAGATGTACCATATGACCCAGCCATCCCATTACTGGGTATATACCCAAAGGATTATAAATTATGCTGCTATAAGGACACATGCACACGTATGTTTATTGCAGCACGATCCTTTGCATTTTCATATACAATGCTTCCATTTTTGAATTGATTTGTAAATTCCTTCAAAAAGTCCTAAGATTTTGACACATATTATGTTGAATCCATCTATTAGTTTGGAGAGAATTGATACCTTGATACCTTAGTAATACTGAGCTTTCCAAACCGTTAACAAACCATAAGTTGCCATTTATTTAGGACTTGTCTTCTGAGTATTTCACAGTTTTTAACATGCAGAACTTGCACATATTTTGATAGCTTTATGTATAACTCATGCTTTTGATGATATTATAAATTTTTTATTTTAAGGTGTTTATTGCTAGAATATAGAAATACACGGTTGGTCCTTGGTATCTTCAGGGGATTGGTTCCAGGACCCCCTACAGATAGCAAAATCCATGTGTACTCAAGTCCTGCAGTTAGCCCTGCAAAACTCACATATGTGAATAGTATGAAAAGTGAGCCCTCTCTGTCAGCAGGTTTTGCATCCAGTGAAGTTTGTATTTCCACTCACATTTTGTCGTGGATGCAGAACCTAAGGATATGGAGAGCCTACTGCATTTATTGGAAAAAATCTGTATGTTTCCTTATTAAATGAACCCACACAGTTCAAACCCATGTTGTTCAAGGGTCAACTATAATTTTTTAAATATTATTTTTATATCCCAAAACCTTGCTCAAGGCCCTTATTAGTTCTGGTAGCTTTTTTGTAGAATCTAGGATTTTCTATGTAAGCCATTATATCAGCTGTAAATAGAGTTTAATTACTTTCTTTACAATCTCGAAGCCTTTTATTTATTATTCTTGCCTTTTCCACTAGATAGGACCTCCAGTATGATGATGATTAGGAACTGATGAGAGTAAACATCCTTGGCATTTTCCCGACCTTAGGAGGAAAGCATTCAGCCTCTCACTTTAAGTGTGTTGTTAGATAAGGAGATTTCATAGATTCTTTTACCAGGTTGAGGGAGTTTTTTCTGTAACTAGATGGCTGAGAGTTCCATCACAAGTGAAGTTTTATCACATTTTTTGTTTTCAAGTGCTTTTTCTTCATCTCTTGAGATCATATGGTTTTCTTATTTAATATATTAAAATGGTGAATTTCATTGACTGAGATTAAAATGTTACACCAACCTTGAATTATGAGATAAACTCCATCTGGTCATTGTATTATCCTTTCCATATAGTGCTAGATTTGATTTGGTAATATTTTGATTAGGATTTTTGTAAGTGTTTTCATGAAGCATGTTAGTATGTATTTTATTTTCTTACAGTGTCTTTATCTGTTTATGTGCTCAGTGCAATGCTGGCCTCAAAAAAATTGAATTAGAAAATATTTCCTGCTTTTCTATTTTCTGGAAATTGATGGTTTAAAAGCAATTTATTAAGAGCATCAAGTATCTAGAATAATCTAGGCAATATTTTTGTTCTGAATTCTTTAAAAAGTATTTCCAAACAAAAGTAACTATATACTAAACTAGAAAAAAGATTAAAATAAATGAACTCAATTATTTCAAAATAGAGAATGTTAAAGGAATTCCACATACATGTGATATTATCTGATATGGGATACAAACATACTGAAATATTGAGAAAATTTGTAACATTAGAAAGACACACAATTTTAAAAGAAACTGTAAAAATAACTGTTGAATACTGCTGCAGAGTAGTTAAAGAAAGCTAAAGTTCTAGTGGCCCTTAGTTCTTTGCAGCACACATGTAAAATAAGTGATATATCTTTCAATCACGTGCAAACTAACTCCAGGTTAACTGAGTTATTCAGAGGAGGTTACATATCTGATACTTGCTTTTGCAGACATATTTGCTTTTTGCAGACATCCCTTTTCAGACTGCTGGAGAAGGATGTCCAAACTTCAGTTGACAAAAACAACAGTTATGTGATTACCAAAAAAACTATTATTTTGTTTTTATTACAGTAGATGCTATAAAGATTCTAATGTGTAAGTAACGGCTGTTTATGCGTCAGATGCATTATGTGATTTGTTTCAGTTTGATTCAGGTAGAAAACTCTTTGACTTGTGAGAAAAATTAAAATAACAATATTGTAAAACACAAAACATTCTTCTTTTTTTTTTTTTTTTTGAGACTGAGTCTCGCTCTGTCACCCAGGCTGGAGTGCAGTGAAGCAATCTTGGCTCGTTGCAAGCTCCGCTCCTGGGTTCACACCATTCTCCTGCCTCAGCCTCCCTAGTAGCTGGGACTACAGGCGCCTGCCACCATGCCTGGCTAATTTTTTGGTATTTTTAGTAGAGACGGGGTTTCACTGTGTTAGCCAAGATGATCTTGATCTCCCAACCTCATGATCCGCCCGTGTTGGCCTCCCAAAGTGCTGGGATTACAGACATGAGCCACCGCACTCGGCCCACAAAACGTTGTTCTTTATAGAATACTTTTACAGAAATGATTTTATTTCAACTGTTACTTTTCTTGTAGCTGTAAGTTGTTTCTGGTGGTTCAGTAAGGGGCTGGCACAAACTAATCTATTGAGTTCAGGGGCACAAAGAGAAAATGAAGGAACAAGGCATAAAACTGAAACGATTTCTTAATTAGCATTCAAGTTTTGCTGACTCTCAAATTAAGCCTGAGAAATATTTATGGTTTTGAAGCACTAGAAAAACTTAACCAGTAAGAGTTTCTTTGATCTAGATATCTAGATAGAAAACAAAATTGTATTAATTGTATCTATAACTTAGAAAGTATGCTCAACAAAAATATGAGTCTGAAAATATATGCCTATGTCATCCAGATTTAGTCCCACACCTGGCATGTAATAAGGGCCCAAATAATGTTATTTCTTCTTAGCAGTAATAGATAATATAAAGAATTTTTGTTCATTCATATTAGATTTGATATCATTTCCAAGAAGAACCTTTTTTAAACTTTTATATATAAACTATAGAACTCTCAAGTCAAACCATATTACTGCAAACAAAGTAAATCAGCTTAACCCATTCGTATTCCACACTAACAGTTGTCATTGTTCTTTCTTCTAGGGGTATCACATTCCATTCCTTGCTAATTTTCTTCTTTATTTTTTTAATCTGATTAATATATTTCCATTTTATTAGGTCTAATAGATAGCTGATCTAATTTGAAACTTATAAATTATACAGTTATATGTGAATTGATTAAAGCATATAACTCTAATAGACTGGCAGTCTTTTCAGAGATTAGAAGTGCTGCTTAGTTCCCTTTCTATGGATGATTAATTTTCAGTGGTTATCAACTCTCAAAATGAAAATTAAGCAATACATATTTGCTTTGTGGATGACCAGTTTTATTAAAGTAGTAGAGTTGATGCAATTAATTATCAATACCCCATTAAGAAAGCCAAAGTTAAGAACCAGGCAGGTATCTATTGTCAGTGGTAAAATTTAGTTACTGTTGTAAAAAAAAAAAAAAAAAAAATGAATAGTATCAGAGAGTTCATGATTTATGCAACAATCCAGAATCATGCACAAATGATTCCTAGAGTTCTTACTTTTTACATCTTTTAAGAAAAAATTGGTTTATATCAATATCACTTAAAGTAGAGTGACTTGAAGTAGAGTAGACTTGAAGTAGAGTAGACTTGAAGTAAAGTAGAGTGAATGATAAATGTTTCATTTGACTGAACAAATTTTTTTTTGTCTACATTGGTACTCAGAGGCTACTTCCTGTCTTTGGTGCTGACCTCTGCTCAGGACAAGAGAAAATTGTCTACTAAGTTTAAACATTTAGCCGTTATGCTTTCTTGGACATCATTTCTGAACAAAATAGTACAATTAGTGCTCTGACAACTAAGAATTAAGAGTGGGCACTTGAGCTTTCCTTCTTGGGTTCTAGAAATTCTGGGAACCAGAGATTCTGTAACAGCCTCCTATCAAGAAAGCTACTTCATAAGCTGCAGTCTGGCCTTTCTGGTGGTGCTTCTCAGAAGAGTAGAGAAATCAGTCCAGATAGGTCATCTTGAGAGGCTCCCTTTTGCAATGTGGAACTCTTGTCATATTATCATTCATAATAGCATTAATTAAAATTATGGATAAAATGTAAGATTTGTGATGTTTGTGTGTGTGGAGGGTTTGAGGGCCTATTGTTGAGGTTACCGATCACTTATATTTCAAGGCAATGGAATTTCATCTTATCTTCTGTGACTGCTGGCTGAGGGTATGACCCTGGGTAGAGTTAGTAAAACAAAAAGATGTAACCAAAAGGAGATCATCTGAAACCTTGAGAGCCTGAGGAGGACGTGGGAGGATCCTGAGTGCCAGGGAGTCCTAAGTCTTGGGCTTCTGGAAGTAAAGGACGCAATGACAAAGAAAAATGCCACAAATCTATAATCCACCCCTTCATTCTTGCTTATGACACACATAAATGTACTCATAGATTTTGACGATGACTGAAAAATCTATCTACATTCTCCCAAACCAACCAAGATTCAGTTCTCAAAATTATGCCCAATTTTCGTATCATTAATATATCAGCTTAGTAATTCTCCAAAATCAAAAGCAAATAATGGTAACATATTCTTTCTCCTGCTTATAATATTCACTATTTTCTTTCGAAACAAATACTCCAATG
Source organism: Chlorocebus sabaeus (assembly GCF_047675955.1). Taxonomy (NCBI): domain Eukaryota; kingdom Metazoa; phylum Chordata; class Mammalia; order Primates; family Cercopithecidae; genus Chlorocebus; species Chlorocebus sabaeus. The sequence continues at coordinate 22,358,444 of NC_132917.1, forward strand.
AGCAAACATACAAAGAATGTGCATCCTCTGCTATCCAGGCTCCACTTGAGCCCAGCCACTCTTTGTAGCCCCAGCCTATATACGCAGGGGCCTGCTACATTGGGCAACTTACAGTATTTCATACTTTTTATTGTGTTGGCACATACTATTTTCAAGAAGTTCTAACCACCTCTCTTCTGCCTTGAAAAGTCCTATTTTCCTCCAAAGTGCAGTTTAAATGTCAAATGTTCTCTGAATATTTCTGTCCCCTCCCACAAGCAGCCTTAGTCGCCAGGTGACGGGTCGCTAATGACTTAGACTCTAAGATTGGCAGAGACCCTGCCCTCAGCTGGCCCCATGAAGAACATCGCTTGGGTACTGATTGTTTGGCAGATACTACACAGAGAGCTTTAAACGTACGGTTTTATTTAATATTTCCATCAAAATTATTATTAAAATCCCATTTCACAAGTCAGAAAACAAAGGCTCAATAGTTTACAGAAAATGCCCATGGTCACAAAATTTATAAGAGGTTAAACCCAGGTAGCCTAATTCCAAAGGCTATGCATGTCATTGACAAATATCATTGTCTCTCAGGCTCTGAGAAAACACACATAAACTAAGGTTTATTAAAAGGGTTCTGAAACAAGAAACAGATATTTTCTTATTAACATGTTACCTTCTTGTTTGTCTGATGCCCCAAAATCTCTTATTTTGGTTCAACCTCTCCAGAGAGTTAGTCTCCAGGACTCTGTTGGGTTGGGGGACATAATCTCCAACTTGTGAGAGGTAAGAAAAGAAATGTGGGTGTGGAGGGAGGAAGCAAGGTAGAGAGAGAGAGAGAGAGAGAGAGAGAAATACCACTTTAAGTCCTTGTTAGGTAATAGCCCAAAGTAATTTAAAACAAAGGGAATCCTTATTGTATCAGAGAAATGTGTATATTATAAAATTAGAAACAGGATAGAGTTATTGAAAAATAGTTCATTAAAAAACAATAAACTTGAAATGACTATAGATGGGAAAACCAAAAGTTTTCCTGGGGGATAAAGATGAGCATTTTGATTTTACAAGAACAATGTTCTTATCTGTATAAGCCACAAAGTCAGAATTCAAAGTATCAGAAGCCTGAAGAGCAAAATATGTTTTGGGGGTGAGGAAGATGCATTGAGTGTTAGAAAGATCTCTGTCTTTTGCTAAAACACTGTCACATAAGTGAACAAAACAAATGCTTTCTGCAGAGAAAACATGCACACATGCAAAAAAACAAAAAAAAAAACAAAAATCCTGTGATCTAGTCCCCCTGAAGCCTTGGGGGGTGGGGGGAAGCAGGGACAGTGAGCCTAGTACCCTTATCTCTGGCATCACTGCAATTCTGAGAGTTTGCCAGTTACTGTCCAGTCTCAGAGATCACAAATGATGTTTCTAGTCAGCTTGACTTCTCAGTTGATTCTCGTTCTAGATATATCCAGGTATATTTTAACTTCAATTAGAAATGTCCCTAAGTCTCAAAACAGCACAAAATTTAGGCAAATTCTGTAAGAACTTGAGATATTCATTCTGTTGGCATGTACCTATTATGAACCAAACATCAAGACTGTGCAAAATCACCAAAACGAATGCTAGCAAAGACTTAACTTTGCTATTGGTTACCTTATTTCATATTGTAACACAAGCTCTGTGTTAAACAAGACTTTTACTTTTACTCAGATAATGAATGGTTTTAGTGTAGCATTTTGCCTTTTTCTTTAAAAGTATGAGTACCAGACCAAAGTATTACATTCACATTTAATTAATTTTGCAGTTCTAGAGACTACTAACATACAGAGGCCTTTTAATTAGCAGGTACAGTGCACAAAAGTTATTAAAAGTTTTAACTGTGCTGCACAGCATGAATGTTTCAGGGACTGGTTTAGATTTAAAACACATTAGTGAAAAAACGAACAGGAGTCATGAGATATAGACTTAAGTCTCTGGTCTGTTGCTAACCAGTTGTGAAACTTTGGCCCTCTTATTCAAACTCTTCTTTTCTCACTTTGTCAGAGGTATTCCAATAAGAGCAACTTCGTTTTGAATAGGGCCTGGGTGAAATAAGGCTGAGACCTACTGGGCTGCATTCCCAGGAGGTTAGGGATTCTAAGTCACAGGATGAGACAGAAGGTTGGCACAAGGCGCGGGTCACAAAGACCTTCCTAATAAAACAGCCTGCAATAAAGAAAGAGGCCAAAACCCACCAAAACCAAGATGGCGCTGAAAGCAACCTCTGTTCGTCCTCCCTGCTCATTACACACTAATTATATATGCTAAAAGACACTCCCACCAGCACCAAGACATTTTACAGATGCCATGGCAACATCAGCAAGTTACCCTATATGTTCTAAAAAGAGGAGGACCCTTCAGTTCTGGGAATGGCCCACCCCTTTCCCAGAAAACTCATGAATAATCCACCCCTTATTATCATATAATCAATAAATAACCATAAAAATAGTAAACCAGCAGCCCTTAGGAGTACTTTACTTATAGAGTAGCCATTCTTTTATTCTTTTACTTTCTTAAGAAACTTGCTTTCACTTTACTCTGTGGACTCGCCCTGAATTCTTTCTTGCACAAGATTCAAGAACCCTCTCTTGGGATCTGGATTGGGACCCCTTTCTGGTAATAACTTCTGGAAAGGAATGAGGAAAGATAGATCAAAAGGGATTTAGAAAGAAATTCTAAAACTCTGCACTTCTACTTCTTAAGACATGTGAAGGGACTGAGATGTCATCCTACTTGAAAAAAAAAAAGTCAAGTACACATATGCAGCAATGGTGACAGGTAGGTGAGGAATACACTGGTGTGAAGTGGGAGGCAGGAAGCCCTGCCTGTGTGGGGAAAGAGAACAAGATCAGATATAGAAGTGAGACAATGGGAGATCTTGAAAGTCATGGAGAAGAGCTTATTCCTGAAAAGTTGGTAACCAGGAATCCTTATCCTGACCCAACATATGCTGTAAGTCAAGGTAAATTACTATATTGAGGACATTGGGTAATAAATTAATACAGTATAAATATCATTTAAGAAATGTTAATAATACAGATTTTCTTTTTCATTTTATTATTATAGTTTCTGCCAGACCTTAGAAAGTAAGTTCCTTTATTACTGACCATTAATTTATCTAAAATTTTTAATCTCATATCTTCATAATTAAGTAATAAAAGATATCAAGTAATTCAAAAGAAAAATCTATGTTATATATATTAAAATTGTTTTGTGTTTTTTACATATACATATATATATATGCATACATACATATTCTGCTTTGCCAGTGCATCAAACAGGTACCACATTTATCTCACTTCTTACCATTCACCAAATATTCCTTTCTCATTTACTATTTAAGAGTTAGCTTTCTAGTAACAACTGAAAAGCTGGCAATACAAAATAGATGAGAGTCTCTGTCCCTGGTGTGTTTTTGCTTCAGCTGGGAAGCAAGACCCTTTCATTAAAATATACCTGACAATACCAGTCTGTGAGTGACAAAAGACAGAGCCTCCATCCATGCAGTGGTTCAGAGCAGAGCTACAGACCCAAATCTGGATACCTCCACACACTAGGGATGTGGCTTTGGATGAGTAACTCAACTGCTGTGTGCCTCTATTGTTTCTTCCTTTTCTCATCTTTTCTGGTATAGGTTTCTTCTAAGGTTTAAATGAACTGACATATGTAATGTGCTTACTACACCACCTGGCAAACAGTAAGCCCTCTGTGTTAGATATTATTCTTATAGGAATCAGGAGGAGAGATAGATTACCACTTGCTGACCAGAACAGGTCAGATTCTGTTACTTTTCTCTTTAAAAGTCTTCCTTTTTTCTATAAATTGCTTTTGAAACCCTGAGCTCCAAACATACCAGATGCCTCTTCGCATACACACGCACATATGCATGCACGTACACTCTATCACATTTCGCAGGCTATGTTCTTTGGATGCCAGCTCAACCACATCTGCCGACTTCTGCTAACTCCTCCTTCTTTGTGAAGCCTTCCCAATTATTCCAGGTGGAATTATTTGCTTAACTCCCCTGTATTTCTAAAAGTCTTTCTTATTCCATGTTGCTTCTCAGCTACATGACTCTTGGCAAAACACTTACGTAACCCTATCTGTATTTCAGTATCCTTATTAGTAAAATGAAAAAACACCTAACCCTATTAGGCTATTGTGAGTACTGACACATGAAAAGTGCTCATGGAAGTGCCTGGTATATAGCAGAGCTCAGTAAATGTAGCATTGTTTTTAATAGTATTAAAACATGTACATGCTATGTTATAATTATGTGTTTTTTTCTTTTCTTCTCACTAGAGAGTATATTACTGGCATGCAGGGAAGGGAACACATCTAGTTATTCTCCTCTTTATATCTTCAGCACCAAGGATAATGCCTAGAACATGCAAGGACCAAATAAACCTAAGACAGTTAATTCATTTTATACCACTAGCACAGTGTGTAATGCAGAATAAGTTCTCAAATATGCTTTCAGAAAAGAACTTGAATGACAACTTTTGCCAATCTATGATTTAAGCATGTCCACTCAAGTTCATTCTCCATAATCATTTTGAGTATTTCATGAGAAAAAGAAAAGTTTGTTTCAGTTTATTTAGGAAATAGTAAAATTATTATCACAATACATCATACTGAGTCAAAATACAGGTTATTTTCCAAAGGGACAACCTTAGTATAATAAGAAAAGAATGTACAACTAGTGAGATCATGGGGAAAGTGTACAAGTGTGTGTGGGTGCGTTTCAAGAAGTTAAGAAGTGAGGAAAGAAAAAAATAAATAGGAAAATAGGAGATGGGTAGTAAAAATAGAAGCTAAATGATAATAATTGGAAGATATGTATTCATTAATACAATAAAAGTAATAGTTTCAATGCTCAATGAAAGATAAATGTTGCCAGAATGGATTAATAAAACAAACTGAGTTAAGCATTGTTTACAAAAGATACAGCTTACATGTAAATATATAAAAGCTAAAAATAAAGGAATCAAAGAAGGCATAAACAAAGAGAAAACTGATTTACCTAGATTAATATCTGTCACAAGACTTCAAGGTAAGAAGCACTATCAGAAATTTATGAAAAGGCTATTTTATAGTAATAAAATAATTCACTTACCAAGAAAATATTGGAATTCTAAATATTATATACTTAGCTTCAAATGTAAATACAAAACTTACAAAACTAAGAGATGGAGTAGAAAAATCCACAATTGTAGCAAAGAATTCTAACCCACTTCTTTTAGAAGCTTGTAGAACAAGCAGACAAAATGCCAGTAAATTCTAAATGATCTGAACAACTTGAATTCCAAATGAAACCTAATCAATATACATAATTTGCGAGAAAGAGAGAGAGAAAACATCACACCCACTACAGGAGAATATATATTCTACTTAGTACAATTAAACATTTGCCAAAATTAGTGTTGTCCTGGGACATAACATAGTTTCAACAAATATCAAAGGATTGAATCAGTCAGAATATGTTCTCTCGCACTATGTAATTAAGCTAGAAATCAATAACGAAATGGTAAGTAGAAGCCTCCAAATGTTGGAAATTAAGCAATACAGTTCAAAACAATGTTTAGATCAAAGAAGAAATCAAAATGAAAATTAGAAAATATTTGAAACTAACTTAAATAGCACAGCATATCAAAACTTTGAGCTGGGAAAAACTGCATTTGAGTCTGCATTTGACCTACACAGTGAAGACCGTCAGTTTCTCCGCATTGTCCAGGAGGTGTGGGGACAAAGCAACTGTTGTCTGAAAGGACTTCTCAGAGGAAGAGGGCTTGGAATAGAGGGGTGTAACTAAATGTTTGCCTAAAAGGAACCTCATGGTTATAAATACATATATTAGAAAAGCCGAAAAGAGAGGCATCAGTGCTGTAACAATCCATCTTATAATAGTGAATAATGTTCAAAGAAAGTAGAAAGAAGGAAGTAACAAATATGGGAAAAGAAATTAATGAAATAGCAAACTACTATATAACAGTAAATTAACACATCCAAAGTCCAGTATCAGAAATAAAAACAGGGATAGGATGTTACTACATCTCCTTCAAATGAAAGAATACATACATACATGGAAAAACTTTTAACATGTTCATGGTTTGGAAGACTCGATATTATTAAGATAAGGACACATGCACACGTATGTTTATTGCAGCACTATTCACAATAGCAAAGACTTGGAATCAACCCAAATGTCCATCAGTGACAGATTGGATTAAGAAAATGTGGCACATATACACCATGGAATACTATGCAGCCATAAAAAAGGATGAGTTTGTGTCCTTTGTAGGGACATGGATGCAGCTGGAAACCATCATCCTTAGCAAACTATCACAAGAACAGAAAACCAAACACCGCATGTTCTCACTCGTAGGTGGGAACTGAACAATGAGATCACTTGGACTCGGGAAGGGGAACATCACACACCGGGGCCTATCATGGGGAGGGGGGAGGGGGGAGGGATTGCATTGGGAGTTATACCTGATGTAAATGACGAGTTGATGGGTGCAGCACACCAACATGGCACAAGTATACATATGTAGCAAACCTGCACGTTGTGCACATGTACCCTACAACTTGAAGTTTAATAATAATAAATAAATTTAAAAAAAAAAAAAAAGATATGAATATTCCTCAATTTTAGCCATAGATTTTGTGTCATTCCAATCAAAGTCTCTGCAGGAGTCTGTATGGCAGTGTGTGGAAATTTGCATGCTAATTCTAAAATTTATGTGAATATGTAAAGGATCTAGAAGAGCCAAACAATAGTGAAAAAGAACAATGATAAATCTACTACAACTCAGTAATAAAAAGGACAAATAAAAATGGGCAAAAGGCATAAGCTTATATACAAAATACAATGTATAGATGGCCAAGAAATATATTTAAAAGATGTTCAATGTCATTTGTCATTAAGGAAATGTAAAACAACACACCAACAGATGTCAAGCAAATATATTATACTAAGTTAAATCAATAGGTGAATAAACAAATTATTCTATACTCAGATAATGGAATACTACTCAATAATAAAAAATACAAACTTAATGTATACACTACATAAATATCAAAAATATTATGTTATATTAAAGAAATCTCACAAAAGAATACACATTATATAATCTTATTTATATGACATTCCTGAACAAGAAAAACTAAGAACTCAGAAGGACATCTGCCTGTAGGAAGGAGTGAGGTATTACTGAGAAAAAAAAGTGTCAGGAAAGGTATTGGAGTGATGGGTTATTTTTTCTTTTAAATGGGATAATGGGTACACAGACATATACATTTATTCCAAGTCATTGAGATGCAGACTTAAAATCTGGCCTACTATACTGTGTACATTATACCTTTAAAAAGATAATGTGAGTATAAAGGAAATCAAAGTATTTTACCCCAAAATATATTTCTTTGACATATTTCGAGATGCCTGTTCGGAGAGCCAGAAAACAGAAGTAGGCTGGCAAAGCTGTCTTTTGAGGGGTAGATTTGCACCTGTAGAGAATCTGCATTGATACAGCCAGGCTTTCCCTTGTCCCCACCTAGAAAAGATTAACTCAGAGTCTTACATCTTTTAAGGTTTTTTTTGTTTTGTTTTGTTTTGTTTTTTTAATGTTTACCATCTATTCCTGCTGAGGGCTGTTATCCGTGAAGTTTCATTTATATAAGGAGACCACCTTTGCTAGACAGGCTTCCTCTTCTCTTCCTCCCATAATCCATCTTGTCACCATAACCTGATTTACCATTATAACCTGTTTTTGGCCATTCTCTGAGCCTCTATTTTTTCTGTAACCTCAGGATGTATGTAAGCTTCTGCACTCCATTGTGGGCTTCAGTAGTTGAGTAATCACTGTGATTCTCCTATGTATACATCAATAAATGTGTATGGCTTTTCTCCAATTAATCTGTTTTTTGTGAGTTGAGTTTTCAGCAAACCTTCAGAGGGCAAGGTGGAAGTTTTCCCCTTGGTCCTTACAAGTATTTGATAAACAACTTTTGCTTATAAATGCCAAACTTTAGATAGCAAACTTTTGGAAAAACAGCTCATCACAGCTAATTCAAGAATAAAAGGACTCTATGAATAGTCTCACATATATTAAAGAGATAGAATCTATAATTTAAAACTTTTCTACAAAGTATTCTCCAGATCCTTGTGACTTCATACTTCAAGTTCTCTGAAGATTTAAGGAAGAAACCTCAACAATATGGTGCAAACTCTTCCTGAAAAGGTAAATAGAATGAACAATTTCTAATCTAATGTTAGAGAATCATCATAACCTTGATCACAAAACTTAACATTGCTAGAAAGAAATACTGAATATATGCATTGCAAATATCTTTTCTTAATCCATGGATTGCATGTTTTAATGAAGAGATGTTCTTGATTTTATAGTAGACAAATATTTTCTGGGTCACTGCTTTTTGTGTCTTATTTAAACAATTTGCTTTGTAAATAGTGACACTGAACTTTTTTCTATTTGTTTTGATTTATAGAAAGAGAATTGATTTTATATAATAATTACAAAAAGTGAGCTTGTCAAATTCAACTCATAATTTTTATCATGTGATTAGATTATTTTAGATTTCCATATGTGCTCTTTTATATTAGCAGATTAATGATTATTCATATTAATTTTTCTTCCAAATATTATATCTTTTAGGTTTTTGTGCCCCATTGTACTGGGTAATACCTCCAGCACAATACTGAATAAAAATGGAGATACTGGCTTCCTTGTTTTATTCCCAATCTTAGAAAAAAAGCATTCCGTTTTTACACTCTAGGCTTTTTTGTAGACTCTGCTCCATCACACCAAATCTTTTTTTCCTTTATTCTCAGTTGCTAAGAGTTTTTTATTATCAATTATGAATACATGTTAAATTTTAACAAGAGCTTTACAGAATCTGTTGAGATAATCATGAGTTTCCCCATTTCCTGATAATGGGATGAATCTTGGATACTTTCAAATATTAAAACAACCTTGCATGCCTGGAACAAAGACAACTTTGTCATCATACATTAACTTTTTATACATTACTGGATTATCTTCCACAGCTTTTTGTGATTTCTTTTCGTCTATATGGATGACATAGATTGGCTTATTCTTTCTTGAAAAAATCTGGTGTCTGGATCAAAAAATGGAGATGAGACCCTTGACCATGAGGACCTCACAATATATAATTGTGCCTTGCCTCCCCTGTGAATCTACCCTAAACCCCACCTAGATATTCAGTGTTCTCTCTGTTGGCTTCTGTGTGCCCTATTATTCTTACTACTGGAAGAAAAGACTTTTTTCTTGGTTGTGGAGGAAAAAGACAATATATTCCAACTACATTTTCAATGTATTTGATTTATTTGAGGTAGGATAGTGTTTATTATTAAAATTAGGCTTTTTTCTTTTTTCAGCAAACTTTGATTCAACATGTTTATATCTATGAAGTTATTTAACATCTTATCCCAAAATATTTTTATAGCTGTTTAATAAAAAAGGTCTTACTGCTCTGACTGTGACTCCAGACTTCACAACAATCTCTATGTAATCCTGGTATTACTTTAATTACGAGCTCTTTCAGACCTGATGGATTGCACATTCTGGAGGAATGGCAGATGGTATTGAAAAATCATCCTTCTTTTATACTCACTATATTTATAAAACCTGGTTCAATACAGCTAAGTCTCTTAATACAGCTCTTGCTCTCTCTGTCATCTATATATGTACATATATATATACATACATGTATAAACTTTTATTGAAAAAGAAGATACATGAAGAGTGCACCAATCACAAATATACAGCTCATAGAATTTTCAAGAAGTGAACGCACTCATGAACCACCACCCACTTCAAAAAGTACAATATTGGGCCAGGCACAGTTCTCATGCCTGTAATTCCAGCACTTTGGGAGGCTGAGGCAGATGGATCATCTGAGGTCAGAAATTCGAGACCAGCCTGGCTAACATGGTGAAACCCCACCTCTACCAAAAATACAAAATTAGCTTGACATGGTTGTATACACCTGTAATCCAGCAGCTTGGGAGGCTGAGGCAGAAGAATCACTCGAACCTAGGAGGCGGAGGTTGCAGTGAGCCAGGATCATGCTACTGCACTCTAGCCTGAGCAACAGAGATTCCACCTCAAAAATATATATATATATACACACACACACACAATATTGTCAGTAACCTAGAAGCCCACCATGTACTTCCTTCCAGTCACTGCCCTCTCCGAAGCTCCTCATTATCTTAACTTATATCACCCTCTGTTGATTTTGCCCATTTTGGCAACTATTGAAATGAAAGTCTTCTTACTGTCAACATCATACATTTGAAATGTATCCATGTTGTATAACATGGCTGTTTATTCTCATGGACTACTTATCAACTTTATGAATCTACCACAATTTATCTATTCTACTGTTGAGGAAAATGTGGGTCATTTTCTGTATTTAACTATTAGGAATAGTGACACTATACTCTGACACATATCTACCAGTGCCCATATGTACACATTTCTGTTGTGTACATACCTAGGAACAGAATTGCTGGGTTATAAGGTAAACTTATGTTAAGCTTTAGTAAATGCTATCAAAATTTTTTCTATAACAGTTTATACATTTATATTCCCACCAGCATTGAATGACAGTTTTAGTTGCTTCATATCTTCTGCAGCCCTTGATATTTTTAAGTTTTTGAATCTGTAGTCATTATGATTTATGCATAGTATCAAATAATTGTGATGTTAATTTGCATTTATGTGATGACTAAGAAGGCTGTGCACCTTCTCACATGTTTATTGGGCCATTTGGACTGTGTGTGTGTGTGTGTGTGTGTGTGTGTGTGTGTGTGTGTGATGTTCATTTGAGGCTTTTATCCATATTACTACTGTGTTGGATGTCTTTATTTTATTGATTTGTAGAAACTGTTCATATATTATAGGGTGGGGTGTACGAGGGAAGTGTGGGGCACAATTATATTGGAAGAGCCCCGTGGTCAAATGTCTGACCTCCAATGTTGGATCCAGACACCAGATTTTTTCAAGGGACCTAGAGATGACTGAACTTAAGGACATGACTCAACTAAGTAAAGTCATAATCCACTGATGTAGAACACTGATTCTGTATCATTAATTAATGAGAATGAATACTGCTAAACAAGTCCGAAGGCTCACATTGTCCTGTCAGTATATACTCTTACTCCCCAAATTAAAACATGAGAAGTCAGGATATGTTCAGACTGCCAAGAAAAATGAGTGGCTTAATTTCGATGACAATAGCATTGGCTTATGAGTGCCTAATGGGTCCATCTCCACTGGGGGCTACACACAGCTGGTTGGGGAACCAGAGACTCAATGCAGATGACTTTCCCTTGGAATAATAAGGGAGCAACACAGGTAATTCTGGGCTCTCACATCAATTTACTGACCTTCATGCAGGTCGGTCCTTGTTGGTTCACACAACCTTCCCTAGACATAACAATATCGTCAGCCAAGCCTGTTTACAATGTGTGAACTGTACTGACTGAATGTTCCAAACTAGATCTCCAAGTTCTAGGGATGTTCTAATCCATAATTAACTAACCATAGAACTCTATCAGAAAGGAGAAATACAATGCAGAGGAAAATAATCTATAATTAATAATTTTCATCAATATATGTGAAGCCAGAAGTTTCTTAGGAATGATTATTAGATATGTAGTTTAAAAGTAATGCAAAGGCACACATCCATAAAAGCATTCTCATAGCAGGAGATTAAAATTTTATACTTGCTTAAAATGGGCTTTTGCCACATCTTGAAGTTCCAAATCTCCCATGAGGAGGTCCTACACCAACCTTTCCAACAGTTCTGGGAGACCTGACCTGACACAGTATATAATGAGACCTCCTCCTTCCAAACTTGGAATCAGTGGGTGCATTTTATCCTGTAAATTGACTTGAAGCCAATAGGTACAATGTGACCTGTGAAACAATGTGAAACCTAATTAAATATATAGGTAGAAATCACTTTTATGAAAAATTTACAAGTCAGTAAAACCTGCAGAGAGTAACAGAAGACATATCTGTACTGTTCAAATTTCCCAGAAAAATAGTCAGTAAATCACTAAATCATTCAGATTATGGCCTGCCTAATGCCAAGTATTTGAATAATTATGTAGTTCAGGGTAAATGATTGTTTGACATAACCCAATGGATGCTGTTTACATTCTAGATATAGTATCATGCAAATATCACTGGATACAGGGGAACACTCTGAAATAAAAGTGCCCATTTTATTTTAAACTAAGGCAAGGTGTAAAGTTATACAGGGTGTTCACTGCATATCCCCAGAGAACACTATTTGCCTAGACTATGAAGGGAGTATATGAATGGAGCTCCAGGAGTTGCATGATGTGGCAGTCTTAAAATACTAATCCAAGGAGAAAGAAAAAGTTATTTCATAAAGATTGACATATGGCCACATTATCACATTGTAATAATAGAAAAAAGATTTTAAAGTACAACTTTATTGATTGCCCAACATCAGTATAGCTACTTCTGACCATCCCCTTGGAATATCATGCAAAACCAACCCCAATGGCACATGGGACACTAAATAGAAAAGGATATCACAGGACCATTAACCTAGCTGAGGATTTCTTTGTTTTCAATTATATTTTCCTATACGCACAATTGTTTTGTATATTTCTGAAATATCTTTGTTCTCTCTTCCATTCATATTTATAACCTGTACAGCTCTATTTGTATTATTTATATTTCTTCCCAAATATTTTCAATGCCTTCCAATTTAACATCACGGAGATAGCATTATTGTGTTTTCAGTACTGCTTCCTCATCATTAATAAAGACATCACATTTTTAAAAATCCACCCTTGTTAAACACATCTTTGCAACTTCAAATTATATAAAGCTTAAAATATGAATAATTTGAAGACATTTCCACATATTATTATTCTTTGCTTACCATCTTTTAGCTCATTTTCAGTTCTTGAGGCTGAATTTTTCTGGTTTGATTTGAATCAATTTTGCCAGTAAAATCTCACTGATGTTATATCAATTACTGTAAGAGGAGAATATAGGATGAGCACTATACTTAATCCTCTCTTTTCATCTCCAAATTTAGTTATTCTAACAAGAATCCTATTTAGTTGTGTGTGTGTGTGTGTGTATTCACTCGCGCATGTGTTGAGAGATAGTGATTATGGGGGTGGGAAGTGCTTTTTAAAAATACACAATTCACAGAAATAAAATTCCTATTCTGAGAGATAGCAGAATTAAAGTAAAAAAAGAAATGTGCTCTGGCTATGACCATCATCAGCACTGACATATGAAAAAAATGTAGACATCCGAGCAGTATCTGCATTAGACCTGGACAAGCAGGGTCCTTGTCTCAAGTGGAGCCTCGTGCTTTGGAGTGTCTTCCTTAGTTTCCTTAGTTGACGTAATCCCACTCTGGTGCTGGAAACAGAGTCAGGAGTGCCTGCAAGTAGGGCCCTGGAGCCTGGACTAGTCCCCATGTGAGCCGCCTCAATCCCATTTCTCCCTTTATTTTTAAAAAATATTTAAATACTTATTTATTATTATTATTATTATTATTATTTTGAGATGTAATCTCTCTCTGTCACCCAGGCTGGAGTACAGTGGTGCAATCTCTGCACATTGCAACCTCTGCCTCCCAGGTTCAAGCAATTCTTCTGCCTCAGCCTCCCAAGTAGCTGGGATTACAGGCTCCTGCCACCACACCTGGCTAATTTTTGTATTTTTAGTAGAGACGGGGTTTCACCATATTGCTAGGCTGGTCTCAAACTCCTGACCTCAAGAGATCCACCCACCTCAGCCTCCCAAAGTGCTAGGATTACAGGTGTGAGCCACCTTGCCCAGCCTCATTTCTCCCCTTCTGAACATTCTGACATCCTCTCCCTATTACCTCTCCCGGTGTGGGGTGCTTCAAATGCACAGCTGCATTCAGGCATTGGAGAGTAGAGGGCCATTCCAGGTCCCATGGCTGGATCCCAATTCTAGGAAGGTGATTTGAAAAACTAATAATTCCCATTTGGACTAGATATTTCTTTCACAGGTTTGTATGAGATTGACATACCAGAATAATGCAGACACGCTGATTTGGAAACATTATTCGGGGAATATATTTTACAGATCTTAGAAGAATCTGGCCACAGAGTATCTGCACTTGGTTTGAAGTCACAGGATGAATCCTCGACATTGGCTGCTTCAATAAAAAGGTTCCTATGAATTTTATTTCCTTCAAAGACATTTGGAAAATGCCCGCACAAGTGACATCTAAAAAGCAAATTCTAGTGTAGATGTGGTTAATATCTATAATCAGTTGACTTTAGGCAGATTACTCTCAGTAATATGGGGTGGGTCTCATCCAATCAGCTCTAAGAGTGTCAAAAGCAAAACTGAGGAAGAAGAAATTCCATCTCTGGACTGTAGCAGCAGCTCATGCCATAGAGTTTCCAGAGTGCCATAGGCCCTACAGATTTTGGACTAGTCAGTCCGCACAATTGATACATACACAGAGTCAGGAGAAACAACTCAGCAAAGAAAGTATACACTTTTTTAGATGGGGAAATGGTGCTGGACAGGTATTCACACCAAATGTCCAACAAAGATGACTTATGTACTCATCTTGTCTCAAAATTGACATTGATACAGTCAGGTTTGTAAGCAGATTCAGGTGGAATAAAACTTCAAAATGTTTTATTCCATTTTGAACGTGTCCTCAGAATGTTTGGAGAACTTGCCAACTTGGATGATATGTTCCAGGAGGAGACAAAATTTCCTCCTAGAACATAGTTCATTAGTATATTGAGTAACTTAAAGAAGACACACCAGAATCTTTGAAATTTATAACTTGAATGTACTCTTTGAACAGGATGATGGACTCGGGATGATGACAGCTTCCTGCAGTGTTGCTGTCATTACCTTCTCAGCATCCAGCTGTATTTCCTGTGTCCCTCATGGTCATGTTGGCCTCTGTTGTCTTACAACCACACTATGTTTTCTGTTGGTTGCGAGCCCATTACGATTAGCAGTTGGTAAGTCTGTATTTTACTGATGGGCTTTATTTTGTCAACAGTGGAGTTACACTTGCCCCAAATGAAGAATTGGTTGGTCTCAGGGTGAAGAAGAAGGACCCAGCATGGCCTGAGGATCCATCTGGACTTGACTTTGGCATTGACAGCACTGTCCTAAAGGCAGTATGGTCCTAGAAATGAAGGGGTTTCCCAGGCAATGCGTTCCAAGGGTCAAGGTTTATCAGAGAGAGAGAAGTCACTAGAACTGGAAAACCTCCAAAAGTCCAGAATAGGACCTTGTGCAGTGGGTCAGACTGGCTATGGCAACGGTGAGATAAAGGCATTCTGGGTAAGGTCAGAATGATCAAAGACACCATCGAGAACAGTCTTCTCTCATGTGAAACTGTGAAATGCTCAGCCTGGCTAGGAAAGGGGTATCTATATTCTAAAACAGAGAGACAAGTACCAAAAGCAATGCTGTAGCCAAACCATGATGAGCTTTAGCTGTCACTCACAATAATACAAGCTGGGAAAGTGGGGAAACTTTAAGAAGGAACATGATGAAATGAATGTTTTGGGAAGAATCGTTTGGTGTCTCTCATACAGAGACAGCCTAGAACCAGAAAAAACTACAGAACCTGCTAAAAATGCAGCTTGAAGTCAAAACAAATAGTTATTACCATTTATTTGGGATTTGTGACTCAATTCTCAAAGAATCCTTTCAAACATATGGGATAGTAATGAAAATATAATGGGAAAATTGAAATATACTATGAAAGCATCAGAAACCTGCACAGATAGTTCAGCAGAACAATGTTAGTGTAGTTATAATGTATTGATTCTACATTCAAACACAATTAAGTTTTGAAATCAACCACATATGGATTCAGACAGTTGAAAATGATATATTTCTTCAGTATTTAACATATGTCCAAACTGCATCTAGAAATGATATTAAAAGAGATGAATAACTTGCTCTACTGTAACTTTAGGCTAAATTAACTCTTTGTGGTTTCAATTGTGTCTTTAACTTGCATTGTGCTTTATGGTTTCTGATGCATTTCACACTGTTCATCTCTTTGCATCTTCATATTACCCCATTTTACAAATAAGAAAAGTAAAGTTCAGAGGCAGCCAATCATTTGCCTCACATATCAATTGCTCTTTAGTAGCAGAGCCAAACCTGGGGCATAATTCTCCATTCAACACAAGCTGTTGGTCTAAGGAGTAACTGTGAGTTTAGAGTGAGGCAAATTGAAAAAACAACCAAACTGTTCAAGGGAGATTGAGGATGAGTGCCCAAGTTAAAAGAGTAAAAAATAACAGATCTAGGTTCGGAAATTGGCAGAAATGACTATTCAGACTTTGCTTCACTCCCATTCCCCAATTCAATGTACTTTGTAACCAGTAAGCTACCTTACTGATTGAAGAGCTACAGATTCCCTGGAAGGAGTCCAAGAGTGGAAGAAACTCTCCTTTGTTTTAGTCACCCAGCACCAAGACATGTTCAGATTTCCTGAATGGATGCTATCTACCTGGAGTGAGGAACTTGCTACAGTCGGAGAAGCCCAGTGCAGCAGACTAGATGGCTCTCAGCCCCTTCAGCTGGAGAAGTGTGCCATCGACCTGCATAGTACCAGATAAAGGGTTCCACTATGTTTGTAGGAGTTAGGCTCTGCATAATGTATCCAGCTGATAGCTGAATAGGCTTACAGCCAATCTACTTTTTTCTCCCCAAGCCAGGCATGCTCATGTGAGGGCTGTATAAATTCTTTTTCTAATGTGCACAAAGATGCTATACGGGCTTTTATGGTGGTCCTAATATAAGGACATTTCTGTAAAAGGTCTAGCCACAGTCAACCACAGTACTGGACTCTGATATATTCTGTTATGTGTACGTGCATATTTATGTTCTTTAAGCAAAAAAGAATTTTAATCAGATGAGTAAAGCTATGACTAGAATCTATCAAAAAACATATCACTTTTTTAAAACAAAAAGGTGACTTATTTTATAGACAAGTCTAAAATTGGATACAGTAAAATCACTTGTATTACACAGAGACCCAGTTGAAAGACCAAAAGAGAATGAACTAATTCAGTGTACCTACCAACTTTCTTTTTTTTTTTTTTTTTTTTTTTTGAGGCGGAGTCTTCACTCTGTCACCCAGGCTGGAGTGCAGTGGCGCAATCTCAGCTCACTGCAAGCTCCGCCTCCCGGTTCGCGCCATTCTCCTGCCTCAGCCTCCCGAGTAGCTGGGACTACAGGCACCCGCCACAGCGCCCGGCTAATTTTTTTACACACTGGCTAAGACTATGACACTCAATAGGATGGAGAACTTAAAGAAATTCTAGGTGGTTCTTCCACCTGTCCTTCTCTCAATCTCTCTCTCTTCCTGGTCCCTTTGTACTATGTAATTCTCAACTGTGGCATCTTTCCTGGATACTGCCTAATGGATTGCACTTGGACTAATGTTTCTGTCCTAAGAAGCACCTTTATTATTTTCCTACATTCAACCTCTGTTCCCAGGGCCCCCACAAAGGGCAGAACATTAGCTCTGAGTTTGGAAGCATACACCAAGTATTGTCCCACCAGAGGCAACTAGACTTGGCCCAGATTAAATGTCTAAAGGCATGCTTTGGCCTACACATATTTTATACTTTGGAAAATGGAGGTCTGCTGCTATGGCTTGAATGTGTCCTCTCTAACACCCAGCTATTGAAACTTAATGACCAATGTGATCGTATTAAGAGGTGGAGCATTTAAAAGGAAATTAGTTTGTGAGGGCTCCTCCCTCATAAATAAGATGAAGGCTCCTTACAAAAAAGGTTTCATGCAGCTTTTGGCTCCCCACTGCTCTTCCACCCTGTGTGGACATAGGGTTCCTCCCCTTCAGAGGATGCAGCAACAAGGTGCCATCTTGGAATCCAAGAGCAGCCCTCACCAGACAATCAAACCCGCTGGCACCTTGATCCTGGACATCCCAGACTCTAGAACTGTTATAAAATAAACTTCATATATATATATATATATATATATATATATATATATATATATATAAAATTTTGTTATAGCAGCACAAATGAACTAAGACAGCTGCCATCCTGGTACTAAGATAGAAGGACCGGGACAGCAGAATATTTCTGATAAAAAGCTCCCAGCTGAAATAAAGCCCTCTCCTCATCACCTTACCTGAACAATTTGGCCATCTGTGTGTGTGAACTGTGAATGGTAATTATCTCTACGACTGTGCATGGTTAGTGGGAGTCAATAAACATCCACTTCAGTGCACCCTGTCAGTTGCAATTTGCAACAACCCTCCTTCCTCATCACAGGATGATCTAAGCTGAGAGGTAGGGAGAGGTTCAGGAATATCCAAGTTTAATTAGCTGATATTTGATTGGAAGATGCTGTGAGCCAAGGGCAAGAGACTCCCGAATGGGAGTCAAGAAATCAATTGAGGGGAATCAACAAGACATGTAATTAAATGAAAGACAGACTTCAGGACAGATATTTGTGATAATCTGACTTCATTCTAGGGGAAGGTGGTCAGGTTTGAAGTTAAAATTCAAAGGCCAGAAAACAGACCTACCCGTTCACTTGGTACCTTGCCTTGCTAGACAGGTGAGCTCATGTGGTAATAATTATAAAGTGACACTTGTAATTATTTCCCAGGCAATACTTTAAATGCTTTATATACTTTAACTAATTTAACTTTCGAAAAGAAGGTCTCAGTCTTATCATCTCCATTTTGCAGATTCATAAATTGAGGCACAAAGTGATTAAGTAAATTTGTCAAAGATCACCTTGCAAATAAGTAGCCAAGTTGGTATTTGGCTTCAAGGTGTATTGTCTTAACTATTATATTATACTCTACCCCCAAATTAGGAAGACATTTCTTTCTTCTCTGAAAATCATGGGTTATATATCAAAGACAGTGAAAGTTAACAAAATTAGAGTTCCACACATCTGCCATGGCAAATGAATGTAGAAGTTAGACTTGACTACGAGGGACAACGTGAGGAATACTTGTTCCCCACCCCACCTTAAAATTTATTCTCTCTACCCAGCCCTTCTGCCCAGAGTAACATCATTGATTCCTTGCATAGGTTAAACCTTCTCATTCCTGTGCTTTTCTTTTACATTTTCATTGACCTCCAGCATGGATTATAAGGTTCATCCATTCTAATAGAATCTCCTTATTCAGAGAAAGATTTGGCATCAAAAGAAAGGAGCTTCTGAACCATGTGGGTGGGATAAAAGAGGTATACAGAAAAAGAAGAAAAAGGGAGGATCCTAATTACCAAGTCTATAACAGAAAGAAGGTGGAAGATATTTTTTCTTTTTAATTAGAGTCATGATACTCTGAATTCAGAAATACATTGACTTGCATCCTGAAAGCAGAGTACATCCCAGATGGAGAAATAGTAATGTCCATGTTCTAAATGCCAAGAAGAAAGTACATCTCTGTGTGTGTTTCTTTGTATGTAGAGAATTTCCATAATTCACCTTTTTTTTACTTTAAATACTATGGGTGTAGGCAACATAGGGAATGATGACAGGTGCATACTATTATTTTCCAAACTCTATAGGTCAGGAAACTGAAGTTCAGAGAAGTTAAGTAACTTGCTCAAATTTACTCAGCTAGAGTGTCAGAGCCAGAATGTATTCTTAGGTAGCACAACTTCACACTTCACCCTTTTAATATCTATACTGTACTGTCTTTAATATGAAGTGAGTGGGGAAATGCTGGCCAAATGAAGGCCACAAACAGTGATTGGGATCATAACATTGTGTTTGGCTCAGGGTAACCACAACACGACTAGAACAAAGCAACCCTTTCAATTCAACAAACATTTGCTGTATGCCTCCTGCATTTCAGCTATTTGTTGAATACTCTGGAAAACCAAAATCAAGTTTAGTCCTCAATGTAGGAGATACTTGGCATCTCAGAACATGAGAAAAAACACAAGAGCATTTTTGTACAAAGCAATGTGTCCTGCGCCCAGTTAGAGAGAAGCACATTGCATCCAGCGGAGCTAGACAATTTATCCACTTTGGAAGCCAGCTAGAATTAAGGAGGAGGAGCATTTACTGGTGAAGATGACTGGGTAAAAAGTCAAACAAAGGCTCACAGCAGAGCCTGTAGCTTTGTGTGTGCAGTGCACAGTGTTCTGGCTGGAATATTGAGACAAGAAGAGAGATAGGAGATACAACTACAGAGTACATTTGGTTTTGCATGCCTGCCTAAGGAAACTCTAGCTTTAGCATTGCCATCTTTTGAATAAATAGTTGATGGTACACCTAAAAAGTATATTAAAACAGAGACATTTTGATACGTGAAAGACGCAGACACATTTCACAAAGCAGGGAACAACACACACCAGGCCTATTGTGGGGAAGGGGGAGGAGGGAGGGAAAGCATTAGGAGATATACCTAATGTAAATGATGAGTTAATGGGTGCGGCACACCAACATGGCATATGTATACATATGTAACAAACCTGCACGTTGTGCACATGTACCCTAGAACTTAAAGTATAATAATAAAAAATAATAAAATAAGGAGAAATAAAGATAAGAAAGTCATGAATATAAATCTATTGATGGTATATTTAAAGGGGGATATGTCTGTACTATTTTATCTTTAAAAAGTAATCACAGCCTGGGCAACATGGCAAAACCTTGCCTCTACCAAAAAAACAAAAAACAAAAAATTTTGGCAGGGCACAGTGGTGTGTGGCTGCAGTCCCAGCTACTCAGGAGGCTGAGGCAGGAGAATCGCTTGAGCCCAAGAGGTAGAGGTTGCAGTGAGCTGTGATCAAACTATTGCACTGCAGCCTGGGTGACATAGTGAGACTGTCACACACACACACACACACAAAAATCAATTCGATGGATGCATAAAAATTCAGTGCATATGAATATACACAGTGAGCAAGGCAAAGGTGGGCAGTAATAATGAAGAAAGCAGCAAGATTCAGAGGCCAGTCCAAGCTTGGCATGTGGAGAAGTCATCAGGTCAGAATTCAGACAAGTGGAGACACTAAAATTGCAGAATTTTATTCAGTGCAAAAACTCTGATCCCAAAGTGTGTGTCTGCTACCACGACTATTAGAAGAATCCCTGAAGAATCACTCATGCAAAAAATGCCTCATTGCCATTGTTATCAGGCTCATAAGTTTGCACAGTCAGATAAGTACATACACGCTCCATTGCATCTTGTGAATATCACAGCTTTTGTTCAAGTATCACATTCAAATCCTAGGACTATGTCATTTACTCTTCCTTATTTTTTTACTCAATTTAAAAACATAACATAAAAGATGCACATAATGGCAAAGCAACCACTCCCAAAGATTGAAATTTAGTTTAAAAAAGGAAATTGGGAGGTACCCAATGCATTCAGTTCATATCCACCACATGAATTGCAGAATACATAATAATTTTGAGTCAAATATTCACAAATAGATATTTTTGTAGATCTTTCTTTTTCTCCTCACCAAGATGAGGTAAAATAAATAAATTTACAATCCCTTGTTAAATGATTTGGGCAAAATATGCAAAGCAGAAAAGATATACTCTCCCCACCCCTCAAAGTCCTTATGGCTTTATTAGAATGATAGGTTTTATACTATGGACCTGTAAATAGTAGCCCTGTATAGACAGACAGACAGATAGATAGATAGATAAGCAGATAGATAGATAGATTTGGAATCGCCACAGCTTCACGGAATCTTATACTCACATGGCAAATAGATATTTCTAAAATGCTCTAAAAACAGCTTCATTCAAAGAAGAGCTTTCCCTTTATGTACGTATTTGAATGTCTAGTATGTCCTAGATTCTGGAGAAACAGAAAGGACTAAGAATGGTTTCTGCCCTTGAACAGCCCATCCATTGAAAAGATCACACACAAGCAAACAATGTGAGTACCACATAAAACTACATAGAGCAGGGGAACAAACCTTGTGCTGTAGTAACACAAAAGATGGCTGACTACCTGTTTCTTTTACTATGTATGAGTTTATTACCCAACAAATTCCTTCTACAAAGACAATGCTAGGACACTTCTATCTAGCTTCTGCTACTATAATCATGAAATCCATATCAGAGGAGCAACCCTGCTGACTATATTTGAATAAGCAATGTACCAGTACTTGTCTTACTAATTTTAGCCTAGTATATATTAGAGGGCAAGACTCATGCTTAGTTTCAATTTAATTTCTGAATAATTCCAATGACCATTAGACATGATGATTTATCTACGCATAAATGCACTTTGCAGAATCAAAGCCCAGACTTTTAAGATTTAGATCCCTCTGGTAATGTGAATTAGGGTGAGGAATAGGGAGAGGCAAACCAGGCATTTCTGGAATGATCCTGACTAGTGTCTCCTTAAAATCTGTGCCCTAGGTACCTGGTATGTCTTACCTAGTCTCAGATCTGGAATGAATAGTTTAAAGGGAGACAAGAATAGAAGAAAATGTTGTGAAAAGAAGCTTATATCTGCCAGAGAAATGGACCCAGACCATCTAATTCAGCAAAGCCGTTCTGTATGCACTATTGCCCCCTTTAGAATAGCCCAACCATAAGCCTCAGTGCTCTCAGTGATTTCCTGCTGCAAACAACAGGCTTAAATACCTATTGGGTCCCATTCCTCTTTTGACTAAGCCTGGTCAAAATCATCCTTGACCAGTCCCTGACTTAGGTATAATCAAAGAAGGACACCTCAAAGTGATTAGATTACAGGTCCTCTTGAGTGAATCTATATGTACCCAGTTTTGTTTTAATCAGGTATGGTAAGGCATACAGACACCTAAATGAAGGAAGAAGTTTTGATACTCACAGATGCTGAGAGGAGAAGGACTGTCATGCCGCACAAGGCCACACAGGAAAGCACAGGTTGGTCAAGAGGCAGAGGCAGCCAGGGAAGAAAAACCTTCATTGGGATTTCCTTGGGAAATAATGGGCAAGAGAGCATATGCAGGCTGAGCAGGTCCAGGATTGGTTAGTTTGAATAATTTCAGCAGGCTCTAGTAGGGTGCTGGGCTGTCCCTAATTATCTGCTATCTGGCTCGGGGGTGATTAGGGCAGGGGGATAGGGGTTCCTCCAGTGGGAACCTGATAAAGGAGGTAGTCAGGGCCCCAGCTCTAGATTGGTTGGTTTGCACATGAAAGGCACACTTCCTGGGGGTCCAGTCATTTGCTGTCTCTAGGGATTAGTTACCTAGCAGGGGCAGTGCCTTCCAGTGTCAGCAAGGCCCCAAGATGTCAAAGCCTCTGAATAAAAAGACACACTTAATACATACTCATATTTTAATAGTTACTGTTTACTAAATGGCCTGAATTCCTGAGCTCTAAAAGAGAAATGAGCTTTCTTCTCTTTCTCTGAAATGATGTGGAGGCCTTAATGCAGCAAAGTTGGGAAAAAAAACTCACAATACCACCACATGGGCTGTAATCAGAGGGCCTTGGCTTCCCAGAGTTTTCAATCCAGCATTATTCACAACCCTAACACACTTTTTAAAAATGCATAGAAAGAAAGCTCTTACTGTATTCTAGGTACACATTTTTAACATTTACACTAACTTAACACCCTAGGGCTTTAATCACCAAAAAGCTTATATAAAAGGTGCAAAACCTGTGGGCTTCTTTCCATGTTGTGTTTTGTGAAAGGAATGGAAAACCAAAATGTACAAGTAAAAGCTACAAAGACAAAACTCAGATTTCCCTGGAGCCATTAGAAGCAAAGTTGCTGACATGGACACTCAACTTCTAGATGGAATTAAATGTATCAGAAGTCCCTTCACAAACAGCATAGGTGACCACATCATTGTTCCCACTATGTGAGATACAGGGTGAGATTTTCAGTGCTAGGAAGGCTGCCACCTGAGGAGAAAACTGAAGAAAAGAGCAACTTACAATTATTAAGGTGCTATAGAATCCCAGAATCCAAAAAGGCCTAAAAAGACTAAATTTTGTTCAGCCCGTGTTAACAATGTTGAAAGTGTGAGAAATGGAAATAATCTCAGTTTCAAGATATTTGAAAGGTGTAACCATCAAAGGGGCATAATTAGAAGCAATTGTTTAGAGGGAAAAAATGATAACAGAGTCATGGCTGATAGGAATTATTTTAAGGTCTGCTACAGATTCAGTCTCCCAGAACAGTGAACAATCTATTATTCTTTCTCAGGAACTCACCTTAACAATGTTGAAAGCTGAGCATTCTTGTTTAAAAATATTGCCAGAGAAACTCCCTATTCTAGGGTGTCATGGAACTCTATCCACCATAAAAAAAAAAAAAAAAAAAAAAAAAAAAAGGTATGTTGAAGTTCTACCTCGTAAAACCTCAAAATATGACATTTGGAAATAAGTTCCTTGCAGATGTAATTAGTTAAGATGAGGTGATACTGGAGTAGGATGGGTTTCTAATCTAATATGCTAGCTGCGTGTATAAGAAGGTAGTATGTGAAGATACAGAGACATACATGGAAGGCCTCATAAGACGCTGAAAGCGTACTGGGATTTCGCAGCTGCAAGCCAAGGAATTGCAGATAAATCACCAGAATCTAGGAAGAGGCAAGGAAGAATCCTTCTTTAGAGGATTCAGAGGGAGAATGGCTCTACCTCCACCCTGATTTCAGAATTCTAGGCTCCAAAACTGTGAAACAATAAATTCCCATTGTTTTAACCATCTAGTTTGTGGTTCCTTGTTATAGCCACCCTGGGAAACTAATACACAATTTCTAACTACTGGCCAGAAATCTTTTAGGCTATCCTAAGTCCCTAACTTTACACATTGAATCCAGTTCTCTTTTGCTAGCTTTGGGGAGGAAATCTAATATCTAACTCTGACTTTGTTACATATTTTGCTACAGGATCATGAATGAATCCCTAAAGAGCAGAGAGTTAGTCAATGAAGTAATACTAAAAACTTGTTATTTGACTGAGAAGGTGAGATTTGGGCACTTCAGAGAATATTCAGGACGCATAAGATAGCGATCTTCCTTGAAGCAAGCTGTAAATGCCCTTTGAAGAAATAAAGACGGGCCACACTGACAAATAATGGTAAAGAAATGACTTCTGGAGCATTCTAGAGTTTGTGAACACCAATGCAAGGCCACCATCTCGTGCCATTTGCATACCAGAAGTAAGATGATTTAAGAGAAATTTCAAGCTACTCAGAGGTATGTCCCAGAGCCAGAATTATATCAGTAGGAGCTTGTCAAGAGCAGGCACCATTCTGACCATGGTTCTATGGGAGAGATTGTATAATAAAGATAATCACAGTAATCATTCCAGGGCAACGAGAACACCTGTGGTATTTAGGGTCATTAATGAAATAAGTAACAAGAATAAGAGCTTACTCTAGGAAACAGATCCAGGATGGGCACCCAGCCAAGCCCCAACAATTCTGCATTTTCCTTCATGATGCTTGTGTCGTGAACTGATGTTGATCCCTCTGTGGTGCCACTGTGTACATTTGCTAAGGTCATTCTTCTGTTCTGGAATATATTATTCCTTCTACCTTCACAAGTCCTATTCATCCTTCAAAAATAACTACTGTATGATTCAGCAATTCCTCTCATAGAAATGAAAATATATGTCCAAAAATGACTTGTACAAGAATGTTTAGAGCAGCTTGTTTCACAATAGCCAAAACCTGGAAACAATCCATATATACATTAATTGGTATATTAATACTAGGGCTACTGCTCAGCAATAAGAAGCGACAAATGACTGATGCTCAACAATGTGAGTTAATATTTTCTTTAAAAAAATGCAATGAATGAAGGAAGCCCTATATATGTGTTAATATTTTTTTAATGCAATGAATGAAGGAAGCCCTATATGATTTCATTTATTTGAAGTTCTAGAATAAGCAAAAGTAATACAAGTTTTAAAAACCAGCATAGTGATTGCCTCTGGTGGGGAAGGGATGACAATTGATTTGGAAGGTGCACAAGGGAATTTAAGTGTTCTAGATATGGATAGGGTGTCCATTACAGGGACATATGCATTTCTTAAAATTGAATAAATTACACACTTACAATGCTTGCATTTCACTGCATGAAAATTATACCTCAGTTAAAAAATCAATAGATAGGCCCAGCATGGTGGCTCATGCCTATAATCCCAGCACTTTGGTAGACCTCCTGACTCCTCAGGTCAGGAGTTGGAGACCAGCCTGACCAACATGGAGAAAGTCCGTCTCTACTAAAAATACAAAATCAGCTGGGCATGGTGACGCATGCCTGTAATCCCAGCTACTTGGGAGGCTAAGGCAGGAGAATCACTTGAACCATGGAGGCGGAGATTGTGGTGAGCCGAGATTGCACCATTCACTCCTGCCTGGGCAACAAGGGCAAGACTCTGTCAAAAAAAAAAAAAAAAAGAAAGAAAAAAAGAGAAAAAGAGAAAGAAAGAAAGAGAGAGAGAGAGAGAGAAAGAAAGAAAGAAAGAAAGAAAGAGAAAGAAAGAAAGAAAGAAAGAAGAAAATCCCACTTTAAGTCTCTATTCTAGAGATGCATGCACATTTTTAAATAAAAATAGAGATTGGCTTTGCTCACCTGTCAGGAAGAAAAAGAAGGCTCCTATGATGGACAATGTGTCAAAGAACAAGGCGTTTATTTTAGAGCCCCCAGACAGCTCTGACCCAGGCACCTGAAGCTGAATGAAAGATAGGAGGTCCTTTCTTGCTACTGTCTAATTCTCAAAACCCAGCTATATTCTCCTTCTCCCTAAAATTCAGACTCACATTAATGCAGGGCTCAACCTACCAGGGTACAGAGCAAGGACCTGTGACACTCATGGGGTGCTGTGCCTCCCATTGAGGACACACATCGTCTTCTCCCATCTACTGTCAGTACTGTACCAGATAATCCCCTTTAATAACCTGGGGAGGACTTGGCCTATATTACTCATTCCTTGAACACCCAAGAGTCGAGATAGGTTCCTGTGCTTTCCCTAGTATCTAAAGCAAATGAAAAAAATATTTCAGGGTGGGGATGGACAGAGGCAAATACTAGTGAGGCCTTTGTAAATGCACTTATGGTCTCAGACTGGCAGGTTTCTGTGGACACAGATTCCAGAAACAGTAGGCTAGACAAATCTGAAGACGCCCCAAAAGGGCAGTGTATTATAATGAAAGTATAATTGTCCTAAATGTTCTCATTCACTCCAGTGCCCACCAGTCCATCTGATGGTCTCACAACCTTGCCTTTTATACTACTTAATCATTGGCTAGGAGAACAGGCAAAAAGGTAATGCCAATTCCTATGTCCAGACTGAGAAGAGCTATCTTGCCTCCAAGGTTTGATGTAAAATAAGCGCAAAGTGAAATGGCTAAAAGCACAGACTCCAGAATGCTTACATCTCAGCTTTACCATTTCTAGCTGTAGGAAGCTAGATAATGAACTTAACCTCCCCTTGCTTCAGTTTTTCATCTGTAAAAATGGAAATAATATTTATCTCATAAGGTTGTTGGTAGGATGCAAACAGTTAATTTGTGGGTAGAAAGCTTAGAAGAATGTCAAGCAGATGGTCGGCAGGACAATATATATTATTGAGTTATTATTAAATCTTGTCTTCTTGTTCTTGCATGTTGTGCACAAATATGTCAAATAGCTAGAAATAACATAGATTTCATCAGAGCCTTAAAGATCCAGAGAGATAAAGAACCAAGGAGAAATCATCCTAGAAAAGTCATTTCTTAATTTCTGGATTCAATGGATATTCTGCTAGGACTAATCATATTCTATTTCTGGGTGATAACAACCACTATTTGAAAATTCCCACTTACATCTAACACACCCACCCCCAACCCCTACCCACATTTACATGTTATCCAGTTATATGCAGATCCATATTTTCCTAAATTTCCAAGATACATTTTTTCCTCTGCATACACTAGGAAGCATACACTACAGGAAGCATACACTATAGGAGACATACACTAAAGAACTTTTCTACCAAAACCTGTTATCTCTTATTTTTCTAGAGTCTAAATTTTTCCCTTAAAAAATCACCCTTCCTTTTTAATGTTTGCGTTTCTTTGCTTAGAAGTTTTATTGACTTTAGCAAGTTCAATATATAACAACCATATCAGGACAAAATTCATCTCCCTGATTAAAGAAAAGTCTGCATCCTTCTCACCAGGTAAACAAAAGCAGTGCAAGATTAAAGCAAATATCATTAAAAGCATAATTAAAGAAAAGAGGTGAGAAAGTTTTTTTTTAATCTATCATTTTAAATACAGTTGGGAGTATTCTCTGTACTTCGCTTTTACTTCTGTGTAGTATTTAGAAAATATTAGATTTAATTCTTTTGGTTCTTATTTTTATGTGTGTATCCAGAAGCAAAGACATAAAAGTGAAGAATTTGCTTGGCCAAGAGAATGCACTTCACCTAAAACTTCATTTTTATGTTTTCCTGTTTCTTTTTTATAAACCACGAGGCAATTTGGTTCAGAGCTTCACAAATGCTAGAGTTACAAGAGGGCCACTCAATCCTGATAGTCATAGTAATTTCTGTTTTATGGATTCAGTTTGATGAGATATACAAATTCTAGATGTTTTATTTTGGTGAGAAAATTAATTGGATGCATGACTTTTGCCTGCTGTTATGGCCTCCATAGTCTATGTTGCTTTCCCAGAATGATTAATTTAATTATGATAAGTACAGGGTTCTTTTGAATTCATTCAAATGGTGTATATGAACACTTCCTAGCTGACTGCTTCTGTAATGTCATTACTAACTATGTGTTAATTATGTCAATAAATTAATTGGACCTATACTCATATTGGTTATGGCCTTGATGTCATTTTTCTGCTCTCCTCTTCCTTTGGACTTTCAAAGCTGGGCTCTAACAAACTGTCAGTTTGCTCCTCACGTATAATTTTTTTTCTGGATTCATATATTTTAGTGCTTGCTCTTCGTAGCATTAAATATCTTTTCCTTTAATTCATTTATTGCCTGCTGGATGTTTTGCAAGAACCATTGCATTGGTTTAGAAATGTATTTGGTAAATCATTGATTTACCCTTTCAATTACCTAATTAACCACAAATTTTAAAAAAAAAGATTTAAACGGGTTTATTTTTCTTTTAAAAAGCCTATAGAAATTGCAAACCAGGGTAATACAAATTAATGATGTGACTACATTATAATTGAATCAGCACTATTAAAATCTTCAAGTGTCAAGAAATGGTGCAGGGGTTTGGCATTTTTCTCTAACATATATGTAGTAGTATGCTCTTTCTTCTCAGATAGCTTTCAGATCATTGCACACACAAAATGCAATTACTGAAAGGCAGTAAAGGCATGACTGTTAAAGGAATATGAGGCCCCAAGCAATCAGTCGCTATATGAGATGTAATGAAATGCTAGGCCTGCCAGTTAAGCTTAGGGAACTAAAAGAGCAATCTCTATGAAATGCACAATGCTCATCTTACAAGGATATTTTCTTCAGTATCAGGTTGTAAGGTGTTACTGTCAGAGAACTTTCTGGTTTTCTGACTTTTTACATGCATTATATAAATGTCTATTATGTATCTTTACCAAAGTGAATTATAGAGAAAATAATAGCAGCAGGTTTCCTTGTGCTGAAAAGGCAGGCACTTAAAGCATAAAGCATTCTTTTTCCTTCCTCTAGCCTGCTCATACTGGAACAACCCTCTTGGCAAAAGAGCGAGTCCCTTTGTCCCTTTCTCTTCCCTGAAATAACCACACTGATAGTAGAGTAACCCGGAGATGACTTTATAAGCTTCAGGGTGGAATTCAAGTCAACCAGCCTTAACTGTTGAGCAGCCCTTGGGGAGAGACAAGGAAAAAAAAGCAAGAAAGTATGAAGCCCTATGTCTCCACATGGAGTTTACCGTCTGCTAAGAACATAAATGTCCTACTCCCCTTAACACACCCTGGACAGAAACTCACCGGATAGTTGAGAGGGTCATAAAGGAAAAACGCTCATCTCATTTCCTTGTTTTGCTTTCTTAAGTGAATTTTCCATGACTCTGACAAAAGCACTGCTCACGGCAGAAGAGATATGTGACAGAAGTCACAGGTCAGCAATCCGGAAGGGCCAGGGAGGGTTTAGTCGGCTTTCAGAGGCAGAGCTTGAATGAAATGAAAAGGCAGAGGATTCCATGTCAAAGTCCCAGGCTCTTAAATGAGCTTCAACACTCATTTCCAGCTCTAACTAAGGAAGAGTTATAGGAACAACCAATGAAATATTTCCCATTTCCATGATTTCCTGTATGTAAGGTAAAGCCATTATTTTACTTGGTTATAATTCACATTTAATGAAAAGACACTTTATAAGTACTATAAGTAATTATTTTAAGTGTGTGATTATCTTAACCATTAAGATATCATTTTATTTCATTGTGAAAGTACTTAAATAGAATTATTTTTAAAAACAGTTTTTAAATCTTCCATGTTTGACCTCTTCCACTCTCTCCTTCAGCCTGTGAATCCAGAAATAAAGATTCTTGCATTATCTGGGAAAGTTTTAAATCTACTAGATATTATAATTAAGGGCTCATATATCTAGGTTAATTTTACATTGGGATAAATGTTATTATTATATGTTTTTCATCATTAATATGACCTACATGAAAAAAATTTTTAAAATATTATGGGTTACTTATTTCTTTGTATTAGTGTCTGACCTATAGTTAATATTTGATCATCTGTAAACATACAAGCATGACTATTTTTGTTTTTAATTTTCAAAAAGGATTGTAACTCAATAAATTCTGTCAGGCATTTAAATAACTAGATGGCCAATTCTGGTAATATTTTATGCATTGTAATAATTTCAGATGATATGAGAAATATTTAAGCTATTATAATATTTATAAGTTGATTTCTAGTGACATAGTAATTTGAAGATAAGTTTATGAGGCACCAAGATGCTATAATCTCTTGACTGAGGAAGATCCCTTTGAGTAGATAATAATTATTGAAAATTTTTTTATAATACAGTTTAAAGAGATAATTTTACTTACTATGGAAAAGTACAGTAAAACAAGAGCTGGGAGTTTCTTCAATGTGATCACTAAAGGCATTCCACACCTGCCTCCTCCACAAAGAAAAACCCTAATAACAAGCATATAATCACACATCAACTAGAGTATCCAAGACAGAATACTGGAATTCAACAAAGTGACAGGAAACACACAAGGCACAGAAAGAGAGGAAAGTGAGGCAGCCAGCTTGGCTAGGACTACCTGAAACCCTGGAGAGGTTACCCCGTGCAAGGAAAGGGTAAGTGAGAGATCCTCAGCAGGCTACATTCTCAGCATGGACTCCCACAACCCTATTCATAAGAGACCTTCTTGACCCTTGCGGGCTCTTATAGTAGCATAGGAACATCACTGGAGACTGCATAATAGGCATTTCTCCAAAGAGGAAGTTAACACTGGGTCCTACACACACGCACCCATGTCCTAAGCAACTGCAGCATGGCAACACTTTGAGAGACCAGCTCCCAGGAGACTGAATTCTGCCCTGAGGCTTGACAGTCCCCTACATCTCCACATCCCTAGACCCCCACTGACATAACCCTGAGTCACCATGGATGGCTAAAGCAGCGCAACACCAGTTGGATCTAGTGGATCAGTACAGTCTCCATCTCTCTGGCACACAGTGTAGTGCACTCCAGGGAATGGGTGATGTAGTGCAGCAAGGAGGCTGCCCTTGGACAAAGGAAGCCAAAAGACACACTTTCCAGAACCTGAAACCCTCTTGCCTATGGCCACTGCCACTGACAGCAACCCAGCTCCAAAGCAGCAGGGTTGCCATGCACTTGCATACACCCAGAGAACTGGGTCTCCCCACTGCCACTGCTCCTGCTGCTGAAGAGCAAAGTCCATACACTCCAATGACTGAGAGCTAACTGCCTGTGACAGTTGCCAGTGACATAAACCAAATTACTTCCCAGAAGCAAGGCAGCAATGCACTTACATGTGCCCTGCAGATGGTCTTCCAATACTCACTGCTGCTACTATTTCCAGGGAGGTATGGATCACCTCACTCTGCCCACCACATCTTGTGCCTATGCCCACAACAACCTGAGGACAGTCCTACCCAGACTGGCATCTCCTCTGCCAGTGCCCAAACATACCACCCAGGGGCCTGAGGATCATCCCATCCTGTCTACCACTGCTGACCTCTATGCACTCTTCCCAGGGGACTGAAGATAGACCCACTCAGCATGCTGTTACCATCACAGCCAGTACTCACCAGCACATACCACCTGGGCACTGGGGACTGGCTCACCCAACCTGTCACAGTCACTGATAACACAAGTGCATGTTGCCTGAGATTCTGAGGACTGTCCCTCCACCATCACAGTCATTTCCCATGCCATGCACACTTCCCAGAAGCCAAGGACCCACCCATCACCCCAACCCACTAATGCCACTACCAGCCCTTGAGCAAGCAGCCTTGAGGCCCAAGAATCAACAGGCTTGGACTTGCTAACACTGTTGCATGCATACACTGCCTAAGAGCCCAGTGACAAGCACATTCATCTTACCACTGTCACAAATGTAGCCCAAGGAGTAGCCTCTGTGATGTCCCTGTCCACAGGAAAACCTCACCAAAGTTTCTACTAACAAATTTAACCTAAGCTACTGAGAAAATCACAAATACTACTTATGCTGTTTGCCTCTGGAGAAATCAAACAGAGACTATACTATTGCATTCACACATAATCAAAGTGAAATTTCCCTACCCAACCAACTCATGTACATACCTTCAGGAAAAATTCTCCCCTATGAAAGAAACTATGAAAAATTAGAAGAAGTAACTACTAAACCAGATGTACAGATATCAGTGTAAGGACACAGGAAATGTGAAAAAGCAAGGAAAATATGACACATCCAAAGGAACACAATATTTCTCCAGCAATAAAGTTCAATGTAAAGTAAATGTATAAAATACCAGAAAGATAAAGGTATTTCAAAATAATTTTATTAAAGAAGGTCAGTGAAACACAAGATAATGCAGATAAATATAAAGGCATTAGAAAAATTATTCAAGATATGAATGAGACATATACCAAAGATAAAGGTATAAGAGAACCAAAGGAATTCCTAGAACTGAAGAATTCAATGCATTAAATAAAATGTTTTGAGAATTTCAACAATAAACTAGATCAAGCAAAAGAAATAATTTCAGAACTTGAAGACAGGTCTTTTGAAATAACCTAGTCAGAAAAAAGAATTAAAAAGAATGAACAAAGCCTATGTGACAGATGGGACACCATAAAGCCACCAAATATTTAAATTTTCAGTGTTCCAGAAAGTGAAGAGAAACTAAAAGGCATAAAATACTTATTAAACAAGATAGCAGCTGAAAACTTCCCAAGTCCAGCAAAATATAGACATCCAGATATAGTAAACTAAGGGATTCTTAAAGAGATACAACCCAAAAAGTTATCCTCCAAGGCACATTATAATTAAACTGTCAAAAGTCAAGGAGAAACAAAGATTTCTAAGAACAGCCAGCAAGAGAAAAGGATCTGGTTACTTATGTGAGAATGTCCATCAAGCTAACAGTGAATTTCTCAGTAGAAGCTTTACACCAGGAGAGAATAGGATGATATATTCAAAGTGCTGGGGAAAAATAAAAACAAAAACTGTCAACCAAAAATACCATAACCAGAAAAGTTTCCCTCTATAAATAAAGGAGAAATAAAGTATTTCACAGAAAATCAAACACTGAAGAAATTCATCACCTGTGGACCAATCCTACAAAAAATGCTTAAGGGGTTTGTACTAATTCATTCTCATACTGTTAATAAAGACATACCTGAGATTGGGTAATTTATAAAGAAATTAGATTTAATTGACTCATAGGTCAGCAAGTCTGGAGCGCCTCAGGAATTTTACAAACATGGCAGAAGAGAAATCAACACATCCTTCTTCACATGGCAGCAGGAAGAGGTGTGAGTAAAAGAGGGGAAAGCTCCTTATAAAACCATCAGATCTCATGAAGAACTCACTCAGTATCATGAGAAAGAATGAGGGTAACCAATCCCATGATTGTATTACCTCCCACTGAGTCCCTCCCATAAAACATGGGATTGTTGGAACTACAATTCAAGATGAGATATAGGTGGTGATACAGCCAAATCATGTTGTTCTACCCCTGGCCTCTCTCAAATCACATGTCCTCACATTTCAAAGCAGAATCATGTCCTTCCCACAGTCCCCCAAAGTCTTAACTCATTCCACCATTACCCAAAAGTCCGAGTCCAAAGTCTTATCTGAGACTAGCAAGTCCCTTCTGCCTATAAGCCTATAAAATCAAAAGCAAGTTAGTTACTTTCTAGACACAATGGAGAGAGTAAAGGCATTGGTTAAATATGTGCATTCCAAATGGGAGAAACTGGCCAAAACAAAGGGGCTGCAGGCTCCATGAAAGTCCAAAATCCAATAGGACAGTTATTAAATCTTAAAGTTTCAAACGGATCTCCTTTGACTCCATGTCTCACATCCAGGTCATGCTGATGCAAGAGTTGGGCTCCCATGGCTTTGGGCAGTTCTGGCCCTGTGGCTTTGCAGGGTATAGCCCCCTCCCCAGTTGCTTCCATGGATGGCATTGAGTGTCTGTGTGGTGCAAGCTGTTAGTGGATCTACCATTGTGGGGTCTGAAGGATGGTGACCCTCTTCTCACGGCTCCACCTGGCAGTGCCTCACTGGGGACTCTGTGTGGGGACCCCACATTTCCCTTCCACACTGCCCTAGCAGAGGTTCTCCATGAGGGCTCCACCCCTGCATCAAACTTCTGCCTGGAAATCCAGGTGTTTCTATACATCCTCTGAAATCTAGGTAGAGGTTCCCAAACTGCAATTCTTGTCTTCTGTGAACCTGCAGGACCACCACCACACGAAAGCTGCCAAAGCTTGGGACTTAGACCTTCTGAAGCAATGGCCTGAGCTGTACCTTCGTCCTTGTTAGCCATGGCTGAAGTGGCTTGGAAGCAGGGCAACAAGTCCTGAGGCTGCATACAGCAGGGAGGCCCTGAACCCTGCCCAAGGAAACCATTTGTCCATCCTAGGCCTCTATGACTGTGATGGGAGAGTCTGCCATGAAGGTCTCTGACATGCCCTGGAGATATTTTCCCCATTGTTTTGATGGTTAACATTTGGCTCTTCATTACTTTTGCAAATTTCTGCAGCAGGCTTGACTTTCTCCCCAGAAAGGAGGTTTTCTTTTCTATCACATCATCAGGCTGCAAATTTTCCAAACTTCTATGCTATGCTTTCTCTTGAATACTTTGCCACTTAGAAATTTCTTCTACCAGATATCCTAAACCATCTATCTCAAGTTCAAAGTTCCACAGATCTCTAGGTCAGGGGCAAAATGCCACCAGTCTCTTTGCATAGCAAGAGTGGCCTTTACTCCAGTTTCTAACAAGTTCCTCATCTCCATCTGAGATCACTTCAGCCTGGACTTCATTGTTCATATCACTATCACATTTTGGTCAAAGCCATTCAACAAGTCTCTAGGACATTCCAAACTTTCCCACATCCTCCTGTCTTCTGAGCCCTTCAAGTATCTAGGAAGTTCCAAACTTTCCCACATTTTCTTGTCTTTTTCTGAGCCCTCCATACTATTCCAACTGCTGCCTGTTACAGAATTCCAATGTCATTTCCACATTTTGGGGAATCTTCACATCAGCACCCCACTCTCTCTGGTACCAATTTACCATATTAATCTCTTCTCATGCTGGTAATAAATAACAAAATACCAGACACTGGGCAATTTATAAAGAAATAGGTTCAATTGACTCACAGTTCAGCATGCTGAGGAAGCCTCAGGAAACTTACAATCATTGCAAAAGGGGAAACAAACATGTCCTTCGTAACGTGGCAGGAGGAAGAGAAGTGAAGTGAGTGGGTAAAAGGGGAAAACGTCCCCTAAAAACAAAAACAAATCTCATGAGAACTCACTCACTATCACAAGAATAGCATGATGGTAACTGCCGCCATGATTAAATTACCCCCCTACCAGGTCCCTCCCATAACGAGTGGGGTTTATGGGAACTGCAACTCAAGATGAAACATAGTGGGGACACCAGGGGTAATACACCTGGAAGTAACAGGACAATATCTACCACCATAAACACATAGGACAGCATAAACCTCATTGCTAAAACAAACACACAAAAAGGAAGAGAAAAGACCCAAATGTTACTGCTATGGAAAACACAAAACTGTAATGATAATAAGAGAGGGGATAAAGGGAACAAATGATATAACAAACAGAAAAAAAATAATGAAATGACATAAATACGTTCTTATCAATAACCTTAAATGTAAACGTATTAAATTTTCCCCTTGAAAGATATAAATCGACTGAGTAGAAATAAAACATAACTCAAATACATGCTGTCTAAAGGACACTTATCTCATCTGTAAAGACACATATAGGCTGAAAATAAAAAGATGGAAAAAGATATTCTAACTTAATGAAATTCAAAAGTGAGCAGGAGTAGCTATAAATTACATCAGATAAAATAGACTTTAAGTCAAAAACGGTAAAAGGAGACAAAGAACATCATTATATAATGATAAAGGAATCAATTCAGCAAGAGGATACAACAATTATAAATATATATACACTTAAAATTGGAGCCTCCAGATATATAAAGAATAAAGGGAGAAAAGGACTTCAATACAATAATAGTTGGGGACTTGATCACCACACTCTCAGGATTAGACAGATCATTTAGACAGAAAATTAACAATGGGAAAAATATTGGACTTAGATTGCACTTTAGATGAAATGGACCTAATAGACATCTACAGAACATTTTTTTTAAATTCTATTTAAAAATGTGTACATTTGCTACATGGGTATATTGCATAATGCCGGGGTTTGGGCTTCTACTGAACCCATCACCCAAATACTGAACATAAGACTTAATATATAGTTTTTCAACTCTTATCTTTCTTGCAATATCACACCTTTTAGGGTCTCCAGTGTCTACTATTTCCATTTGATGTCCATGTATAGCTATTATTTAGCCCTCACGTATAAGTGAGACATGCAAATTGGATTTAATGTTTCTGAGATTTTTCTCTCACCATGATGGCCTTCAGCTCCATTTATGTTGCTGTGAAATACATGATTTTATACTATATTATGGCTTCATAGCATTTAACATTCCACGGTGTATATGCAACACATATTCTTTATCCAATCCAGTTCTGATGGATCCTTAGGTTGATGCCATGACTATTTTTAGTCCTTTCAGAAATGACCTTACTATTTTCCAAAGGTGCTTAACTAATTTATATTCCAATCAACAGTCTGTAAGTGTTCTCTTTTCTCCACATCCTCACTAAAATCTGTTATTTTTGACTGTTAGATATGTTATTCTGACTGGTTTGAGGTAGAATATCATTGTGATTTTAATTTGCATTTCTATGATGATTTAGTAATGAGCCTTTTTTCATAAGTTTGTTGGCTGCTTCTTTATCTTCTTTTGAGAGGTGTCTGTTGATGTCTTATGTGCATTTTTTAATGGGGTTATGTATTTTTCTTGTTGATTTAAGTTATTTATGGATTCTGGATATTAGTTCTTTGGCACAGTCATAGACTGCAAATATTTTCTCCCATTCTATAGATTACCTGTCAGCTCTATTGATTGTTCCTTTTACTGTACAGAAGCTCTTTAGTTTAATTTAGTGACATTTATCTGTTTTTGTTTTTGTTGCATTTGCTTTTAAGGACTTCCTCATAAATTATTTGCTAAGGCTAATGTACAAAAGAGTTTTTCCTAGGTTTTCATCAGTAGTTTTATAGCTTCAACCCTGCATTTAAGTCTTTAATTGATTTGGGGTTAATTTTTGTATATAATGAGACGTAGAGGTCCAATTTCATTCTTTTGCATATGGCTAGCCAGTTTTACCAGCAACATTTATTGAATAGGGTGGCTTTTCCTCATTGTTTGTGTCAACTTTGTCAAAGATTAGGTGATTTTAGGTGTGTGGCTTTATTTTTGGGGTCTCTATTCTAATCAATTTATCTACAGATTAATTTTTCTGCCAGTATCATGATGTTTTTGATATCATAGCCTTGTATTATAGCTTGAAATTGGGTAATGTAATGCCTCCAGCTTTGTTGTTTTTGCTTATGGTTGTTTGGGCTGTTCATGCTCTTTGTTGGTTCCAAATAAATTTGGAATCTTTTTTCTAATTCTGTGAAAAAATGATCTTGGTAATTTAATAGGAA
Organism: Chlorocebus sabaeus; assembly: GCF_047675955.1. NCBI lineage: Eukaryota > Metazoa > Chordata > Mammalia > Primates > Cercopithecidae > Chlorocebus > Chlorocebus sabaeus. The sequence goes on from NC_132917.1 coordinate 22,396,751, forward strand.
TCTTCTTGTATCTGTAGATTTCTTTGAGCACTATAATCATTTTAACAATATTGATTTTTCCTGTCGAGGTACATGAGATTTTTTTCCATATGTTTATGTCATCCACTATTTCTTTCAACAGTATCTGCAGTTTTCCTTGTAGAGATCTTTCACCTCCTTGGTTAGATGTATTTCTAGGTGTTTTATTATCTTTGTGGAGCTTACAAATGGGATTGAGTTCCTGATTTGATTTTCTACTTGAATGTTGTTGATGTATAAAAATCCAACTTATAGCAGTGAGCTGAGATCCGGCCATTACACTCCAGCCCGGGCGACAGAGCAAGACTCCATCTCGTAAAAAAACAAAACAAAACAAAACAACTGATTTTCATGAATTAATTTTGTATCCTGAAACTTTGTAGAGTCATTGAGTCATTTATCCCATCCAGGAGTCTTTTGGAGGAATCTTTATGATTTTCTGGGTATAGGATCATGTCATCAGTAAACAAAGGTAACTAGACTTCCTAATTTCCTATTTGGATGCCTTTTATTTCTTTTGCTTGCCTGATTGCTCTAAGACCTCCAGTACTATGGTGAAAAGAAGTGGTGAGATTACGTGTCCTTCTCTTACTCCAGTTCTTAGAGGGGATGCTTTCAACTTTTCCCCATTCAATATGATGTTGCTTGTAGGTTTGTCATAGATGGCTCTTATTATTTTAAAGTATTGTCTTTAAATGACCTAGTTGTTGAGAAATTTTGCCATGAAGGGATTCAGGATTTTATTGAATATTTATTGAATATTTTTTTCTGCATCTATTGAAATGATCATATGGCTTTTGTTTTTAATTATGTTTACATGGTGAATCACATGAATTGTTGCACATGTTGAACCATCCTTGAATTCCTGGAATAAAACTCCTCACTTGATCTTGGTGAATTATCTTTTTGATGTGTTGCTGGATTCGATTTGCCTGCGTTTTGCTGAATATTTTTGCATTTATGTTCATCAGGAATATTTTTGTGTGTGTGCTACCCAGATTTGGGTATCAGGGTAATATTGGTTTTATAGAATAAGTTAAGGAGGAATCTTTCCTTCTTGATTTTTTCAAATAGTCTTAGCAAAATTGGTATCAGCTTTTCTTTGGATGTCTATTAGAATTTGACTGTGAATCAATCTGGTCCTGGGCTTTTTCCAGGTAGTGTATTTTTTAATTACTGATTGAATTTCATAAACTATTATTGGTCTGTTTTGGATTTTTATTTCTTCCTGGTTCTAACTTGGGAGTTGTATGTTTCCAGAAATTTATCTATTTCCTCTAGGTTTTTTAGTTTGTACACATAGATACATACATAGTTGTCTCTGAGGATCTTTTGTATTCTTGTGGTATAAGTGGTAATGCCACATATATAATTTATGATTTTTCTTATTTGAATGGTATCTCTTTTTTCTCTTGTTTAATCCAGCTAATGGTCTATCAATTTTGTTTATCCTTTCAAAAACTCAACTTTCTGTTTCATTAATCCTTTGTATTTTTGTTGTTGTTGTTGTTAGTATCAATTTCATTTAGTTTTCCTCTGTTCTTTGTTATTTCCTTTCTTCTGCTAGTTTTGGGTTTTGTCTTTTTTAGTTTTTCTAGTCACTTTATGTCAGGATTAGCCTGCTAAAATTTAAGATCTTTCTATTGTTTTGATGTAGGCATTTAGTAACATAAAATTTCAACTTAACACCCCCTTTGCTGTACCACAAAGATTTTGGTATGTTTTATCTCCATTTTAATTCATTTCAAGAAATATTTTGATTCCTTCCTTATTTGTTGTTTATCCAAAATCATTCAGGAGCAAGTTGTGTAGTGTCCATGTACTTGTGTGTGTTTTGTGGAGTTTCTCTTGGAATTGATTTCTAATTTTATTACACTGTAGTCTGAACAAATGCTTTATATAATTTTATTTTTTAAATTTATTGAGACTTGCTTTACAACCAAGCACATGATTAATTTTAGAGAACATTCCATGTTCAAATGAGAAAATTATATATTCTGTGATTGTTGGGTGAAATATTATGTACATGTCTATCAGATCCATTTGGTTAAGAGTCCAATTTAAGTTTAGAGTTTGTTTGTTACTTTTCTGTCTCAATGATCAGCCTAGTACTGTCAATGGTGTTTTGAAGTCCTCCAATATCATTATATGGCAATCTGTCTCTTTTCTGAGTTTTGGTAGTATTTGTTTTATAAACATGGGTGCTCCAGTGATGGATGTGCATATCTTTAGGATAGTTAAATCTTCTTTTTGAATTAAAACTTTATTATTTTCTTTTTAAAACGTTGTTGATTTAATGTTTGTTTCATCTGATACAAGAATAGAAACCCCTGATATTTTTTGTGTTTCATTTGCATGATAGATCTTTCTCCACCACTTTACTTTGAGTCTATGTGTGTCATTAAATGTGAGATGGGTCTCTTGAACACAGCAGATGGTTCAGTCTTGTTTTTTATCCAATTTGCCAATCTTTCAATTGAAACATTTAGGCCATTTATTTTCAAAGTTAATGATATGTGAGGTTTTGTGCCTGTCATAGTGTTGTTAGCTAGTTGGTTTGTAATCTTAGTTGTGTAATTGCTATATCAGATCTGTAAACTTTGTACTTATGTGTGCTTCCATAGTAGTATCACTCTTTCATTTCCATGTTAGAACTTCTTTGAGCATTTCTTTTTTTTTTTTTTTTTGAGACGGAGTTACTCTGTCACCCAGGCTGGAGTGCAGTGGCCGGATCTCAGCTCACTGCAAGCTCCGCCTCCCGGGTTTACGCCGTTCTCTTGCCTCAGCCTCCCGAGTAGATGGGACTACAGGCGCCTGCCACCTCGCCTGGCTAGTTTTTTGTATATTTTAGTAGAGATGGGGTTTCACCGTGTTAGGATGGTCTCGATCTCCTGACCTCGTGATCCGCCCGTCTCGGCCTCCCAAAGTGCTGGGATTCCAGGCTTGAGCCACCACGCGCAGCCTGAGCATTTCTTGTAGGTCTATTCTGGTGATGACAAATTCTCTTATAATTTACTTGTCTGGAAAGACTAATTCTCTTTTATTTATGAAGCTTACTTTAGCAGGATATAAAATTATTGGCTGGCATTTTCGTTCTTTCTTTAGGAAAGCTAAAAATAGGCCATTAATCTCTTCTGACTTGTAAGATTCTGCTTAGAAGTAAGCTGTTAGTCTAGTGGGACTTTTTAATAGATAATATGGTCCTTTTCTCTAGCTTCCTTTAAGATTCTTTCTTTCATTTTGACTGGATAGTGTGATGAGTACATGCATTGATGATGATCATCTAGCGTAGTATATTGCAGATATTCTTTGAATGTCTTGTGGCTACATGTCAACCTCTCCAGCAAAAGAAAACTTTTATTGAATGATTTTTTTAAGTATGCTTGCCAAGTGGCTTACTTTTTCTTCTCTCTCAAGAATGCCAATAAGTCATAGGTTTGGTTGCCTTCACATAATCCCACGTTTCTGGAAGGTTTGGTTTGTTTTTAAATTCTTTTTTTCATTACTTTTGTCTGATGGGTTAATTTCAAAGACAGGTCTTCCATGTCTGAAATTCTTTCTTCTGCTTCTTCTAGTCTACTTTTAAAACTTTAAAATGTATTTTAAAATTCCTTTAGTAAATTTTTCACTTCAAGAAATTTTATTTCTTCATGTATGTTTTTTTTTGTTTGTTTTTTGTTTTGTTTTTTTTTTTTTTGAGGCGGAGTCTTGCTCTGTCACCCAGGCTGGAGTGCAGTGGCACTATCTCGGCTCACTGCAAGCTCCGCCTCCTAGGTTCACACCATTCTCCTGCCTCAGCCTCCCGAGTAGCTGGGACTACAGGCGCCTGCCACCACGCCCGGCTAATTTTTTTGTATTTTTAGTAGAGATGGGGTTTCACCGTGTTAGCCAGGATGGTCTCGATCTCCTGACCTCGTGATCCACCCATCTCGGCCTCCCAAAGTGCTGGGATTACAGGCTTGAGCCACCGCGCCCGGCCTCTTCATGTATGTTTTTTAAAATAGCTATCTCATCTTTCATATTCTCGATTATTTTCGTTTTCTTGTCTTGATTTTTCACTTTCTCTTAGATCTCATTGAGTTCCCTTATAATCGATACTTTGAATTCTTTATCTATCATTTCAAACTTTTCATTTTGATTAGGATCTATTGCTAAAGAGCTAGCATGGTCCCTTAGTGGTGTTGAGACATTCTGTCCCTTTGCACTGCTGGAGTTCTTCTACTGATTCCTTCTCACCTGAGAAAGCTGTCACTTCCTATTTTTAAACTTACTATCACTTGGATGGAACTTTTTAATTTTTTATTCTTTTTTCCTTGAATATATGACTGTGATATATGTTGTGTATCATCTTATTCCAGTTAGAATGGCTCTTATTAAAACTAAAAAAATAGATGCTTTTGAAGATATGGAGTAAAGGGAACTCTTACACACTGTTGACAGGAATGTAAATTAGTGCAGCAAACAGTATGGAGATTTCTCAAAAAACAAAATATAGAACTACCACAAGATCAAGCAATCCCACCAGTGAGTATTTAGCCAAGAAAAAGAAAAACAGTACAACAGAGTGATACTGACACTTCCATTTTACTGCAGTATCATTGACAATAGCAAAGATAGGGAATAAACCCACATGTCCATCAATAAATGAATGGATAAAGAAATTGTGGTGTATATATACCCAATAGAATATTCTTCAGCCATAAAAACAATGAAATCCTGTCATTTGCAGCAACGTAAATGGAGCTGGAAGTCATTGTGTTAAATGAAATAAGCCAATAGTAAAAACACAAATAGTGAATATTTTCACTTACATATGAAAATTTAAAAAGTTGATATTATAGAGGTAGAGAGTAGATTGATTGCAACCAGAGGCTAAGAAGGGTGTTTGTAATGTGGGGAACAGGTATTGGAAGGAGATAAACAGTGATTGGTTAATGGGTACAAATATACAGTTAGATAAAAGGAGTAAGCTCTTAAGTTTAATAGCAGAGTAGGGTAACTATAGTTAACAACAATATATTGTATATTTAAAAATGGATAGAAGAGGGGACTTGAAATGTTCCCAACATATAGAAACAATAAGTGCTCAAAGTGATAGATGCCCTAAATATCCTGACTTGATCACTACACATTCTACACATATAACAAAATACATGTACTCCATAAAATATACAAATATTATGTATTAATACACAATTTAGAAACAAAAACCAAAAGGACTAAATGTAATTTGTGCATATGATTACCTACATCAAAGATGTCCAAAAGTCAATGATAAAGCTAAAACAAACTTCAGAATCCCAAACCCAATAGGTTCAGGCTTTAAACGTATCATCCTGTGTTACTGTAAGATACAGGACTAATGGGTAAAATATAAGACAACTATATATTATTAAAGAGCTCTAGTTCAAAAACAGATAAACAGTTCTATGGGCCAGCAGTCAAATAACAACAAATCAAAAGCTAGAGGTCTTGGTCTGACAGTTGCCAAGTCTGGAGTCCGGCAGACCTGGCTAGGATCTTAATAGTTACCCTATCAGAAAGTGTAATGGATACCTTACAAGGATAAAAATCAAATGTTCAACTTATCATTTAAAACTTACGACTGAGTGACTGGGTGGAGTTTCCACCCCTTATAAAGTACATTTAAGATAAAAAATAAAACAAAAATCTGTTACTATTATATTAGTGTGTGTGTGAGAAAGACAGGGCTTAACTCTGTCGCTCCCACTAGAGTGCAATGGCAAGATCTCTACTCACTGCAACCTCTGCCTACCAGGCTCAAGCAGTCCTCTCATTTCGGTCTCCCTAGCAGCTGGGACTACAGGTATTGGCCAGCATGCCCAGCTAATTTTTGTATATTTTGTAGCGATGAGGTTTCACCATGTTGCCCAGGGTGGTCTCAAACTCCTGAGCTTGAGCAATCCACTGCTCTCGGCTTCCCAAAGTGCTGTTATGGCAGGCTTGAGACACTGCACCCAGCCAAAAATCTATTATTTTTTATTATTCCAAAAACTTACTACTTTTCAGAATAGAAAATTCAAAAATGACTGAAAATATTTAGCTCTAATATGTAAAGAGCTTAAGATGTCATCACTCCCTTTTTCACAAGAGAAAGCTGAATAAAACAGAAAATCAATTACTCCTCTTGTACCCATCAGAAAATTGAGGTCTCAAAGCAAACTTCTAGTCTGAAATTTGCAGAGAAAGATAAATCCAGAGAGTCACAGCAACCAAGCTTTGATTATCTGGAGCAGAAGCTGCTAGAGCTATAAACTGATATAAATATGTAAATCGTAATTTTGAGGAATTCCTGACGGTTGAGTGTGCACTCATGTGAGAGTGAGAAGTTCTGGGGGGGCCAGGCAGGCTAAGGGGGCCCCCATACTTTCACAGGCCTTACCTCCATCAAACTTACCCAGTTCTCGTGATTAAGAGCCTAGACAGATCTATAGCTACTGTCAGAGGGAAGAAAGTATTAGTAATTGTAAAATGCACCCGAAGTATTCTCCACAATGAAAACCTACCAGAGCCATAGCCAGCCTCTGGGAAAAGCATTTAGGGCACTCCAATTCCTTCTACTCTTCCTGTCTTACCTAAAAGGGAAAGCTAAGAAAAACTATAAAGGACCAGCCAGGGTCACAGGTTCACTAAAAGATTGAGATTTTATAATAAGGTTATAGAATGTCCTCCACACTTTACTACCACATCAACAGGACTTGAGTATGGTAATAGTGGATCATAGTGAATGAGCTGCAAAATGCAGATTCTTAGAAGGAATACATAGCAAATCCCAATGTCAAGAAAGGAGACAAAAAACAAGAACACTAGAGTAATTTGAACCTCTAGTACCAGCTGCAAGAGCAAATATTAAACACAGCCCAGTTCCCAGCCAGATTAACATAAATTCTCTCACTGAAGTCTTATACGTCAGTTCCTATTACTCAATTCATCAAGCCTGGTTTTCAACAAGAAAAATTACCAAGCATGTAAAAAGGCAATGTGCACACATGTACATGCATGCACTGCATGTACATGTACATACATTGTATAAAGGAGCAAAGTAAGCATGTGAACCAGAATCGGATATAACACAGATTTAGAAATGATCAGACAGGGAATCTAAAATAACTATGATTAATATGTTACGAGTTTTAATGGAAAAATTAGACAACATGCAAAAACAGATTGCTAATGTAAGAAGAGAGATGGAAAATCCAGGGATGATTACAAATAAATCCACAGTCAAACATTTCTGAGTGAAACTTCAGAACCTCAAAGATAGAGAGAAAATCTTAAAAGGCATCAGAGAGAAATGTCATCTTAACTATAATGAAAAGACAATTAAAGTGACAGCAGACCTTAGCCACACTACATGCCAAAACACAAGGGCATCTAAAGGTAGCAACCTGAAGAAAAATAGTTACCAATCTAAAATTTCATAACCAACCAAAATTGTATTCTTGATTTGGGGTTAAATAAGAACTGACTGATACATACAAATACAAAAGTAAATTTTCCACCACAGACTTCCACAGTACGAGACCACAAAACAAATTCTTAATACACTTCAAATAATTGTTATCACATGGCATATGATCCCTATCCACAACATATATAAATTAGAAATCTTAGAACCCAAAACCATATATATGAAAAAAGGAAATACTCCTAAATAACAAACATATTTAAGAAGAAAACACAACGAAAATTATAAAACATTTAGAACTCAATGACAACAAATAAACTATACATCAACCCTTGTGGAATGTAGTACAAGTGGAACTAGAGATCCATTGTAGTATGGAAAACACTTTTTTAAAAAGGATGATTAAAAATAAACAAGCTGGGCACAGTGGCTCATGCCTGTAATCCCAGCACTTTCAGAGGCCAAGGTGGATGCATCACTTGAGGTCAGGAGTTTGAGACCAGCTTGGCTAACATGATGAAACCCCAGCTCTATGGAAAAAAAAATACAAAAATTAGCCGGATATAGTGGCGTGTGCCTTTAAGCCCACTAGTCAAGAGGTTGAGGCACAAAAATCTCTTGAATCCGAAAGGCAGAGTTTGCAGTGAGCTGAGATAGTGCCACTGCACTCCAGCCTGGGTGACAGCATGAGAATACATCTCAAGAAAGAAAAGAAAAAAAGAAGAAAATAAATGAGTTAAGTATTTACCTCAAGAAGGTAGAAAAAGAAAAATAGTACAAATTAAAAGAGTGAGGAAAATAAATCATATAAAGGATAAATTGATAAAATTAAAAAAGAAATTAACCCACACATTTGGAGCTGATTCTTTGAAAATAGTCACAAACTAGATTATGCTGAAGTATGGCTGATTAAAGAATGTAAGAGAAAGAGAGAGAGAAGCTGGGAGAGAACACAAATCAGAGATGAAAAATTCAGGATATGACTACATATAAGAGATTTCAAAAGTCTCATGAAATTACTATGAACAACAACATTTGCCAATAATTTTACATGTTAGAGAAATGGCAATATTATGGAAAAGTATAAATTACCAGAATTGACTAACTTAAGAAGAAAAAGAAAACTTTAATTGTTTACAAAAGCAATAATTATTAATGAAATTAAATGAGTGGTTACAAAACTTTTATCCCTTCTGTTTCCCCCTATTTATTGAAGCCCTACTATGTGTCAGACACTATGCTAGGCACTTGGGCTCATCAGTAAATGAAATGAAACAATAACAAAAATACTATAGTTAAAGAGTTGAAATTCTAGTGAGGGGAGACAAAAATAAACTATTAAAAATAAGTTCATTATATAGAACATGGTAAGGGGTAGGAGTGGGTGGAGTGAGGTGGATATGAGTTCATAGTTTGACTGAAGTTTTAAATTGGAAGTCAGAGTAGGCCCATCTAGGCAGGGGGTTTCAGGAGGGAGGAAAATAGCTCTGCTAATATCAGAGAAAGAGCATTACAAACAGAGGAAAGAGCTAGATCAGAATGCCAATGCAGGCAGGTGCCTCACATGTTCCCAGCACAGCAAAAGGACCAGTAACAATGGATCAGAGGGAATTGAAGGGCAAGGAGGAGTAGAAGATGAGGTCAGATTGGTAAAAGAATTTTACTTGTAAATTTTCTGTAAATTGTAATGAAAAGATAATTCTTCAAACCAGTTTCAAAGAACAGATAAAAAAGGTTAAAAACTGAACTTTTTTATGAGACTGATTCAATCTTGACATGAAAATTAGATAAGTAGAGAACTAGATAATTATAGACCAATCATACTTATGAACATAGATAAAAAAATTCTAATACAATATTGGGAAATCAAATGTAGCAGTGTGTCTAGATTTAATCTTGCCCAAGAAAAGATTTTCTTAAGAATATAAGGCTGGTGTAACATTAGAAAAATTTAACAATGCAATATATTAATAAATTAAAGAATGAAAATATAATCACCTTAACCGACTACCCATGTTAGTTACAATGGAAGTTATACACATACTAAACCATGTCACTTCCCCTTGCTATGGCTAGAATGGCTACTGTCCAGCTGAGTAACCCCATTTGTAAAGCAGCCATGATGAACATCTCCTCAGCTGCTGGGAGAGTCAGCTGCTGTTGGCTCACAGCTAACAATCTTTCTGGGAATTTCTCCCACTCAAAGGAGCTGCTTTGCCTGAGTTTATACATTTTTCCCAGTGTATCCTGCAATTAGTGACAGGTTGAGGCAGGGATATAGGTTGAGGCCTAGCCCTCATCTCAGTGAAAGGTCATCTTAGCTCCAGAGGTCTCTGAAGAATAGGCTGAGTGCTCTATTGCAACTTCATAGCATTGACTTTCTCTTTATGCTTAACCCTCCTTCCTCACTCCCTTGCAAATGTTCTGGAGAACATGTTCCAAGAAACCTTCTGCATACAAAGTTGACTCAAAGCTGGTTTCCTAGGAGGCTTGACCAAAGAAAAGTGCGTGTGTTTCCTGCCTTATTAGTACTCCATATTATGATGCATCTAACAAAGGACCTCATTTCATACAAGATAAAGCAAAGTACAAGAGAGAATGCATGATATTCACAGGCCATGCCATATGTCCCATCACATACTAGTAAGTGACTTTTAAAGAACAGTGGAATAGCCAATTGAACACTCAGTTACATCACAAGCTGAAAGACACCAACTTGTGAAACAGATCCTCTCTCCTACAAAATGTTTTATATGGTGCTATTTCTCTCGTAGCTTGAATATAGGATTATGTATTAGCTTGTTTCAATGCTGCAGATAAAGGCATGCCTGAGACTGGGAAGAAAAAGAGGTTTAATTGGACTTACAGTTCCACATGGCTGGTGCGGCCTCAGAATCATGGCAGGGGGCAAGAGGCACTTCTTACATGGCAGTGGCAAGAGAAAATGAGAAAGAAGCAAAAACAGAAAGCCCTGATAAACCCTTCAGATCTCGTGAGATTGATTCACTATCATGAGAACAGTATGGGAAAGACTAGCTCCCATGATTCAATTAATTCCACCTTGGTCACTCCCACAACACGTGGGAATTCTGGGAGATACAATTTAAGTTGAGATTTGGGTGGGGACACAGCCGAACCAGATCATTCCATATCATTAAAGTCTTAATTCTTTCCAGCATTAACCCAAATGTCCACAGTCCAAAGTTTTATCTGAGACAAGGAAAGTCCCTTCTGCCTATGAGCCTGTAAAATCAAGAGCAAGGTAGTTACTTCCTAGTTACAGTGGGAGTATAGGTATTGGGTAAATATAGCCATTCCAAATGGGAGAAATTATCCAAAACAAAGGGGTTACAGGGCCCATGAAAGTCAGAAATACATCAGGGCAGTCAAATTTTAAAGCTCCAAAATGATCTACTTTGACTTCAGGTTTCACATCCAGGTCATGCTGATGCAAGAGGTGGGTTCCCATGGTCTTGGGCAGCTCTGCTCTGTGGCTTTGCAGGGTACAGCCTCCCTCCTGGCTGCTTTCAGAGGCTGGCATTGAGTGTCGTGGCTTTTCCAGGTGCACGGTGCAAGCTGTCAGTGGCATCTACCATTCAAGGGTCTGGAGGAGAGTGACCCTCTTCTCACAGTTCCACTGGGCAGCGCCCCAGTAGGGATTCTGTGTGGGGGCTCTGACCCCACATTTCCCTTTCACACTACCCTAGCAGGGGTTCTCCATGAGGGCCCCACCCCTGTAGCAAACTTTTGCCTGGGCATCCAGGCATTTCCATACATCTTCTGAAATCTAAGCAGAGGTCCTCAAACCTCAATTCTTGACTTCTTGAACACTCACAGACTCAACACCACGTGGAAGATGCCAAGGCTTGAGGCTTCCACCCTCTGAAGCCACAGCCCGAGCTGTACGTTGGTCACTTTCATCTACAGTTGGAGCAGCTGGGACATAGGGCACCTGGTCCCTAGGCTGCACACAGCATGGGGACCCAGGGTCTGGAACACAAAACCACATTTTCCTCCTGGGCCTTCAGGCCCATGATGGGGGGCACTACCCCTTCCATCAGACTGTGATGGAAGGGATGGAAATTTGAGTGACACCACTCATTATCGTGACCAGGCACACATATTTTACTTTTCATTCAATGATTCTAAATACTGCCATTTTAGAGAACTTAATTCCTAAGGAAAGAAATGCTTTTGCCAGGGGCACAGCAATTTTCCTAGAGACTAAAAGTTAAGCATATCACCTTACCTATTCAGATTCACATATAATTAAATGAACAAGGGGAAAAAATGGAAGTATTGACTGTGGTGTGTAATATTGATTTAGCAAGGTAAAATAAATTTATTGCATATGGTAGTTATCACAAAGTTATTCCCAAATATGTATCTCCTCTTTTCAGGCATATGGTAGCATGCACCTCCCTGTGTCTTTGAATATAGTCATAGCCTTGTTGGCCTGGTGGCTTGGACAAAGCCCATGAATTGTGAGCAGAAATATTAAGATATATTAAATAATTTGCTTTATTCTATTTTTCATGCATTAGTCATCAGGTAAAATTGTGTCAAGTTGGAGCCTCCATCAGCCTGGGTTTCTGTGAGACTGTAATGAGCAGAGCCCCCTGCTGCCTCAGGTTAGTCATATAACCTGAGCAACAAACATATATATAATAATTTATATATATGTGTGTATATATATGCACATGTATATATATACACAAATAATTGTTTCTGTAGCATAGTAGTTTACTTTTAAAAAAAATAGACTACTATTCAATGGAAACAAGGAGAAGAAGATTTGGAATCCTGGAGATAATTTTTTTTAATTGCTAAAAATGAGTGTGATAGCAACACCATCTAGGCAAGACTGCCAAGGACTCAGAGCCCTAGGAACTAAGAATTCAATTATCCTATTAGGTAAAGAACTCACATAAGGCATATGGGGCTGAGGGCAAATGGGGTATATTTCTATTTCAATATATATGTATTGTATTTATGATTTATATTTAATTATAAATCACTCATTTATGATTTGTATTTAATCATAAATCACTAATTTATGATTAAAATAGTCAAAAATAGCTATATAAGGAAAATACCTCAACATAATCAAGGTAATGTATGACAAGGCTACAGCTAACATTATTCTTGATGGTGAAGAATCAAAAGCTTTTCCTCTAACATCAGGAGCAACACAAAGATGCCCACTCTCACCACCTCTATCTAACATAGTACTAGAAATCCTAGCTAGAGCAATTAAGCAAGAAAAAGTAATAAGAGGCATTCGTATAGCAAAAGAAGAAGTGCAATTGTCATTGTTTGCTGGAAAGATATGGACATAATCTTATATATAAAAAAAACTCTAAAGATTTCATTGGAAAAACTATTGGAACTGATAAGTTCAGTAAAACTGTAAGTTACAAAACCAACAGACAAAATTTAGTAGTGCTTCCACACACGAATAATGAGCAATCGAAATAATAAATTTTTAAAAATTCCACATAATAGTATCAACAAAATAAAAGACTTAGGAGTAAATGTAATGAAGGAAGTAAAAGATTTGTACACTGAAAACTACAAAACTTTGAGAAAAGAAATTGAAGAAGACACAAATAAATGGGAAAATATTCCATGTTCATGGATTGGAAGAATTAATATTGTTAAAATGTCCATACTACTGAAAGTTATCTATAGATTCAGTGTAATTCCTATCAAAATCCCAATGTCATTTTCTTTTCTTTTTTTTTTTTTTTTTTTTTTTTTTTGAGACGGAGTCTCGCTCTGTTGCCCAGGCTGGAGTGCAGTGGCTGGATCTCAGCTCACTGCAAGCTCTGCCTCCCGGGTTCACACCATTCTCCTGCCTCAGCCTCCCGAGTAGCTGGGACTACAGGTGCCCACCACTTTGCCCGGCTAGTTTTTTGTATTTTTTAGTAGATACGGGGTTTCACCATGTTAGCCAGGATGGTCTCGATCTCCTGACCTCGTGATCCACCCGTCTTGGCCTCCCAAAGTGCTAGGATTACAGGCTTGAGCCACCGCACCTGGCCTCCCAATGTCATTTTCTACAGAAAGAGAAAGAAATAATTCTAACTCATATGGAATCAAGAAAAGATTCTAAATATTCAAAGTAATCTTGATCAAAAAGTACAAAGCTGGATGCATCACACTTCCTGATTTCAAAATATGTCATAAAGCTATTGTAATCAAAATAGCTTGGTACCCTCACAGCAAAAACACTTCTACTAATAGAACAAGATATAAAGTCCAGAAATAAACCAAGGTAATTATAGTCAACAGATTTTTGACAAAGGTGCCAAGAACATACTATGAGGAATAGATACCTCTTTAATACATGGGGGTGGGAAAACTATATATCTATATGCAGAATAATAAAATTAGGTCTTTATCTCACACTGTATACAAAAATCAACTCAAAATAGATAAAAGACTGAAATGTATGATCTGACACTGTTATGTTACTAGAAGAACACATAGAAAAAGCTCTGCAACACTCGTCCAGTTAGTGATTGTTTTTGGTTAGGAGCCCAAAAGCACAGGCAACAAAACAAAAACAGGCAAATGAGACTGCTTTAAAAGAAAAACCTTCTGTACAGCAAAGGAATCAATTAACAAAGTGTAGATACCATACCAAGATTGTGAAAGAATATTTGCAAACCATGTATCTTATAAGAGGCTAATAAACCAAAATATAGAAGGAATTCAAACAACTCAATAGTAAAAAAAACCAAATAAACCAGTTAAAAAGTGGGCAAAGAACCTACACAGATGTTTCTTCAAAGAAGAGATGTTAAAATATATGTTTTAAATGTTCAACATCTCTAATTAGAGAAATTCAAATTGAAACCAGGATACCACTTCACACCAGTTAGAGTGGCTAATATCAAAAATGCAAATAATAAGTGTTGACAAGAATGTGGAGAAAAGAGAACCCTTGTATACTATTGATGAATGTAAATTAGTACAGCAATTTGGAAAACAGTATGAAGATTCCTTTAAAAACTGAAAATGGAATTAGTAAATAATCTGGCAATTTTAGTTTTGGGTATATACGCAAAGGAATTGAAATTGTTATGTCAGAGAGAAATCTGCATCACCACATTCATTGCACTGTTATTCATAATAGCCAGGCTATGGAAGCAACAAAAGTGTCCATCAACAGATGAATGGCAGGGGAAATGTATGTATAATATGTGTACTTAAATTTTAATAAAAAGGAACCATAGCTGTTTCTGTGATGCCACCGGAACACGAGTCAGCCTTAAAAAGAAAGAAAATTATGTCATTTGTGACAACATTGAGAAACATAGAGGATATTACACAAAGTGAAATAAGCCAGATACAGACAAATACTGCATGATTTTACTCATGTGTGGAATATTAAATCTATCTTATAGACAGACTTTAAAATTAAAGAGTCTATCTCATAGAAACAGAAAGCAGAATGTTAGTTACCAGAGGCTGAGGGATGAGGAAGAGAATAAATGGAATAGAGAAGACATTGATCAAATGGTACAAAGTCTTGGATTGCAGGAATAAATTTTGGTGATCTATTGCATTGCATTGAGATCACAATTAATGTGTTATGTATTTTTAAATTGTTAAAAGAATATATTTTTAACATTCTCCCCACAAAAAATAAGTTGGTGAGGTGATTAATTAGCTTAACTCAATCTTCTTACAATGTATGTATAGATTAAAACATCACATTATACCTTATATACATAATTATTATTTGTCAATTATAAACAGTAAGTTGCAGAATAATACTTACAATATGATTCCATAGGTATGAAATTTTAAAATACAAAACTCATACTATATATTATTTACCTTTGATACATATGTACAAAAAGATTAAAAGATGAATGGGAAAGACACACCAACTTCAGTGTAATGTGATAATCATAAATTTCTTTTTAATACAGGTGGTATGTATAGGAAGTTGGTTAGTTTTCTGTGTATTTGAAAGACTTTAATATACTTAAATTTTAGTAAAAAGAAACCACAGCTGTTTCTGCAATGGCCTCAGATTGCTAACACATTTCACTTTGTGAATTGCATTATGGATCTTTTAATAATCTAAATGAAACATTAGAATTTGGGGTTTATAGATTCCACCAAAGACAATATTCTTAATTAAAAACTTATGAATACAACTTTATCTTCTTGTTTTTCTGATTACTTTTTTCTTCAACTTTTAGATACAGGAGGTACACGTCCAGGTTTGTTAGATGGGTATATTGAGTGATGTTGAAGTTTGGGGGTACGAATGATCCTATCACCCAGGTGAGCACAGTAACCCATAGATAGTTTTTCAATTCACACCCCCTCCCCACCTCCCCACTCTAGTAGTCCCTAGTGTCTATTGTTCCTATGTTTATTTCCATGTGTGCTCAAGTTTTATCTCCTACTTTTAAGTGAGAACGTGTGGTATTTGATTTTTTGTTCCTGTGTTAATTCATTTAGGATTATGACCTCCAACTGCACCCATGTTGCTGCAAAGGACATTATTTTATTCTTTTTATGGCTGTGTAGTATTCTGTGGTATATATGTACCACATTTTCTTTTTCCAATCAACCACTGATGGACACCTAAGTTGATTCTGTATCTTTGGTATTTTGAATAACACAGTGGTGAACATACAAGTTCATGTGTCTTTTTGGTAGAATGATCTATTTTCCTTTGGGTATATAGCCAGTAATGGGATTGCTGGGTCGAATGATAGCCTTTTTTTAATTTTTGATAAATCTCCAACTGCTTTCTACAGTGGCAGAACTAATTTACATTCCTACCAATAGTTTATAAGCATTCTCTTTTCTCTGTAGCCTTGCCAGCATCTATTGTTTTTTGGCTTTTTCATAATAGTAATTCTGACTGGTGTGATATGGTCTCTCATTGTGGTTTTGATTTGTATTTCTCTGATGATTCATGATACTAAGCTTTTTTTTAACATGTTCGTTGGCTACTTGTATGTTTTCTTTTGAGAGATGTCTGTTCATGTCCTTTGCCCATTTTGTTCATGGAGCTATTTGTGGGGTTGTGTTTTTTCCTTGTTTGTTTGCTTGCTGATTTAAGTTCTCTATAGATTCTGGATATTAGGCCTTCATTAGATGCATAGTTTGCAAATACTTTCTCCCATTCTGTAGGTTGTCCATTTACTCTGTTGGTAGTATTATTTTCTGTGCAGAAGCTCTTTAGTTTAACTGGGTCTCACTTCTCATTTTTGTTTTGTTTTCAGTTACTTTTTGGGGCTTAGCCAAAAATTATTTGCCAATGCCAGTGTTGAGAAGTGTATTTCCTAAGTTTTCTCCTAGGATTTTTATAGTTTGAAGTCTTACATTTAAATCTTTGATGCATGTTGAGTTAATTTTTGTATATTGTGAAAGGTAGAGTTCAGCTTCATTCTTCAGCATATAGCTAGCCAGTTATTCCAATCTTAAATCCACTGAACTATAAAAAATATGTCTTAGCCTGAGAACTTGCCTGTAGATGGGACTATCAAAAGGATCACCCAAATGTGGGAATTTCTGTTACAATCAATATCTGGTGGGGTACTTAATTTAGAGCTTTATAATAAAAGAATTTTAAAAAGAATTTTTAAAACAAAGTATTTTGCATTAAAATTAATAATCACAGTAAGCTTTAACTTAAATCACTGAATTAATCACATTCATTTTGTATTATACACATTTGAGGTGTATAACATGTGTTTTCAAATAGATATACATAATGAAATGATTACCACAGTCAAACAAATTCACAAATTCATCACTTTGATAGTTACGTGTGTGTGTGAGTGCACGTGCGCACGTGCACATATGTTTCTAAAATCTACTCGGTGAATTTTGGGTATACAGTACATTATTAACTACAGTCGTCTTGCTGTACATTAGATCTCTAAATTTTGGTCTGAAAATGGCCATGATGTAGTAAGGAGGAAAGACAAACATTGAACTCACAATTAGGAAACCCACATTTGAGTTATCTTGGAAGTTCTGTGACTTTGATTAGGTTAACCTTTCTGATTATCAGCATAGTTATCTAAATGGAAGAGATAATGTTACCAAAATACCATAGTACTATGAAGAAAAATGTGTGACAAAGGATATAAATGTTTGTAAACACAACAAAAACTAGTAATATTTACTAATTGATCGTTATATGCTGAGTGTTTTTTTGAACTTCTTAATTTTATCCTCACAATATTCTTATAAAAATGTTGGTGGTACAAACATTACTGCATTTCACCGATAGAGTACATGATAAGTCAAATTCCAGCATTTGGGGGTGGATGAAGATTCACACTGAATCTAACTGCAAGCTCAAGGTAACAACAATAGACTGTATATTTGCACAGTGTAAGGTATTGTAAAATTATCAGGAGTTGCTATACTAGCTTAAGTTTCCTGGGAGAGTTCCCACTTGGCATTTCTCCCTCTCTTGCTATTGTTATTATTTAAATTGTGATTTTTAGTTCATTTCATGCAAGTGTTCCTGGGCCATAAGAAGCCAGCAGAGAAAAGTCTGGAGCTTCATCATTCATGTCTGGGTACCTCATCTTTGGCAGTTTTGTACATTTTCTCCTCTATATCTCTATTGACTTATCTTTTGCTTTTGTGCTGGCAACTGTGGATGTTTTTCTCCTCCTTACCCTCGGTTGATTTTGTCTTTTGATTTCATTTTTGATTGAAGAAGCTGTTTTCCATAAGGGAACTCGGACATTTCTAAAGAAAAGCTAACTTTCTCGCAGTATTCCTCATCTCTTGCATGCGCTTGTTCTTGGGAACAGCAGGCTGCTTCACTTTCAGGTTCCAGCTACAGCTTTGTCACAGGGACTCGAGACTCTAAAATGAAAAGCAGCATCAAGACTGATCATACCTCCCAAATCAAACCATTACTACCCATATTTTGAAAAGTAAAATGTTAACAAACATTTTCATTAACGTAAATAACGAATTCCCTTGAGTTTTGCCATTTTTACACGAAGTGTCTCATGCAGGCTGAAATCCCACAAGGTGAGCATTTGAAATCAAACTGGTAACGACTTCTCTTGCAAGGCAAGTGTGAGCTGTGGTCATACCTGGGTCAGATAAGGTATCTGAGCTTCTGCCAGTGCCAAACATCAGTCTGAGAGTTTAGATGTCTCCCAGGGGCAGGGCAGAGAAGAGTTCTGTGCAGAAACCTGGATTAACATGATGGATATTTTTAGCTCATTGTGAACCAGAGTATCTCAGCATGGCTTCACTCTTTTGTTTAAAGCAGCATTGTATAACACAAAATATTGGTCCCATTACGTATTCTGTGGGAAAGAAATTCCCTCCTGGAGACACACAGTTATAGATTAACAAATACAAAACTATAAAAAGCACTCTTTTAAGGAGTCTATGCAGCTTTTAAACTTTTTCGATCTAAGAACATATCTTTTCAAACCATACCTTTCAGTACTCTAAAAGAATGTATTCGGGGGATTCCAGTTGCTCTCAGTGTCCAGATGTCAGACAACAATATTAAAATATAATTTTTTAAAAAAATTATTTTTTCTCAATAAGCTACCCACTGATTTTACATATCTCTACCTCTATTTATGAAAAATTAAACAATACTATAAATTATGTAGTGCTATATATGTGTATGTATATGTATACATATTAAAATTGTATGTATGTTAAAATTTTACATATATTAAAATACAATTATATTTTAAAGTAAAATTTTAATATATAATAAAATTGTATATATTAAACTATATATAACAAAATTGTATATATTAATATATGTAAACAATATTACAAATAATTATGTAGTATTATATATGTGTATGTGTGTATATATATGCACACACATATAAATACATACACATATATCTAGAGAGAGAGAATAAAACCTTTCGTATCTGTCTAATTTTTAAAGATCTTTCCTCTTTAAATATATACTTATGCTTATTCCCTTTGCATCCTGCCTCTTTGGTTTATAGACACCAGTAGTTTCATTGATTATAGAGACTTTTGAAATAATTTGAACTACAATAAAAGCTAAGCTGCTTTTATTTTTCTGACTTTATACAAAGAGACGCCAAAATTACTGGCTCAAATGATGTACACTTCTTTTCTCTCTCATGTAACTCTTGAGAACAAATAGGTGGTCTCTGCTCCATTATGTCATCCAGGCACCCAGGCTAGTGAGGCAGCTCTGCTATGCTCAACTTAGAGCTTCCTTCTGTTCTAGTCATACCATTTCCAGATAAAGGGAAGGAAAGGGGGTAGAAAATACACGGCAAGGACTTTGAAGAAGATAATCCAGAAGTTGCATACAGCCATACTTATCCTCACATCCCATTAGTGAGAATTTAGTCACATGGCCACACCTAGCTTCAAAGAAAGCCAGAAAATGTAGTTAATGGCTTAGTGACCATACAACTAAGAAAAAAGGGAGAACAGGGTGTCGATTTTAGATCTTTCCTCCTTTCTCTTGTGTGCATTTAGTTCTATAAATTTCCCTCTACACACTGCTTTAAATGTGTCCCAGAGATTCTGGTACCTTGTGTCTTTGTTCTCATTGGTTTCAAAGAACATCTTTATTTCTGCCTTCATTTCATTATTTACCCAGTAGTCATTCAGGAGCAGGTTGTTCAGTCTCCATGTCGTTGTGCGGTTTTGAGTGAGTTTCTTAATCCTGAGTTCTAATTTTATTGTTCCGTGGTCTAAGAGACTGTTTGTTACGATTTCTGTTCTTTTGCATTTGCTGAGGAGTGTTTTACTTGCAATTATGCAGCCAATTTTAGAATAAGTACAATGTGGTGCTGAGAAGAATGTATATTCTGTTAATTTGGGGTGGAGAGTTCTGTAGATGTCTATTCAGTCCACTTGGTCCAGAGCTGAGTTCAAGTCCTGTATATCCTTATTAATTTTCTGTCTCATTGATCTGTCTAATATTGACAGTGGGGTGTTAAAGTCTCCCACTATTATTGTGGGATAAATTCCTGGACACATACGCCCTCCCAAGACTATACCAGGAAGAAGTCAAATCCCTGAATAGACCAAGTTCTAAAATTGAGTCAGTAATTAATAGCCTACCAACCAAAAAACGTCCAGGACCAGACGGATTCACAGCCAAATTCTACCAGAGGTAAAAAAGAGGAGCTGGTGCCATTCCTTCGGAAACTATTCCAAACAATAGAAAAAGAGGGAATCCTCTCTAACTCATTATATGAAGCCAGCATCATCCTGATACAAAATCTGGCAGAGACACAACAAAAAAAAGAAAATTTCAGGCCAATATCCCTGGTGAACACGGATGCAAAAAATCCTCATTAAAATACTGGCAAACTGAATCCAGCAGCACATCAAAAAGCTTATCCAGCAGCACATCAAAAAGCTTGATCATGGTGGCATGATCAAGTCGGCTTCATCCCTGGGATGCAAGGCTGGTTCAACATATGCAAATAAATCAACATAATCCATCACATAAACAGAACCAATGACAAAAATCACGATTATCTCACTAGATACAGAAAAGGCCTTCAACAAAATTCAACAGCCCATCATGCTAAAAACTCTCAATAAACTAGGTATTGATGGAATATATCTCAAAATAATAAGAGCTATTTATGACAACCCCACAGCCAGTATCATACTGAATGTGCAAAAACTGGAAGCATTCCCTTTGAAAACAGGCACAAGACAAGGATGCCCTCTCTCACCACTCCTTTTTCAACATAGTATTGGACGTTCTGGCCAGGGCAATCAGGCAAGAGAAAGAAATAAAGAGTATTCAATTGGAAAAAGAGGAAGTCAAATTATCTCTCTTTGCAGATGACATGACTGTATATTTAGAAAACCCCATTGTCTCAGTCCCAAATCTTCTTCAGCTGATAAGCAACTTCAGCAAAGTCTCAGGATACAAAATCAAAGGCTAAATCACAAGCATTCCTATACACCAATAACAGACAAACAGAGTCAAATCATGAGTGAACTCCCATTCACAATTGCTACAAAGAGAATAAAATACCTAGGAATATAACTTAAAAGGGGTGTGAAGGACCTCTTCAAGGAGAACTATAAACCACTACTCAAGGAAATAAGAGAGGACACAAACAAATGGAAAAACATTCCATCCTCATGAATAGGAAGAATCAATATAGTGAAAATGGCCATACTGCCCAAAGAAATTTATAGATCCAATGCTGTCCCCATCAATCTACCATTGACTTTCTTCAAAGAATTGGAACAAACTTTTCAATTCTTTAAAGTTCATATGGAACCAAAAAAGAACCTGCATAGCCAAGAGAATCCTAAACAAAAAGAACAAAGCTGGAAGCATCACACTACCTGACCTCAAACTATACTTACAAGGCTACAGTAACTAAAACAGCATGGTACTGGTACCAAAACAGCTATATAGAACAATGGAACAGAACAGAGGCCTTAGAAATAACACCACACATCTACGACTATCCGATCTTTGACAAACCTGACAAAAACAAGCAATGGGGAAAGGATTCCCTATTTAATAAATGATGTTGGGAAAACTGACTAGCCATATACAGAAAGCTGAAACTGGATCCTTTCCTTACACCTTTTACAAAAATTAACTCAAGATGGATTAAAGACTTCAATGTTAAGACCTAAAATCATAAAAACCCTAGAAGAAAACCTAGGCAATAACATTCAGGACATAGAAATGGGCAAAGGCTTCACGACTAAAACACCAAAAGCAACAGCAACAAAAGCCAAAATTGACAAATGGGATCTAATTAAACTAAAGAGCTTCTGCACAGCAAAAGAAACTATCATCAGAGTGAGCAGGCAATCTACAGAATGGGAGAAAATTTTGCAATCGAGAGACAAAGGGCTAATATCCAGAATCTACAAAGAACTTAAACAAATTTACACGAAAAAAACAAACGGCTCCATCAAAAAGTACTTGAAGGATATGAACAGACACTTCTCAAAAAAAGGCATCTATGCAGCCAACAAAAGAAAAAAAGCTCACCATCACTGGTCATTAGAGAAATGCAAATCAAAACAATAATGAGATACCATCTCACGCCAGTTAGAATGGTGATCATTAAAAAGTCAGGAAGCAACAGATGCTAGAGACAATATAGAGAAAAAGGAATGCTTTTACACTGTTGGTAGGAGTGTAAATTAGTTCAACCTTTGTGGAAGATAGTGTGGCGATTCCTCAAGGATCTAGAGCTAGAAGTACCATTTGAGTCAGCAATCCCATTACTGGGTATATACCCAAAGGACTATAAGTCATTCTACTATGAAGGCATATGCACACATACGTTTATTGCAGCACTATTCACAATAGCAAAGACTTGGAACCAACCCAAATGCCCATCAATGATAGACTGGATAAAGAAAATGTGGCACATATACACCATGTGGTGTGGTGGATTACATGGCTGCATGGAATACTATGCAGCCATAAAAAAGGGTGAGTTCATGTCCTTTGCAGAGACATGGATGAAGCTGGAAACCATCATTCTCAGGAAACTAACACAAAAACAGAAAACCAAACACTGCATGTTCTCACTCATAAGTGGGGGTTGAACAATGAGAACACATGGACACAGAGGTGGAGGAGAGGGGCATCAAACCTCGGGGCCTGTCGGAGGGCCGGGGACTGGGGGAGAGATAGCATTAGGAGAAATACCTAATGTAGATGATGGGTTGATGGGTGCAGCAAATCACTATGGCATGTGTATACCTATGTAACAAACCTGCACATTCTGCACATGTATCCCAGAACTTAAAGTATAAAATAAAAAAGAAAGGGAGAACATAACTAAAAGTGCACAGCAATATGATATCTACTTCAGCCTATCACTCTGGCCTGGCTTTTAACAATCTGCACTCTCCTCTCCAAACATGGACCTTTTACCACAAGGGACACAACATAAGGACCCCTCCAGTTACTGCCTCTATTCCAAAATCTTGAACCTCTAAGTGATCTACAATCGTCTTCATCAGGTCTGCAGACATACCCAGCTTTCAGCTGATGCGGTTTTGAGAGGCTCAAAGGTTTTGTAGCCCATCCCTGTGGTCTACAATTCCTTCAAAAACTTAGTAAGTTTCTGATCTTTTGGCACTTGGCATGTTTGCGCTCAAGTAACCTCACCCAAACTTCCTTTATGAACACCTGCTAAATTTGGCTTTAGATACCAAAATCAGTATTGATCCTATACCTCTCTCCCTCATTTTAATTGGGATAAGCTATGCAAGTTCTTAGTTACAAATATTAGCCTGATTTTCTGGCACAAAGCTGTATCCTTTAGTTTGTCTGAAAGTCTTAATGATAGGGCTTTAATGAAAGGCTCTGGGCAAATAGCCTTATCTGTGCTCTTTGTAATTCAGAAGCACTTGTGTTATCCCATACTGCTTACAAACTTTCCAATTCTTGTTTGTATTTATCTTTTTCTTGTTATGCTTTTCTAAAACCAGCAAAGAGTAAATAATACACCATAACATTCTGGCTCTATCTAATTGCCTTCCATAGAGTTACAGTCTCCATAGGCACATCATTTGCTTTCTAAGTTGTCATGGATGATAATTTCACCAAACAGTTTCCTACATCATAATAAGTATCTCCAGCTTTCCAGCCCGCAATATGTATTTCTTCACCACCCAGCAGTCACCCACTGGGCCAATGCCACATATTTTAGGCTTTTATTATTTCAGAACACTTCTTCCAAATAGCAATTTTTATTAATTAAGGTCAAGTCAAACTACTCAAATAAGATATGTGTTTATTTCACCTTCATAAAATACAACATGGGTAACTAGTCTCTGCTTTATAGCATGATCCAGGTGCCTAGCCAATGAGATATTCTGCCAACTCATCAGGTATATCTGAGATTGCTACCACTGTTGCCGGTCCAGTTAGCAGAAAGATGGGAGCGAGTAGAGAAATATTGGGAAACATAATGTCTAGCTGGGTGGTCAGGCGCTCAGAAAGAAAGGAGAAACAGATTTGAAAGAAAAACCTGCGATCTAGAGTACATGATCAAAATCATGATATATACAAAAATAATGTGATATATGATGTGACAATATGTTCAAATGAGCTTCCACAAATCTTACAGTTTAACAGAAAATTAACAAATGCATGTCTGCAACACAGATAATTTGTTCTTTAATGTTACAAACAGTTCAGTGGCTTTTAAAAATGTAGTAATTCAACTTAGAATGAACAACCCAGGATATCACGTTCTTGGATACTAATAAAAAAGGGAAAACAGTAACAGCTTAATTAATCTAAAAAAAAATCAGTAATCTTATTCAATTATGGAAGAATTTTTTATATTATAATCATAAAACAAAAAAGAGTGGGAAAATGAGATATTTTGGCATAACTTCAGAAAACAATGGCCTGGATGCTTATCATATGACTCAGTAATAGAACTTTATAATGCTTTTGGCTAATATGACTTGAAATTATTAATCGAAGATACAAAATTCAAATATATATTATTAGCTTCCCAAAGCTTTCAGATTTATGCAGTTAAAAGTAATGGAAAGTCTCTGCTAAGATTGTTAGGACTAACAAATCCCATTTTACTGAATCAAAATTAAAACTTAAAGGTGGATTTATTTTAGGTAGTTCATTTAATTGTTATTACTTGCATCTTTATATATATTTTCTTCCTTCTATCATCCTTTAAGTGACCAATTTTTCTAGTTTTGTTGAGTTTTCTTTCACCAAAGGAATCTTTTTTAAAAATTAAATTAACTTTAATTTAATTTTAGTAAGAACAGTTAAAATGAGATCTACTCTAAAATTTTAAGTGCACAATACAGTATAATTAACTATAGGGACAATGTTGCATAGCAAATCTCTAGAACGTGTTCATCTTGCATAATTGTGCCTGTATGCCTGTTGATAAGCAACTCTCCATTTCCCCCTCATTTCAGGCTTGGCAACCACAATTCTGTTCTCTGATTCTGAGTTTGACTATTTTAAACACTTCATGTACATGGAATCATGCAGTATTTATCTTTCTGTTCCTGGTTTATTTTCCTTAGCATACTGTCCTCAAGATTCATCCATTTTGTCACATATAACAAGATTTCCTTATTTTTTAATGCTGAATTATATCCCAATGTATATATATATTACACATTTTCTTTATCGGTTCATCTGTTGATAAACATTTAGGTTTTTTCCACATCTTGGCTAATATGAATAGTGATTTAATGAACATGGGAGTGGTACTATCAACTCAAGATCCTGATTTCAATTCTATTGAATGAATATGCAGAAGTGGAATTGCTGGCTCATATGATAGTTCTATTTTTATTTTTTCAGGAATCTTCATACTGTCTTCCAAAGCAACTGCATCATTTTGCATCCCTACCAGTAGTGTACAAGAATTCCAATCTCTTCCCATCCTTGCCAACACTTGTTACCTTTTTTGTTGTTGTTGTTGTTAATAGCAATCCTAAGAGGTATGAGGTGATATCTCATTGTACTTTTGATTTACATTTCGCTGGTGATTAGTGATGTTCAGCTACTTTATGTATACACCTGTTGGTCATTTCTAGGTCAGCTTTAGAAGTATCTATTCAGTTTCTTTGCCCTTTTCCAAATTGGATAACTCTTTTTTTTTTTTTAATTTATTTTTTTGGCTGTTGAATTAAAGCAATTTCTTTTATATTTGGGAAGTTAACCCTGTACCTGATATATGGTTTGGAAATCATTTTCCCTTTGTGTAGGTTTCTGTTTTACTCTGTTGATTGTTTCTTTTGCTATGCAGAAGCTTTTTAGTTTGTTGTATAGACCAATGGAACAGAATAGAGAGCCCCCACTCATCTCATGCATATATGGCCAACTGATCTTTGAGAAAGGCACCAAGAATACACAATGGGGAAAGGATAGTCTCTTCAACAAATATGTTGGGAAGTCTGAATATCCACGTGCAAAAAAAATATAAAGAGACCCTTAGCCTCTACATACAGAAAAATCAACTCAAAACATAATACCACACATCTACAGCCATCTGATCTTTGACAAACCTGAGAGAAACAAGAAATGGGGAAAGGATTCCCTATTTAATAAATGGTGCTGGGAAAATTGGCTAGCCATAAGTAGAAAGCTGAAACTGGATCCTTTCCTTACTCCTTATACGAAAATTAATTCAAGATGGATTAGAGACTTAAATGTTAGACCTAATACCATAAAAATCCTAGAGGAAAACCTAGGTAGTACCATTCAGGACATAGGCATGGGCAAAGACTTCATGTCTAAAACACCAAAAGCAACGGCAGCAAAAGCCAAAATTGACAAATGGGATCTCATTAAACTAAAGAGCTTCTGCACAGCAAAAGAAACTACCATCAGAGTGAACAGGCAACCTACAGAATGGGAGAAAATTTTTGCAATCTACTCATCTGACAAAGGGCTAATATCCAGAATCTACAAAGAACTCAAACAAATTTACAAGAAAAAAACAAACAACCCCATCAAAAAGTGGGCAAAGGATATGAACAGACATTTCTCAAAAGAAGACATTCATACAGCCAACAGACACATGAAAAAATGCTCATCATCACTGGCCATCAGAGAAATGCAAATCAAAACCACAATGAGATACCATCTCACACCAGTTAGAATGGCGATCATTCAAAAGTCAGAAAACAACAGGTGCTGGAGAGGATGTGGAGAAATAGGAACACTTTTACACTGTTGGTGGGATTGTAAACTAGTTCAACCATTATGGAAAACAGTATGGCGATTCCTCAAGGATCTAGAACTAGATGTACCATATGACCCAGCCATCCCATTACTGGGTATATACCCAAAGGATTATAAATTATGCTGCTATAAAGACACATGCACACGTATGTTTATTGCAGCACTATTCACAATAGCAAAGACTTGGAATCAACCCAAATGTCCATCAGTGACAGATTGGATTAAGAAAATGTGGCACAAATACACCATGGAATACTATGCAGCCATAAAAAAGGATGAGTTTGTGTCCTTTGTAGGGACATGGATGCAGCTGGAAACCATCATTCTCAGCAAACTATCACAAGAACAGAAAACCAAACACCGCATGTTCTCACTCATAGGCGGGAACTGAACAATGAGATCACTTGGACTCGGGAAGGGGAACATCACACACCGGGGCCTATCATGGGGAGGGGGGAGGGGGGAGGGATTGCATTGGGAGTTATACCTGATGTAAATGACGAGTTGATGGGTGCAGCACACCAACATGGCACAAGTATGCATATGTAGCAAACCTGCACGTTGTGCACATGTACCCTACAACTTGAAGTTTAATAATAATAAATAAATTTTAAAAAAAATAATAAAATAAAAAAAATAAAAAAAATTAAAAAAATTAAAAATAAAATAAAATAAAATAAAAACTTAGACATTGATCTGAAGCTATAGAGCT
This sequence comes from Chlorocebus sabaeus, assembly GCF_047675955.1. NCBI lineage: Eukaryota > Metazoa > Chordata > Mammalia > Primates > Cercopithecidae > Chlorocebus > Chlorocebus sabaeus. Next base: position 22,424,627 of record NC_132917.1, read on the forward strand.
CCTGCAAGAACATATACTGAAAAATCTTCATGACTTAGTCTTGGCAATGAATGTGGCACCAAAATCATGGGCAACATAGACAAGTGGGATAACCAAAGGAATCGTAAGCACTGCTTCTTCCTCCCTGTTCACCTCTCAGTCTCTTCTCTCCCAGTGTCCTCCCTATCCACGAACTCCAGCTACCTCTACAGTAGCTTTCTTCTCCCAAATTACAGCCAGAGTTCTCGAAAGAGATATTTTTATTCCCCATGTTTAATTCTTCACTTTCTCTTTTCCCATTAGCTTTCTAAAATTTGTCCTCCAGCCATAGCACTTCCTAAAGATGCTCTCACAAGGTCATTAAATATTTCTACTTCCTTAAGTTCTGTGTATACATCTTCTGTTTTCATTTTACTCAATATTTTAGTGTCTTTTAGCATGTATGACCTATGATCTACTCATTGGTTACTGTGACACCCCATTTTCCCTCTTCCTCTTTTCTTTCTGGTCACTTCTCTGTTTCTTTTGCTGGCTCATCTTTATCTACGTTCAGATGTTGATATTCCTTATGACTCAGTTCCTGACCATCCTAAAATCGCATGCAACACATTCTCTTTAGGCAATCTCATCCTTTCTCATTATTTCAATTTCTTCCTGTGCCTTAATGGGTAACAAATGTTTGCATCAGGCTCAACCTTCTCTTCTGAGCTTCAAGGGCTAGTATCCATCTTCCCACATGGTATCTTCTCAAGAATGTTACCATGATACTTCCAACTCGGTGTGCCTCACCAATACAGTCATCTCACCTAAGTTTTGTTCTCTTTCAGTGTTCCTCACCTGAGTAAATGACATCCCCCTTCACCAAGTGGCTCGCTTCAAAAACCTACACATGAGCTTTGCAGAGGCATGCCTTGGATATTTGACACCTGAGTAACATCGCCCCATCAATACAACGAAATTATTTTCAGTAATAATCATGAAAAAAATGAATAATGACAAGGATTACAACAGAAACTCAGAAAGTGAAAAAAATATTTTTATTAAACATTGTGGTCATGCTAGAAATTAAAAAATTCATATACACATGATTTTTAAAAGTATATAGTAAAAGAGAAAAAGGGTAGTTGTTTCATATTTAAGGACCTTAATGTATTTTTTTAATACTAAAAAAACTACACCTACATATTAGTTGTTGCAATAATAATAATATATTTTCTGTTTTTGAGCCTTACATTCTGCAAATTTGTTGAAACTTAAATTGCTCTTCACATATTCATGTTTAATAGAGAGCATAAGAGATTTGTCCATTTTTCTTCACTCATTGCTAATTGAAGAACTTTTTAAATCAATTTTAATTTTCAAATTTTTTTAACATAAAGTAACCAATATACAAAGTTGAGAAAAGTCTTAAAGGACAGATCAGGCAGGAGATTCATAAATATTACATGTCACACAAAAAATCCAGGAATTGTAATTCTGCTCATGTAATTGTTTCTTCGGAATCTGTTCTAGTATGTTTCAATTGTACCACAGTCAAAAAATATAAACATAAATAAAACTTCAAATGGTCACTGAGAGTGACAGAATTTAAATAATTCAAGTTCTTTTTCTTCATCTATACAATCACTGTGTTGTCATTCTTTATGTCACATGTATTGTTTAAATTTAGACATGTGTAGTACAAGTGAGTTGGAAATACAAAATGTGTCCAAAATGAGCTGAAATGATTCTGCACCTTTAGGCATTTACTACTCAAATGAACTCATGTGCCTGAGTTCATGCTCATGAGGTATGGAGAGTAGCAGTCTGAGAATTCCAAAATAACTTCCTTTTAGACAGACAGTAAAAGACAAATTATAAACATGTTAATTTCAAATTACACATATAATTTTATTCATATCCTGATTATAGTAATGATTGCCATATATATACAATACTATATATACATTACACAATATAATATATATATTATATGTATACATATACAAAAAACTTTAAATTCCTCTGGCTACTGTTAATAATATATATATTAAATATATAGTAAAGATATCATATATATAAATAACTACAGTGTATTAGTCCACTTTGACACTGCTATAAAGAACTTTCCTGAGACTGGGTAATTTATAAAGTAAAGAGGTTTAATTGACTCACAGTTCTGCATGACTGGGAAGGCCTCAGGAAACTTACAAGCTTGGCAGAAGGAGGAGCAGGCATATCTTACGTAGCAACAGGTGAGAGAGAGAGAGACAGAGACCAAGTAAAGGGGGAAGAGCCCCTTATAAAAGCATCAGATCTCATGAGAACTCATTCACTATCACGAGAACAGGATGGGAGAAACCACCTCCACGATCCAATCACCTCCTTCTCACAACAAGTGGGGATTACAGGCCCCTCCCTCAACATGAAGGGATTACAATTTGACATGATATTTGGGTGGGGACACAGAGCCAAACCATATCTATCACCCAGTAACTTCTCTTCATAAATATATAAAATATATACATCATTTTATATATTGTATATATACACACACATATGTGTGTATTGTGTGTGTGTGTAAAATTAACACTAACCACAAGAATTGCTAGAACTTAGACCAATAAAATATTTTTCTGGAAGAAATGTTTTATCACTGATATTGATTGTTGGTGTAATAGAACTATTCGTATCCTGATTATGGTAATGATTGCCCGAATCTATACAGTTCTAAAATTTCATAGTACTACATATGAAATAAATATCTATATTTCTCTATATCTATATATCTATATATGTATATGCATATTTATATACATGTATGAGATATATTTAAGAGTCATTACATACGTGTATACCTTTGTCAAAACATGAAACACTTAAAATGAGTGAATTTTATTATATATAAAGATCTCAGAATTATTATTACTATTATTATTATTATTATTTTGAGATGGGGTCTCTCTCTGTCGCCCAGGCTGCAGTGCAATGGTGTGATCTCGGCTCACTGTAACCTCTGCCTCCTGGGTTCAAGTGATTCTCCTGCCTCAGCCTCCTGAGTAGCTGGGATTACCAGCGCATGCCACCACACCCAGCTAATTTTTGTATGTTTAGTAGAGACGAGGTTTCACCATGTTGATCAAGCTGGTCTCGAACTCCTGACCTTGTGATCCGCCCTCCTTGGCCTCCCAAAGTGCTGGGATTACAGGCATGAGCCACTAAGCCCAGCCAGAATTTTTAATTAAAAATATTTTCCAGAGCATAGTGATAATGAAAATCAGACAACTTAGTGGGGTTATTGTTGTTCTTAAGTATTCTACAGATAATATTCCTCCTTTGTTGTCTAAACCCAGGGCAGATGGTTCCCAGCTCCCTTGGTATAACTGGATACCTTACATGTCTTACCCTTACTTCTGATATTCAAATGTCCCTAAAGACATCTACATCTAATAGTTTCAGTATTTTTCAATTTTACCTTTTATCTCCATTTCCCCTTCCATCTTTATTCACTATCATATCCTACAAGGACTTATGCATACATTTTTATATATGGAAATCTCTCAGCATCTATTCATGCCACTCTAATCTATTCTACACAAATTATCCTGAGTAATCTTTGTAAAAAGCAGGATTGACTATGGCATACCCTTTCTTAAAATATTTCAATAATTTTGCAATTATCCTTAAAGTTAAAATCCTATCCAGGACCTCAATGTCCTATATGAGCAGGTTACTCCCTGCTCTTTCTTTTTCACCCCAGATCACTCTTGCCCTTGTTCTCTGAGCAATGGCCACAAGTGACTGTGGGGACTAGTTTTCTTCCTGTTCCTCCCTCTTCACTGCAGTCCTCTCTATGCCTACCTCCAGCAGCCAGATCAGCATAACATGACCTTGACTGAACTAATTAGAAGTTCTCATGAGGAACTATAAATCTTGTACAGGTAACCTACAGAAGAGAAATAGTGAACTTAGATTATCAGCAGCAATACTGATCTAACAACAACTCTAGTTTTGTCCAGCAGAGAGAAAACAATACAGAAAGAGTAGCTTTGATTCCTGGGTAATTAAATATAGTTATAAAGTAAGCCAACATCCCACACCTTTCAAGTTTTTAAGAATGGCACTAAACTCTCTCAATCGATCTGGTAGCTGCTATTGTTCTTTCTTTGCTTCTTTGGATGGTACATGGGTATCAGATGAAGTGGGCAGTTTCTGTCCTTAACCTTTCTAATAATAACTGTTCTTACTCTGAAGGTCAAGGAACTCTGGTGAGATTTCTGCCAGCTTCTGAGAAAAATAACCAATCGGTGGGTCTGTGAACACACTGGACCCATTGTGAGTCAGAACTGTGCCAGAACTCCATTTATCACCTGATGTCCTTATGTGTTTATTCTAACAGAAGCATGGTGACTGTGCTATGGAGCGTTTAGTATCAGTGTCAGCTCGGATCTAATACCCAAGAGCTTTCAAAAATCAGGGAATTTCCTTTCCCAGTGTACAGCTAAGCATGTAAATGGCCAAATGTCATTTTGGGAAAGAACAGAAGGAATTAGTACTGTATACACATGCTATGCATTCCTCAGGGAAACCTGTCCTCTCCTTCAATTAAGCGACTTGGATTCTGAGAGCTAGGTCAGATCTGTTTGTTGTTGTTGCTGTTGTCTGGTCACCATCTTGCCTCTAAAAACCATACGGTCTATTTATTAGTGATTTCCACAGATCCCTACAGGCCAGGGCTTCTGGTTACAGTTCTGACCTTGATGTCCATTACAGTAATGTATTCCACCTTGTCTCTCACAGCTCATTGCTGCCCCTGGCAATGGCCTCTACAATTTCATGATTTTATAATTCTTATTGACTCTAGGGAACCTCGAGTCAGACTGGAGTTACAGAAAACAGCACTTCTGAATTTACTGGAGTTGTCCCCTAACCAGCACGTTTGTTGTTGCCTTAGTGGAGGCCGTATCCTCTGGGTTTATCCAAGGAGTGTATCCATCTCATGTGTTCCTGAGTCCGATATAATCAGTCCATTTCCGCATGTGCATGTCTTCTAATATCTTGATACCTTCCTTAATATCTGCCTTGGCAGTTTTTGCACCTCCACTTTATTTAATGTGGGCCACAGTTTTTCCCAAGTTTCGCCGGTGTATTAGGACAGCTCTTGGTACCCTTGCCAGAATTAAATTCTGAATCATGGTAGAGTCGTATTTCTCAAATGTTAGTGTGCCTTATATTCATATGGAGAGATTGTTAAAATTAAAGTTGCTGGGACCCATCCCTGGAGTTTCTGATCCAGTAGGTTTTGGTGGGGCCCTAAGAATCTGCATTTCTAACAACTTCTCAGGGGATGCTGATCCTGCTTATATGGAAATAAATTCAGAAGCACTGGGTAGTGTGACGCCCTATCTATAAAATCTTCCTTTTGTAACCTTGTACTGTCTAGCACTTCAGCCAGTACCCATGAGATCTATTCCAAGGCTTGTTCTCACAGTTTCTGACAATATATAGTAAACAGGTACTGTAGGTCCTTCAATGAATAATCCCTCTCTCTCTTAGCAGGGCTAGTAATTCCCCCATCAAACCATACTTAACTTGATCCTAGTGATTGATCTAGTGGCCAGGAGGGCAGATAGAGGCTAATCTTGAAGAGGAAAGGTATTGTCTTCCAAGATATCTGCCTTCACCAAGGCAAGGGAATTGCCAGTGAAGGAAATGGGCACAAAGTGAATTAGTGAGAAAAGGCAGCATAAGATTTGAAAAGAGAGGATAAAGGAAATGGGTTCTGTGTCTAACTGCCAGAATAATTCAATCATGTCTAGAAAGGGCTTGGATGACTTAGTAATGAAGCAGACAACCTTGGGGCTAGTCTTTAGGCAGGGGTAGAGATTACTATTTTCTGGCAAAAATAGGAGAACTACATCTACAAGGCCATAGAGTTCAGTGAAATCAGAAATTATATTATTCTTGAGCAATTAGATATCAGGTTCAAGAAAATAAGTAAGTATAGGATGATTCCAAATTTTCTTCTTGGTGTAACTGAACAGAAACTGAAGTGAAAAGAAGACAATGGCAGAGATTGGCAGTGAACATGACAAGTTGAGTTTTGCACCTGAGGTGTACCAACAGGAATATGTGCAATAAATAGTAACATAAATGAGACTTGAGCTGAGCAAGAAATATGTTTAGGAGATACAAAGTTGGAATAGGTATGTCCTATATGGTTGAAGTCATGGGAGCTAATGACATCCCCCAGAGATGATAGATAGATAGATAGATAGATAGATAGATAGATAGATAGATAATAGGTAGGTAGGTAGGTAGGTAGGTAGGTAGGTAGGTAGACAGATAGATAGAGATCCACAGATAAAAGGAGGAAGGCAGCATAAAAATTTGGGATGGAACTTCAAGCAAAATACCCAGGACCAAGATGGATAAGTCCACAAAGGACAGCCTTGTAGATCAGAGCTAGGAGAATTTGCGGAAAAGGTTCTAGACATTGATGGTAAAAGCTGAAGAAAGTTCAAGAAAGACACACACTGCAAAGAGTTGCTGGATGTAAAAAAATATGATATTTTGATTTTAAAAATTATGATATTTTGATTAAATTTACTAACACTGTTTCATAAAGTCTGAGTCTTTGGGAAGAGTGATGTTGAAGTCTTGACTCCAGGGAGTAGGCGGAGCCATGCGAGGTGTAGACTGTGTGTTTGTTTACTTTCTGGTTTTTCTGAGATGCTTGGTTGCTAAGGAAGCTGCAGGGAAATGAGAATATTGGGAGAATATCTTTTTTATTCTGAAGTCAGACTTCAGAGGAAAAGAATCCCACTGGATGAAGTGGGTGGTGAGAGTTGAAAAAAACAGACAAACCCCTTAGAATCTACAGAGGAGAAATAAAAAGGAGAAACTGGGAAGCCATTGGAGCATTAGAAGTGGTCCCAGGGGCTGAGTAATAAAGTCTCAAGGAATTCCCAATAATTCTTCAACATAAAAAGGAAGAAAACACTGTAAAGATTACAAGAAATATTTATCTTAATACTTAATACTATATAAAAATTTCAACTTATTATAAAATACCAGTGATAACTTCCCTTTGAAAAATGCCAAGTATAAAACTACACTGAATTTTCAGAGAACTGTAGTGGCCTAAATTTCATTGCTTGCATGTCTGTGGCCTTCTATTAATATATGACCCAAAAGCAACTTACTTGGATCCTATGAGACTAGCCTTGTACAGAAACCTCTTTACTGAACATTTGTTAATATTACACCCTCCTATTCTTGTCAAGAACCAATGAAAAAAAAAGCATATAAACTTATGTTAGCATAATCTGTAAAAATCATCCTTGAATACAGTATACACCAGGTCCTGACAAAAAAATTACATTCTAATACTTGTTTCTAACAGAAGTGTTTGTCTGTCTAAAGACATTGTATCTCATTTCATCAGACAATTAAAATAGTGTCACTCTTCTTGCTCTTTTTGTTATAATTCCAAATAGCTCACCACTAATTTGTGCTTGACATATCATTTCTCCTTCTTATAGTTTTTGCCTATTTCAATAGTCTTATTTACAAATTTTCTTTCATTGTGAATTCTTTCAAACACTTCAGAAGTATAGACAATAAGCACAATATATACATAAAGACATTAAGTTTGGATGTACTGTTAAATTTGAGTCAGAAACAGGATGGCCTATACCCAGTCCAGAAGACTTGGAGAAAGCACTGTTTGAAGAGGCTTGCTAGGTTATTTAGATGCAAAATGTGGAACTACAACAGAAATGAATACCTGTCTATTATCAACAATGTAAGACAGAGTCACCAAACTATTAGATTCATAATATTTTGGAATGCTTTTTCCCAGTTCTTAAGAATTCCCAACAGATGTGAATGCAATGAATATATACATTCACTCCTCAGTGACTGCAGAACCTACAGAAATCCATACAGGTCTTTTATCTACAGAAAGAAAAGTAAAATAAAGGAAAATAAAAAATAGTTCCAATACAATGTGAATTCAGATAAGGACAGAGATCTCAGTTCATGCCAATTTCTTCATCAAGACACTAGTGTAATGTCCATTTTCCTTATTTGTGTCCAGAGATCTCAGAGAAAGGACATGTCTCCTACTGTTTTAAAAATGATTTCAAGGACTTTAGATGGTAGAGAGAGAGAAACTAATTGTATAAAGATAAAGCCTCTAGAGAGTTTTTGTTGATATTGCCTTCATGGAAGAAAAGTTTAAGACACAGTGATTATTAAAACAGGAAAACTCATCCATGCGCTCATTAAAGTAGATAACAAAATGATTTTGCTTAGAGCAACAAATGTGAAATTTCTTAATTTTCTTCCTAAACCATGTGACTCTTTAGCAGCTTAGATAAAAGAAGCAGTTAGAACAGATGAGCATTGGATCTCCCGTTAATGCAAAGTAAATTGAATTCTAAAGAATCTTGGTTCTTTCAAGTTGGCTGAGGGTGCCACAGTTCAATACAAAAACCATTATGCTTACTTACCACGCTACAAAGTCATCCAAATCATTTATAAGGTCTGAGCCCGAACGAATGGCCCCAAGCTTGCCTGCTTCATTCTCAATAAATCCAAGCCCTTCTCAGGCATGATTAAATTTTCCTGGCAGTCATATGCAGCACGCTTCTCCTCTCTCCTGTCTTTTCAAATCTTATAGTTGCCTTTTCTTGCTGACTACCTTTCTTTCCTTTTTCCTTTATCAGCAACACCCTTCATTCTGGTCATCAATGTTCCCATTACCACCACGCTTGGCACACACCCTAGGGCTGAGATACCCTGCAATCGACAGTGGTCTATTGGAGAAGACTTAGCAATAAATCATTGAGGCCCCCAATGCATCCCTCTAACTTCTTCTTATTTCATACCTGGCAAACTCTCCATCAGAATGATTTGAGATTTTATTCTATCCCGAGCACTCATAATGACATAACTATAGGACAGGCTCTCTGTGCCAGTGCCAGGATAGTGGACGTGCTCAGGATGCTTTCATTTCCATTTACTCAAGCTAAGCAACTAGAGTGATAACAAAAGCAAGCCAAATATAAGATGGCCCCAAAAAACATCTAACTTTAATTTTGGGAATTGTCAGTTTATTTTATCATCAACCAATATATCATTATTTAAAAATATGAATTAAACTTATTTCATAGTCTTTAAGGGGATGTCAAATGGGATAGCACCACTGATTAGAAGATAGTCCACTTTGGATATCGGCCATCAAAGATCTTCAAAATATGATAGACCTGGTATGCCAGATGATCCAGGCTAACCTGGCACTACTGTTCCTACTTATGGCTGGGAATTTTGTTTCCCTGAGTGGTTCGGATTAAAGCTGGCCAATGAGATTAACTCACATGAGACTTAAGAGTGATCAACTGGGCCGAGCGCAATGGCTCATGCCTGTAATTCCAGCCCTTTGGGAGGCTGAGGTGGGTGGATCACCTGAGGTCAGGAGTTTGAGACCAGCCTGGCCAACATGGTAAAACCCCATCTCTACTAAAAATACAAAAAATTAGCTGAGTGAGGTGGTAGGCGCCTGTAATACCAGCTACTTGGGAGGCTGAGGCAGGAGAAATGCTTGAACCCAGGAGGCGGAGGTTGCAGTAAGCCGAGATCCCACCATTGCATTCCAGCCTAGGCAACAAGAGCGAAACTCCATCTCTAAAAAGAAAAACAACAACAACAACAAAAAAAAGAGTGATCAATTGCCCTGGTTTGCTCAGGATGGAAGTGTTGCCTGACATACAGGAATTTCACTGCTAAAATGGAAAGTTTTGATCAACTCAGGATGAATTTGCTAGATTTGGGAAATGGAAGTGATGTCACTTACTCTTCTTGGAAGATCATGAGAATCAGACACAGTGATGAAGAGGTGCAGGAGTTTCCAGCAGCCCCTCTAGTCCCCACTACCCTCCTGCATTGACTCCAGGTCGTCTATCCAACTCCTGGCCTTGCTAACCAATAGGAGCCACAAGCCCAACACCAGATGCTTGGCTGCAAACTCTCAGAGGAAGCATTCCCATAGACGCAGGCATGGTCACAGAGTCAGCAGTTTCCACAGAGCTACTCCTTGCTACAGACTTCACATGCTTTCCTTTTGTGGTTCTACATCCACAGGAAGAAGTGCATGGCATTTGATGTATCCTTGCAATCTCTGCCTTGCCCACCTGTACCAATACTTTAGACAGTATTAGTTACAAATTGGCCCTCTGACCCTCACCTTCTCTTCCCTCCCTTCCTAGCCCCGCTACTTTTGTCTAAGCTTTAACTCCTGTATTAAATCCCTACAGTGTTGGTGGTGGCTCAGTTTTCCTGGCACCTCTGACTGACACACCTGTGTACTGAGTAATCATGATATGCTACCAAAGACCAGTGCTGAGGAATCAGAAGCATATGTCGGGAGCCTAATGGACACACTCGGCAACAGAAACCAGGGACTCAACTGAAATGCTCTTTTTTGCTCAAAGAAGTTAATCCCATTACCCTCTTTTCTCACCTCTCCCCCAATCTTCAGTTTTTCTTTTCTATAAACACTCATTCCTTTTCTTTTTAGCATCTGTTGGAAGTTTTGATTTTATATTGATGTGTGTGATTATTAGCTGAATGCCTGCTCTTCCTTGCCATCCTACTGAAACTTGGCATCAGCTTTATGCGGTTCAACATCACATGCACTGTCTACTTAGAGACTACAGGAGGCCTGGCATGCAGTAGGTGCACAATAAAGCACAATGAATATGTCTGAGTGAGTACATGTGAGGAAATGGGATCTGGAAACTACACTCCTCTTAAAGGAACACACACTTGGCAGATTTGTTTTTCAGGTATTAACCACAACGCTCCTCTTTAAAGAAGGAAATAAAAATGTATCCTGCTCTAAACATTGAGAGCCTTTTTTGCATTACATCAGTAACATAACCCATGACCAGGTAAATACTTGTCTTCTTTATTTCCCCCAACAAAGAGAATCAATTACAAACTTCTCTGTTAATCCCCTAAGTATAATGTGAAGTCCATTAAAGACTCAAAAGCTAGTAACCGTGGGATAGAGAATAATGTTTATTCTATTAAATGAATAATGGCTCCACATTGTCTCGAAGAGGAGAATTTTCCTGGGTTGCCATTTGGTTTGCTAGTTGGTTTTAAATCATTTAATGGGTCAGGAAGACGCTATGCTTGGCAATGAATACTAATGTTCCAACAAGACTACTGAGGAGCAGCATGCTTCAGGAAAAGTAAGAATTTCTCTCTGTCACTCTGGGATTGTGCTTTCCATGAAGTTTTGGAAGTCATCGTAAAACAGTACTGTTAATGTGTGTGAAGTGAATTCAAAGGGCTGTTGATTTCCCAGTGAATTGGACATTGGGTAAAGGTGGCAGCCTTGCCAAAACTTCTCTCTGCTCTAGGTTGGAAAGGGCAAGTCTTGAGTTCAAGCCTTTTCTAAGACCAGTTTCTATTTCACTTGCAGAACCAGTCCATTTCAGAGATCATTAAAGTATTTTTAGGACTAAAGTTGATAATGACCTTCAGAGTATTATCCAGAATCAGAGGATTCTCACTATGCTCTGGGACCTGTGCATCCACCTTGTCTCCTAGACATCTCTCTCATTCAATGTTCCGGAAAAGGCAGGTGGAACTTAGAATGATGACAGAGATTCTACAGGAGTTTTAACGAGTAAATCAAACTCAGTAGATACCAAAGTTTCTTTTCCGAGGCAGAGAAGTTGACAAATATTACTTTTTCCCTCAGAAAGTTACTCACACCTCATGGCAAGTGGGCCTGTGAATGGAGTGGTCGAGGAAGGCCGACCCACTGAGAGGCCATGCAAACCCCACATTCATTTCACAGATGAGAAAATGAAGACACAAGTCAAGAAAAGACCAGCTACCAAATTTTCTAAAAAGTAAAGATAAATGGAGTGCCTCCTATTGTTATCTTTACTTCCGCTGACAAAAGGAAAGTTGCTTACAGTGAGCCACAAGTGACATGGTGAAATGGAGGCACTAAAGACAAAAACAGTGCAGTGGGAGGTGACTGGGCAGGGTTTAGTTTGTTTTATGGCTACAGGCACCTGGGCACTCTTCCTAGACTGTGTCAGTCCTGGGCACATCTGCCTCACATAGCAGCAACCAGGATGGGGCCAGATACTTTCCCTGGGCCTGCTCTCAGTACCTTAGGTTCAGACCCACTACCTTACTTCAGCCAATGAGTGCTCCTGCCTCGGATTTTGGATATTAAAGGGGTAAGGGAAAAAAATGCAGGGACATGTGAGAAATCCAGTAGGAAAGCAAGAGTGGTGCCAGGACTGTGAGCCTACTGGGAAGAATCCAAGGTCCAATGACAGCAGCACTGAGTTGCCAGGTCAGCCTCCAAGCTAGACCATCCCAAGGCATGGCTTGTTTCAAACTGGGATACACCTCAGTCCATCCTTCCAAATGCCTCACCATTCTCAGTTCCTGCTTTTTCCAAACCTGGCTCTCCAGCATTTTTGGGATTCAGAGATAATACATCCCTCTTGTGTTTGATTTTGCCAGAGCAAATGTGTGACTTCACAGTCTGGCAGTGGCAGTTATAGTGAGGCAGAAAAATACAACTCTAGGGAAAATAAATGGAGTCTAGTGTTGGTTTAACTCCTCAATGGCTGTGTGGCCTTGGACAAGTCAGTCCTCTGCACTGGAACTCAACTTCCTTATTCTAATATAAAAGCACATTGGAATCGATGGTTCCTATCACTATTACAGTATTATTGCCAACTTTTATTTAGCATAATGCTACTGATGGCCAAAATAATGTCCCTTCATTTCTTAATACCTCCAAGGAATTAATTCAATTTAACAAATTTATCGATTACACATTTTGTGCTAGGCACCAGGCTACAGGCTAGAGATATAGCAACAAATCAGTCAGTCATGGTTTCTGCCCTCTTGGGGCTTAAAACGAAGACACAACAATTGCCAGTCAATTATTGGGAAGTGGAGTAAGAACTATGTTATAACAAGGACAGGATATCCTCAGACAGTGCTGAATGGGGCCCTAACAAAGACTTTGGAAAACAGAAAGTTTTTCCCAGAAATTGTGACTTCTAAACTTTCTGGCAAGAAAGAATGAGTTTGAGATGCTGAAGGATGTATTAGACAGAGTGAGGAGACAAATTGTTCCAAAATAAAGGGACAGCATTAACATCAAAGGCCAGAAGGAACTGAGAAAATGTCAACATTGCTGGAATGCAGAGATGATTATGTCAAAGAGATATACAAGGGCCAGGTCAGACTGTACCAAGCCGACAATATTTGGGTTTTATCCTACAAATAAGAAAAACATGTTAAAGATTCAACATTCATTTATTGATTGATTCATTCATTTCATCAAGGCAAAAATGTAAACAAATATGTTTCAGAGAGATTTTTCAGCAGCAAGGGTTGAGTGAAAACATATTTTCAGAGTTAATCAGAAAAATGTAATTAAATGCCCCATTCCTTGAGCCTATGACTTCCTGAAGTTTCTCTAAGAATCCAGTTTGAATGTGGTCCTTGGGGAGCACACATCTGGCCCTCGGTGCTTAACTTCTCAGTGGACCAGAAGCTACCTTTCTACTCACCTAACTCACACTTGTGTTATTTGATACGGATCCTTAAAAATGGCTCATGGATTACAGAGCTATGAAACTGCTATGGAAACCCATAGAAACAAATGAATTTTAACACATGATCCCCTCACTCCCCTACAGCCTTATTTCCAGAGGGCATGCATCTTAACAAACATCCATTCACCCTTTAGTCCTCAGAGAAAATGGCAGAGAAGAGGCAGTTTTGATGAATTAATTTTGCCCATTTGCCCTACAGTATGCTCTCTGGAGGAATGTGGAAACCCTAAATCAGCTTGAAGAGTGCATGAACTTTACTTTCTTAATCAAGTCCCATGTTATTAAGTTTTCTCATTATTCACTGAGATTTTTCCATTGGCCAAGTCTATGTCAATCCCTCAAAACATCTGAAACTCAGAACCACACTTGTGTATGATCTGATCTCTGTCTAGCACCATAGCACAGCCACCTCCCTTGCCCTGGAATGCCCTTTTAGCAACATAGTTGGTTTGCACTGGCATTTTTGACATTCACATCACACTGTGGACTCCCACTGAGCCTGCTGTCAACGAAATCTCTAAGGCTTTTTCTCATGTATTGCAGTTTAACCACTTCTCCCCCATCTCATGTACAATTTGACTTTTGAACCCAAGTGCAGGACCCTCCATTTATCCCTATTAAGTTTCATCTTGTTAGATTCAGGCTATTGTTCCAGCCTGTCGAAATCATTTTAGATCTCAGCCCTGTCAGCTGTCTCCCTCCTTGCTTTATGCCATCTGCAAATTTGATTAGCATGCTTTCCATGTTTTCATCTAAGTCATCTATGGAAAGGTTGGGTAGCACTGAGGCAAGGACATGGCCCTCTAGGTCACTGGAGATTGCTCTCCAGGTTGCCAGTTATCCATCAATCAACAGTCACTGAGTACTGTCTTTCATCCAGGTTCCAGTACACTGAGTCACATTATCATCCAGCCACATTTCTCCATCCAGTCCACATCAATATCAGGGGTACTCTGTCAAACATTTTGCTGATATTCAAATATAGTATACTAGAGTATCTCTTTATTTAATGCTATAGGGAGACTGGGCGAAGAAAATCTAAGTGTAGTCCTGCAAACATTGATAAATATGGTTTGTGTAGAGCAGGATTTATACAAAGGTGGAGTGACAGATATAACTCTGTCATCACTTAAGGCACGTGAGCTCCTTACAGCCAGAAATGTTTGGTGGTTTTGCTCACAGCTATTTTTCCAGCACCCCAAACAGTGCTTAATTATAGTAGACACTCAAGTATTTATTAAATGACTTAATGAATGGATATAATTCAAGATGAACTGGAAGCTAACCAGTTCATAAAGCAAAATATTTGTGGATTTCTAAATGGAGGAATGATAAAATAGGATGCTGTCACTTATACCAAATGTTGGCAAACTACAGCCTAAGGACCAAATCAGGCCTAATGTCTGGTTTTGTAAATAAAGTTTTATTGGAATACAACCATGTTCATTTGCTTACATGTTGTCTGTGACTGCTCTCACACTATCATGGCAAGTTGATTATCTGTGGCAGAGGCTGTGTGGTTCACAAAGTTGGAAATATTTACTATCTGGCTTTTCTATAGAAAAAGCTTGCCAACCTCTGAACTAGGAAATTAAGTTCAAATTAAGACTTTCCATGATGTAATATGTTTGTAATTTTCTTACTGATCAAGATTTTTAAAAATTCCCAAATTTATCACGCCTTTTATTTTCTCTGTGCTTTTTCTCTCTGTTGGATACAACCAGTGTCCTGTGCTCCACTCCAGATCTTTCCAACAATGCAAATATATACACCTAAGAACTATATGCAAAATAAACATAGTTGTGTAGCAAACCATTGCCAAATGTCTGCTATAGGCTGAACATAATATTATGCACTTTTAATCTTATATCGTCACTATAGGCCTTCAAAGTAGATATTATTATCCCATTTTTTTCCTATTGACTTAAGCAACTTATCCAATGGTTCACAGAAAACAAAGGCTTTGACTGAGGTTTGAGCTAAGATTTGTCAGATCTGCTTGTAATTTGGTTTGGTTTTGCTCATTGCATGTTCAGAAATAAGCCAGTTTACAAAGGAGAAAATGGGACATGTCCAATTTCATAGAAATCTTGATTTGAGGTTTAAAATATAATCAAATCATTTTCAAAATCTTCTATTGATGTTTAAATCAGCCGAAGGCAATTTTATTGTAAAAAGCCATTAACTGGCATGACTTTAAACAATAAAATCAATTCAGAAACTGTTCATTCAGTTAAAAATCTGAGATGGTCATATTAATGCAATTGTATTTGAACTAGCCTAAGTATAATTTCATTCATATCTAGCCCTAAATCATACTGCGCTCTTTACCCGGGCAGCTCCCATACCATCTGCCAATGCACAGATGGGCTGGTCTGTGCATACGGGGTTTTCTTTACATACTAGATGTAATAGCAACAATGATGAACCTGGTGTGTCCGTCAGGAGCCTAGCTTGTAGGCCAGTTCTTCCTCACATCCTCCTTGGGCAGCAGGTAAGTGACTGGCATTATCTAATCACAGTTTCTATTTATGTTCCCCACTTCAAATCACTTCTCTAGCTCAGGCTGGTTCTTTCCCTCCACTAATAACTAGATTTCAGCTTTCCCTTAAGATCGTATTTCATCAGCCACTGGCACATCTCTTCTGCTGCTAATGCCACACTGATCTGCTTTTGCAAGTTTCCAGACCTTCTTTTATCACCTTAGGGGCTACCCCCTGGCCAGGATTTGCTCTCCTTCCCTGACCCTTCCATATGCCCTTCTTCCCCACAAGCTCCAGCATCAACCCCCTGGCCAGATTTAATTTCTTATCCTTGTCTATTCAAGCAGACACGAAAACAAAAATAGAATTTCCCTGGAAAGAGTTTCATTTCCCATGGCCAAACGTAGCATAGCTTTCACCATCAGGACACATCTTCCAGGGTTCTGCTGAGTCCCTTGAGGGGCTTAGAGAAACAGTGAGACAGATGTAATGAAAGGGAAAAAAGTATCTTACGTGAAAGCACGTCCAGTATCTTCCGGATATTATGTTAAATAAACACTGCAGGGTAGTTCAGTATTTATAGAAGGAAAAAAAAAAAAAACAGCCTTAATGATGATAGGGCATCACAGAAATTTAATTACTCCTTAAGGTCTTTTTTGTGCAAGGCAGTGTTCACATGACAACTTGGGTGACTTCTTGTTTGTGGTATTGCTTCTCTCCTCCCAAGAAGGTGCTAAAAGAAATTAGTTGTGGGTGGAGAAAGGTGCTTTTCATAAAGAGACCCCAATACCCATCCATACCAGCTCTCCTGGGATAAGATATAAAATGCCTCAAGTTCCTGTGCTTAGCCAGCAGGTACTAGGGAGCACTACCCAGGAGGCCAGGTGCTATGGGACACTGATGCCAGGACATACCCTGAAGAATTCTAGAGTTCCCCAGGAAATAATAGTGAGGGCTTCTGTAAAGGAGAAATCCACAATTGTAACCTTCTCTTGTCCAATATGGCAATGTTGTTTGATGGGGACTACAAAAATGGTTAATGTTGGCAGAACTTTTTCTCTCCCTACCATGAAAACCCCAGAAGTGCATTGCAGATACTCAGAAACCTTTGGGAGTCCACAGACAGGACTGCATGTGACACTGCAATCTGGACAGGGCCTGCTTGAGTCAGCGCTCCAATAAACATAGGTAGGCCTAATCCACCATGCGTTCACCCTAAACCTTTCCTCTGGACAGAGCCCTGTGCTATTTGAGTATATTCACTACGAATATGATGTTCCCTCTACTTCCCAAAAATGCAGTATAGTAATTAAGTTATATAGACTGCTCTTAGATATAGTTTTCAGATATCTCTTTCCAAAGGGAAAGTATAACATTTAATTCCACAACTAGGTCAAGGAATAGATAGATCTCTTCTAGGAATGCTGGAATTTCTGCATAATTAGTATGACATTTCTTTGAGAATGCATATTCATGGAGTTAGGAAGTCAAGATTTTTTTTTTTTTTTTTTTTTTTTGAGACAGAGTCTTACTCTGTCGCCCAGGCTGGAGTGCAGTGGCACGATCTCGGCTCACTGCAAGCTCCGCCTCCCAGGTTCACACCATTCTCCTGCCTCTGCTTCCCGAGTAGCTGGGACTACAGGTGCCTGCCACCATGCCAAATTTTTTTTTTTCTTTTTGTATTTTTAGTAGAGATGGGGTTTCACCATGTTAGCCAGGGTGGTCTCAATTTCCTGACCTCATGATCTGCCCACCTTGGCCTCCCAAAGTGCTGTGATTACAGGCGTGAGCCACCATGCCCCGCCAAGACTTTTATGCTAAACCAGTGACTTCATCATTGGGGACCATAATTTCTTCAATAGAAAGATAATGCAAAAGACCCTAGAAATATTTTTTGATTCTTGGTTTTCTTTGTCTAATCCCCACCACAAATCAAACCAACCACTACGTACTATTAATCCACCATCTGCTTCTTGTGTGTTTCCTTTCTCACCATCCTTAAAATTCTGCCTTGGTAGAACAGTCCCTTATAATGTTTATTCTCAGTGGTGGTAATCACCCTCTAAATGGTTTCTTTCCCTCTAGTCTCCCTACCCAAGCCATAAACACCCACCACTTCAAATCCATATCAGAAAGGAAAATCACGGCTGTCTTAAATGTAAATCTGATCATGGTACTCCTCTGCTTAATGTACTTCAAAGTTCAAAGCACCTCCTCTGCCCTCTTTCTCTCTGGATCCCCAGAATCTGGCCACCTTGTATATGGTTTGAACTTTCTAACGGAGATAATATATTGACTTTTTGAAATGGACTTTCAGGAACTTTTTTTAAAATTGAAATTTTAATTTTGAGATAATTGTAGATGCACATGCAGTTATAAGAAATAATACAGAGATGTCAGGCTTGATGGCTCACGCCTGTAATCCCAGCACTTTGGGAGGCCGAGGCGGGTGGATCACGAGGTCAGGAGATGGAGACCATCCTGGCTAACCCGGTGAAACCCTGTCTCTACTAAAAATACAAAAACTTAGCTAGACGTGGTGACAGGCACCTGTAGTTCCAGCTACCCAGGAGGCTGAGGCAGGAGAATGGTGTGAACCCAGAAGGTGGAGCTTGCAGTGAGCGGAGATCACGCCACTGCACTCCAACCTGGGTGAGAGAGTGAGACTCCGTCTCAATAAATAAATAAATAATAGAGAGAGATCCTTTACCCAGTTTCCACCAGTGATAACATCTTGTGAAACTGTGATACAGTATCACAACCAAGATATTGATGTTGATATATCAAGATGCAGAAGATTTCCATCACCACAGAGCTACCTTTCCTTGCCCTTTTATAGCCAAACCCACTTGCCATGGTATGAATGTACCATAATTTGTTTAATCATTTGTATGGTGAAGATTATCTTAGCTCTTCCCAGCTTTTGGCTACTACAAATAAAACTGCTATGAGCATCCATGTGCAGACGTGAACATAAGTTTCAATTTCTCTGGGATGACTGCCCAAGAGTGCAATTTCTGGGCTGTATGGTAGTCGCATGTTTAATTTTCTAAGAAACTGCAAAACTGTTTCCCTGAGTGCTTTTTCCATTTTTTATTCTACCAGCAATATGTAAGAACCAGACAGTTTCTCCATAGACTTGCCAGTATTTGTTGTGGTCATCATTTTAAAAAATTTTAGCTATTCTAGTAGGTGTGTAGAGATATTAATATCTCACTGTGGTTTTGTGTTCCTCTAATGGCTGATGTTGGTGATATGGTTAGCCTTTGTTCCACACCCAAATCTCATCTTGAATGGTAATTGCCATAATCCCCATAATCGTCACGTGTCAAGGGAAAGACCAGGTGGAGGTAATTGCATCATGGGGCATTTTTCACCATGCTGTTCTTGTGATAGTGAGTTCTCAGAAGATCTGCTGGTTTTATAAAGCCTCTTCCCCACTTCGCTTGGCACTTCTGCTTCCTGATGCCTTGTGAAGAAAATGTCTTGCTTCCATTTCCCCTTCCGCCATGATTGTAAGTTTCCTGAGGCCATATAAGCCAAGCTGAACTGTGAGTCAATTAAACCTTTTTCCTTTATAAATTATCCCATCTCAGGCAGTTCTTTATAGCAGTGTGAGAACCAACCAATACAGTTGGTGAACATCTTTTCATGTGCTTATTTATTATCTGTGTATCTTTCTTCTTCAATAAAATACCTGTGGATGTCTTTTGCCCATGTTATAATTGAATTGTTTGGCTTTTATAAACTGTTGAATTTTGAGAGTTATTTATATAGGTTAAGTAGTAGTTCTTTGTTTGATATATGGTTTGCAAATATTTTCTCCTAGTCTGTAGCTTGTCTTTTCATCCTGTTAAGAGTCATTTGCACAGCACATTTTAAAAATTCTGATGAGGTCTAATATGTCAATTTTTGTTTTTATAGATGGGGCTTTTAGTGCCAAACCTAAGAGATCTTTGTCTAGCCCTGGATCACAAAAATTTTCTCCTGTATTTTTGTTTGCTTGCTATATGTTTTATAGTTTTATATTTTTCACTTAAGTTTATGATCCATTCTGTATTAATTTTTTTTTTTTTTTTGAGACGGAGTCTTGCTCTGTCACCCGGGGTGGAGTGCAGTGGCTGGATCTCAGCTCACTGCAAGCTCTGCCTCCCAGGTTTACGCCATTCTCCTGCCTCAGCCTCCCGAGTAGCTGGGACTACAGGTGCCCGCCACCTCGCCCAGCTAATTTTTTTTTTTTTTTTTTTTTTTGCATTTTTTTAGTAGAGACGGGGTTTCACCGTGTTAGCCAGAATGGTCTCGATCTCCTGACCTCGTGATCCACCCGTCTTGGCCTCCCAAAGTGCTGGGATTACAGGCTTGAGCCACCGCGCCTGGCCACTGTATTAATTTTTTATAAGGTGTAAAGCTTAGGTCAAGGATCCCCTCCTCTTTCTTCCTTTCTTCTTTCCTTCCTTCCTGCTCCCTGCCACCTATCCTCCCTTGTCTCTTTTTTTACTCCTGCCTATGGATGTCCAATTGTTCTGTCACCATTTGTTGAAAGGCTTAGCAGGCACGTTTTTTCTTTTTTGAGAAGAAATCTTGCTCTGTCACCCACTCTGAAGTGCAGCAGCATGATCTCGGCTCACTGCAACCTCTTCCTCCCAGGTTCACATGATTCTCCTGCCTCAGCCTCCCAAGTAGCTGGGAGTACAGATGCCCGCCACCAAGCCTGGCTAATTTTTATGTTTTTACTAAAGACAGTTTCTCCATGTTGGT
Organism: Chlorocebus sabaeus; assembly: GCF_047675955.1. NCBI lineage: Eukaryota > Metazoa > Chordata > Mammalia > Primates > Cercopithecidae > Chlorocebus > Chlorocebus sabaeus. The sequence continues at coordinate 22,445,496 of NC_132917.1, forward strand.
CAGGCTGGTCTCAAACTCCAGACCTCAAGTGATCTGCCTGCCTCAGCCTCCCAAAGTGTTGGGATTACAGGCATGAACCACCGTGCCTGGCCAAGGCTTAGCAGGCACTTTTAAATGGGATCTCTTCATTTGATCTCTTCCCTCGTTCCCCATCAGTTGAGACCTCCTTTCTCTGACCTTCATGATGTCTTGCCCCCTCCAGTGCCACCCAGACCTCCAGAAGCCTTATTCGTGACCTTCAATCAAGGCCAAAATCCTGAAGTTTTCCTACTGCTCAGCACCTGTTCAAGAAGGAGATAAGGACATCCACAAAGACAGGCTGTGACTCCTCCACAGAGACTCCTCAGGATTTCAGCAGCACCGCCCTCTCTACTGCCGGCTCAGCTGCCTTCCATTCCTTGCCCTTCCCCTATATCCTTTCAATGACCTCAATTCCAAAGAACTAAAAAAACTGACTCTTGTATAGATGTGACAACTCATTTGTGAAAACAGGATTTTTAGTTTAAAATCTCTGGATTTCCCTGAACTTGGCTCCCCAATTTCACAGCACATCAGACTGTGTCCTGGCTCTTTGTTGACTACTTCATTTCATGGCTACCATACTGGAGGAATTTGTCATGCTCAGATATCTGGGTAGTGTAACCTAAATACTTATGTGCTAATGAAAGAGTTGACAGGAAACTGTGTGGGCTTCTCCTTTGCCTTCTCCGTTTCTTAAGGTTTCATATGTGTCACAGCTGGACTCACTCTCAACATGAACAACCCTGATTTAAAATCATCTAAACCTATGTGTGCTTGAGGCAACACCTCCATGCAAGGATGTCAAAGGCCATTCCTTCACTGACAGATCCTTGAGGGAAAACAGTTTAAGCTGAGATGGCATACGGAGACAACGCAGTTATTCAGACAACCCCCTGGGTATATTCTTGGTCAGGCCAGAGAGCAATTCCATCTTTTGGGCTGTGAAAACATGGCCTCTGAGGTTCATTCTGAGTCAATCTATGATCATCCTTGGTTTTATTTTGCTAAACCCAGAATGTGGTTAAATGCAGCATGAGGGTGTCCTTTATCCATGGGTCCATTTTAATGGGCCCCGGTATTTCCATCCCTATCCATTCTTATTCAGTGTCGCTGTCATCAATGAATTTGATCATACTTCTGCCTGAGGCACTTTAAGCAAATTGGACATTTTTTTTAATAATAAAAAGCTGACAAATGAAATGTTTAAAAATAGGATGGTGCTGACTCTGAGAATGTATCTGAAATGGATGTGAAAAGAGTAGAAGGGTCTCTGTTGGGATTTTTTGTGCTCTTCTATGACATTAAGCATTCTATATCCATTAGGAGATGTTGTCCATCACTTTAAAATATTAAATAATTTCTTTAGTGCAACTATATGGAAAACTTTGACATGAACACTAGTTGGGTAGAGGAGGAAGGTACATACATGAAATAGTCCTCATCCCTAACTTTTCAAGCTATTAAGACTCTTACAATCCTTTAATACTTAGTTTTCCTAAGTATTAGGATGTCTGCTTGGTCACTATTACAGGTAGTTTCTCATTCTTCAAGTCCTTTATAAATTAGCATCCATAACAATTAGCTGGCATATGCAAAGCTTCTCTGGAACCCGTCTTGTACAATGTTTATGTAGCATTAGTGAAATCATGTATTGCTGTTTAGTACCCCAGGTGGGTTGTCCTTCTCTACCTCTCCTGCCCCAATCATAAATTCTTCATCAATTAGGGTCAGTTTAGCTTCTTTACAATTGAAAGTATAAATGTAGGCATAACATTTTTATCTATACTATGTGGTCAAACTTTGGGTTTACTTGTTTATATAGTTTTCTTGATTTATTAAGTATTGCTAGAAGTTAAATAGCTTTGTTTACAAGCTGAGTGGATGCTCTTCAGCAAAATATTAATAACAGTTTAGGGCTAGTGTGAAAGTCCTTCAGGAGGCATCACTTGATGGCATCACTCTCTCAAGCTCTCAAAATTATAAGATCTATTTTAAGAAACTTGACAATTTCTCTTGCCTTTAATTGCACTTTCTAGCATTTGGCAAGGAATCTACTATAGTCACAATAACTTTACTTTCAATACTGTATAATCACATAATCTTGTAAAGGCATTAAAAGCCATCATTACTCTCTTAATTTTTAAATTTACACTTAAATCAATAGAGTACAATGCTACCAATGCAAACTATTTAACTGAGGTGGAAATTAGATAAAAAACCTCCAATAGAGAGCTAAGTTTTCATTTTTTAAGCAAAACAATTATCACAACTTACTTTTCCACTTGCTATTATATGAAAAACACAAAGCAGCGGAATGAACAGTAGATACAGAGATGGGAGTTTAAAAACTCCCATCCCATACAAACAAAACATGAGTTTGTATGAGATATGCACCTCTTCTCAACTCTATTTATTTGCTTCTTTAGGTTTCTGCTTCCTCACTTATAAAATGAGTGTTTTTAAAACCTACCTTGAAAAGGTATTGTGAGCTTAGTAAAATATTGGATATGGTACAGAGCTCAAGACATAATAGGTGCTCAGTAAATGGTAATTCATGATAATATGAATCACCTTTCATCCTCTCTTGCTTTTTTCTTTGATCACTAGAATCTAACATTCTAGATATCTAATCTCCAAAAACTAAAAAACATACTTCTCTTACTTAGATGTGAGAACTCATTTGTGGAAACAGGATGTTGAATTTAAAATCTCTGGTTTCCGTGGACTTGGTTCCCCAATTTCACAGCACATCAGACTGTGTCCTGGCTCCTTGCTGACTACTTCATTTCACGGCTACCATACTGGAAGAAATTGTCATGCTCAGATAGCTGGGTATTGTAAACTAAACACTTATGTGCTAATGAAAGAGTCAACAGGAAACTGTTTGGCCTTCTCCTTTGCCTTCTCCATTTCCTAATGTTTCATATGTGTCACAGCTATATTCACTCTCAACATGAACAACCCTGATTGTTGTTTGATCTGAGATTGTAGCACAATAGCCAACCAAATCTAAGTTAAATAAAACACTTTTGAGCATTCTTCACTCATTACATTCATTTCCTCTCCCACAGCCTAGCTGGGTGCCCTGGAGAGGTAGGAGTGGTTAATAGTCCCAGGCGGAGGACAGGAAAGTGCATGCAATATGGCCTCCTACCTTTGCCCCTTTCCACCCTGTGACTCCCAAACCACAAAATACAGGACTGAATTAACAGAGAAATCAAAGCTAGCATTAAAATGAATGTCTGTATCTGCACCAAACATTTTTTTTCTTCTCTACTGTTATGTTAAGTTTGTCCCTTTTCCTGCCTAAAGACAGTCTCTCCACTTGTGCCTTGATTCTTTCTTATAGTGGTCATCTCTTCGCTTATATTGCTCATCTGATTTTATATGTTGTCTACTTTTTCCTTTAAGCTCCTGTCTGATAAATACAATATCTATCATATCTGAGTCTGGTTCTGATCATTGTCTCTTCAGACTGCCTTGCCTTCTGAAATGACTTGTAATTTTGGGTTGGCAACCAGAGTTGTTTCAGATAATAGGCACAAACGTAGATTTGCCTTTAATATGAGGATTTGTGTTAATCTGGCTAGGAGTCAGGATGTTTAAAGTTTATTGTAGCTAGAGGCAACAGAGGCGTCAAATTCCTCTAGTGGTATTGTTTTATCCTCCCTTCTTGACTTTGGGTCTTCCCCATATACTCTTCCTCAGGTAGAGTCTGTGCCTTGCAACTTTTTCAGCTGTAATTCATTGTTATTATTACTGTAAGTTGGTCAGTTTAGTGGTAAGATGTGGGGAAAGGGAGCATTCTATAATCTTCTACTTGTGTCTTAGTATTTTAGTGGGCTTATGTCTCAGGGGTGTGAACTTCAGAAGTATTTATCACTTTTCTAGGAGTACATCTCTTCCTCCACTGTTTCTAAGTCCCTTTCTAGCTAAAACATTCCTCTTCTTTGAAGCCCTTTCCCCTGTTGACTACTGTTAAAATAAAATAAAATGGAGAATAGACCTGAGAATCTCCTGAGCAGACGAAGCCAGTTAATCCACAGTGGCAACCTTCACCTTGTTAGATTTGCAAACATAAGCAAAACTTAACTTGAACTGTTTTTTGTAAGTGCCTAATTAAAGAAAAATGAAACTTAAGATCAACTAATCAGAAGATGCCAGCTAACTTATAGCTATATATCTAAGGACTTTCCAATGGGATAAAACAAATAAGGCAATTGCATAAATGTAACCAATCAAGTATTTTCTTTACATTGTTTCTGAGTTCACCCTATAAAAGCCCTCTCCTTGTGTACCCTTGGGGGAATCCAAGCCACCTTCAATTTGGTGCTTCCCAATTCATAAATCACTGTTTGTTCAAATAAAGTCTTTAAAATTTTATCATGCCTCAATTTACCTTCAAACACTAGGCTCTTATTTTCCCTTAGGTAAGACAGGAAGGGCTTGAACAGACATCAGTGGGGCAGAGTTGCCTTCCCCCAGCTGGGATAACATTTCAAAATTATCTTCTAATGAAGTCCTTCACCCTGGAGATTAGGGCTTTGTTGTGAGAATTTCACCATGGCTATTGTTTCTTCTTCCATGTCTCTGCCTGCCAGGGCCATGTAGGAAGATTTCACAGCTTCTCCCCATGAGAAAATGGTAGGGTCTCTAGAAGAAACCCGGGAAAGTATGTGAGTCTCTGTGACTGCTGCCCCCAGGAGTTTCCCATTCTCATGCAAGTCTAGACATAGACTCCAGCAATCTGTCAAAATTACTATTTAAGCATTTCTACCAGTTGTGGTCCCAGCAGTTTCTGCTCCATGTAAGCTGATCTTAGTTGATATGTCTCCTAGATATGCTCCAGATTTCAGGGTGGTGGTCTGTCCTGCAACCTTAGTTCTCTGATGGAACTAAGAAAGTTATGATTTTCAGCTTGTGTAGCTTCCTCTTATTGTAAGGACAAGAGCAATAACTTCCAATTTTAACACATCAGAGCTGAAACAAGAAATCCCTCCACCTGTGTTTTGAATTCTGTATGTCCTTACTCTTAACTACTACTTTCTTTTTTTTTGTTTTAATTATACTTTAAGTTCTGGGATACATGTGCATAATGTGCAGGTTTGTTACATAGGTATACACGTGCCATGGTGGTTTGCTGCACCCATCAACTGTCATCTACATTAGGTATTTCTCCTAATGCTATCCCTCCCCTAGCCTCCCACCCCCATAACAGGACCTGGTGTGTGATATTCCCCTCCCTGTGTCCATATGTTCTCGTTGTTCACCTCTCACTTATGAGTGAGAACATGCAGTATTTGGTTTTCTGTTCCTGTGTTAATTTGCTGAGAATGATGGTTTCCAGCTTCATCCATGTCCCTGAAAAGGACATGAAACTGTCATTTTTTATGGCTGCATAGTATTACATGGTGTATATGTGCCACACTTTCTTTATCCAGTCTATCATAGATGGGCATTTGGGTTGGTTCCAAGTCTTTGCTATTATGAATAGTGCTGTAATAAACATATGTGTGCATGTGTCTTTATAGTAGAATGATTTATAATTATTTGGGTATATACCCAGTAATGCGATTGCTGGGTTTAAATGGTATTTCTGGTTCTAGATCCTTGAGGAATTGCCACATTGTCAAACTACCACTTTCTAATCTTGGCTGTGCATTGGAATCACCTGAAAAACTTTAGAAATTACTGATGCCTGGGCTCCCTCCCTAGAGGGTCTGATTTAATTAGTCTGGGACTGAGAACTATTGCCCTAGTGTTCATATGCTTTGCAGACCAGAGTGGGTTATTTTTTTTTTCAAAACCTAAATTTGATCACATTAGTCCTGTTGTTTAAAATACTTCAGTGACTATGCATTGCTTTAACAAAAGAAAAGAAACATGCTTACATGGTTTACAGAATTCTATAGTCTTGCCTCTGCCTAAGTTTTCACTTCTCCTGGCCCTCTTTTATTTCCTCACTGCACTCCCTCTCCCCACATCCATTCATCCTACAAATATTAGTGAACACCTACTTATGACCTAGGCACTAACTGAGATATTGAATATACTGTAATGAACAAAACATAGCTAGTGCCTGTGCATATGGAGCTTACATTTTTGTTGCAGGGAAGATAGACACTAAATAAACCAAATATGGCACACATATATGTACGTGTATATATATAAATATGTATGTATGTTTAGGCATAATGTTGTACAGCAGATTCTAAAACTTACTCATCTTACATAACTGCAACTTTATGGCCGTTGAATAGCAACCCACATTTCCCCTTCCCAATAGTTCCTGGCAACCACCAGGAACTCTCTGCTTCTGTGACTATGATTATTTAGATACCTGACATAAGTGGAATCATGCAGTATTTGTCCTTCTGTGACTGGCTTATCTTAGTTAACATAATGTCCTCAGGTTTGTCCATGTAACAACATATTATAGAATTGCATATGATAGATATGCTAGATAGATAGGCTAGATATGATAGAGCTGTATATGATAGAATTTCCTTTTTCACAAAAGAAAATGAATAATATTTTTGTATCCATTCATCCACTGATGAAAATTTAAGGTGTTTCCAACTCTTGGCTATTGTGAATAATGCTACAATGTACAAGGGTGGGAGCAGTGTGCAGATACCATTTGAAGATCCTGATTTCAATTCTTATGGCTATATAAACCTGGAAGTAGAATTACTGGATCACCTGGTAGTTGCATTTTGGTTTTTGAGGAACCTCCATACTATTTTCCATTGCAGCTGCACCAATTTACATTCCTACCAAAAATGTACAAGGGTTGTAATTAATCCACATCTTTGCCAATACCGTGGTCTTCTGTTTTTTTGATAGCCATTCTAACAGGTGTGAAGTGCTATCTCATCGTGACACTGATTTGCATTTTCTGATTATTAGTAATGTTGAACATCTTTCATATTGTGGACCATTTGTATGTTTTCTTCAGAGAAGTCTCTATTCAATTCCTTTGCCCATTTTTTAAATCAGTGTGTTTGTTTGTTTGTTTGCTATTGAGTTATAACGGTTCCTTATATATTTACACATTAACCTCTTATCAGATAAATGGCTAATGAATATTTTCTCCCATTCTGTAGGTTGCTTTTTCACTCTGTTGATTGTTTTCTTTGCTGGGCTGAAGCTTTTGAGTTTGATATAGTCCCATTTGTCTATTTTTGCTTTTGTTGCTTATGCTTTTGTTGTCATATCTAAGAAACCATTGCCAAAATCAGTGTCATGAAGCTTTATGAAACAGGGTAAGAGAATAGAGAATGATAAAGGTACTATTTTAAATAGAAAAAAAAACCAGGGAATGCTTCTCTAATGGAGTGACATTGAAGCAGAAATCTAAATGAATGAATGATGAAGCAAACACTGTTAAGAAAACAGTGTTCAAATCAAAGGAAACAGCAAGTGCAAAGGCCCAGCAAGGAGACCAGAGCAGCTTCAGTAATAGGAATGCTGTGTAGATTAGATAAGTTGTATATGAGATTATAAAAGAGCTTATTAGGGAGACAGAATCACACCAGGACTTGCAGGCAATGGGAAGGAATCCAGATCTCATTTCAAATGAGATTGAGATGCAGATGCCAGCCATTAGATAATTGTGAGCAAAACAGGGACATTAACTTAGGTTTTTAAAACATTACTCTGGTTACTGTGTAAGACTGTAATAGTCCAAGTAACAAGAATAAAGTTGAATTAAGAATTTATAATAATCTTGGCAAATAATGTCTTGGATTAGGTTGGTAGCAGAGAAGAGCAAGAAAAGTGACCAGAATCTGTATGCATTTTGAAGGAAAGCAGATAAAATTCTCAGGGGAACTTGATGTGGAATTTGCATGAAAACTAGGAGTCTCAAATTACTCTATGGTTTGGTTAATGAGAAGCAGCATGAATAGTTAATTTTTACCAAGGAGAGAAGAAAAAGGTCTTTTGGGGAAAAGGCCAACAGTTCAGACTTAGAATAAGTTTGAGATGCCTAATAAATAAGTTTGAGATGCCAAGGGATGATTTTGAGAAGATAGCAAGATTTATTAAACTGGAATTCAGATCTGGTCAGATATAATGACAATAATCACACAAACTTTACACAGCATTTAAAACCATGGTACTAGATGAAGTCACCTTAGATGTGACTGTAGGTAGAGAAACAGAGAAGTACCAGTTCTGAATCTCGGTGCCATCCAAAATGTTGTGGTAGGAACATATGACTTTGGTAAAGAAGAGGGCACTGAGAAGAAGCAACCAGTGTAACTGAAGTAGATTAAATAGCATCATGCCCTGAGACCAAGTAAAGAAACTCAAGAAGAAGAAAAGAAATGCAAAGGCTACATATTCTGCATATACCAAATAACAAATGGACTGACAATGACCATTGAATCTGTCAATATGGAGGATACTAGGGACCTTGATGAGAGCATTATTAGTAGGGTGAAGGGAATAATAGCCTGACTGGGGTTAGCATACAAGAAAAGAGGTTCCACATCTGCTAATGGGAAGGTAGTTTGTATTGGACTAATTCCTCTATATGGTAATAATTACAAACTCTGCATAAAATTTAAAGAACATGAAAGTACAGAAGAGCAGCCAAATCAACCAGTAGCTGAAAAGGAAGCTGTCACTTAAAAGAAGATAAACGCTCTGGGTAAGATTTGCATTTAATGGCCCTTCTCCCGAGAAATCTCAGTAAGGATAGCATAGCTCTGCAGGAACTCGGGCTGAAAGTCACAGTGGTGCTTGTTTCCGAAGTCTGAGAATGGAGGTTAGGACTCCTGAGCTACTTTTAAAGTGAGGAGAAAGGAAGAATCCACACAGCCACAGAGAGAAAGCCCAACATCTGTACATAAACTCTGCCCAGATCCTTAGTTGAGCCCAGCTGTGATTATCTGGGGAAATGCCCTTGGCCCAAAGGAAAGCAATGACAGACAAAAAGACCTAAGCAGAGATTCCAGCTGCTACCCGTCACATGAAGACACAGTTTGGAGTTTGAGTGTAACCAAGTATCTTAGTCAATTCAAGCTTCTATAACAAAGTACCATAAACTAGGAGGCTTATCAACAACAGGCATTTATTTTTCACATTTCTGGAGGCTGGATGGCATGTATCACAGCACCAGTATGGTTGGTTTGGGTGAAGGCCTTTTTTCAGGTTGCAGACTAATGACTTCTCATTGTACCCTGACATAGTGCAAAGAGAGCTAGCTGGCTTTCTGGCCTCTCCTTATAATGCCACTAATCCCATTCATGAGTGCTCCACTCTCCTGACATAATTACCTTCCAAAGGCCCCATCTCTAAATACCATCACATTGGGATTGGATTTCAACATATGAATTTGGTGAAACATAAACATTCAGTCCATAGCACTAAGTTAACTGCTGGGAAGAACAAAAAATAAACATGCTTCAGAGGATGATGAAAGAACCCAGAACTTTTACACTATATCATCCATAATGTCTAGTATACTATAAAAAATACTAGACATCAGAAGAAACAGGGAAATATGACCAACAGTCGATAGAAAAAGTAATCAATAGCAAAATATCTTGAAGTAATCTAGACATTGGAATGAGCAAAAATGGACTTGAAAGACACTCTTACAAATATGTTCAAAGGCTTAACGAATAATATTGTAATCTAATTAAACAGATATATGAGAATAAAATAAGAATCAAGTCAAAATTTTAGAATGAAAATTAGAGTAGTTTGATTAAAATTTTCACTAAATGGGATTAAGAGAGACTGGTGATTAAATAACAAAAAGTTAAGATAATTAAAAAGATATCAAAATAAATTACCTAATTCAAATAATCAAGATATTTTTAAAACACAGGAACAGAGCCTCAGTCACCTATAAAACAACATCAAACTATTTGCAATTAGAAACTTAGAAGAGTAAAGGATTGGGGAAGAAAAAAAATGACTGAAAATTTCCCAAATTGTATAGAAAATTCGATATATAAGTTTAGAAACTGAAAGATAATTACAAAGAAAATCATGCTTAAAAATATCAGAGTCAAATAACAAAACCAAAAATAAAGAGAAAATTCTGAAAACAGAAGAAAATGGCACTTATGGAAAAGTAGCAATGTGAATAATAAATGACTTCTCATAAAAATAATGGGAGCCAGAAGACAATGGAACAACATCTATAAGATACTAAAACAATAAACATTTTTAACATATTCAGTGGAAAAAGTTGCCGAAAATGAAGGTTATATAAGAAAAACAAAGTAGACAGACTGAATAGAATTCCACTAACCAAATTTAAAACATAATGAAAAGCAAAATAATTCAGTATTAGATTATAAAATACAGGAAGAAGTAGTAATAAATAACTTTCTAGTAATTATTAATTAATTAGTTAAAATGGCAGGAAGAGGATAAGAGGAATAAAGGAAGGGGGAAGGAGGGAAGAAAGAAAGAAAGAAAAAGAAAGAAAGAAAGGGTGAGAAAAGAAAAAAGAAGAAAAAAATGTGGGTGCTTTTCTACAACAGAAGGAAGAGGGCTGGCAGGTAAACATGTAAAAAGTGCTGGAGTTCGAAAATACTGTGCAGTTGTGAAAATAAAGATCGGTTCAGGCAAGAATCATCAGTCTAATGTGAAAGATTATGATGGAGATTGGGATATTTGTATGATAGAGATTTCTTATTAGTCATAGGAAAAAATAGAAATTACACACTGGAGAATCCAGATAACTCCTGGGCTGGGTGATCAAAATTCACATCACCAAGGAGGGTATAAATGGCCATCACATGCCATTTATATATACTACCCTGAAAATAACACAACATCTCTTATGTAATATTGTACCTGGAATGCATAAACTAAATTAACTATGATAAAACATCAACCAAATTCAAAATAGGGAATATTTTCTTCCCCCAAATTGTGAACATCTTAAAGCCAAAAAGCCCCTGGTTAAAGATACTCAAAAGGCATGAATGCTAAATGTAATATTGGTACTAGGCTGGATCAGGTAAATGTTGATAAGTGTGTATAACTATTGTTTGTAATAGTATATACATTTGCTGAAATTATGAAGTTATTTCTAACTAAGTCGTTTTTATTAAATGAAGAGGAAATGACATTCTCAAATGAAAACAGAATTCTTCATCAGAAGAGTTACACAACAACAACAACAACAACAACAAAATGCTACAGGATTTTTTCAGATTGAAGTGAATTGAGACTAAACCGAAATTTGGATCAAGAAATGAAAAATATTAAAAGGAGTTTAGAAATTGCAAACAAATAACAGTGAAATTGAAGACACAGCAATAGAAATTATCCAAAGTGAAACACATAGAGAAAAAGATCAAAAACATTAACATAGATTAAGTGAATTGTCAGACAATTTCAAGCAGCCAAGTATTCATATAATTTGAGACTCCAATAAAGGCAAAATAGAACAAAAGCAATTAGAGAAATACTGGCAAAATTTTCCACATTTAATAAAAATTATAAACCCACAAATCTAAGGTCAATGAACTCTAAGCACAAGAAGCATGACAACACCAAGACACATCAAAATCAAACTGCTTAAAACCAGTAAACCAGTGGTAAAAAAAAAAAAAAAAAAAAAATTAACAGGCATATAAAAAGGTCATATTAAGTACAAAGGAATAAAGATAAATATCAATTTTCTTTCAGAAGATAGCTAGGCATGGTGGCTCAAGCCTGTAATCCTAGCACTTTGGGAGGCCAAGGTGGGCAGATCACGTGAGGTCAGGAGTTCGAGACCAGCCTGGCCAACATGGTGAAACCCCGACTCTACTAAAAATACAAAAAATTAGCTGGGTGTGGGGGCAGATGCCTATAATCCCAGCTATTCCAGAGGCTGAGGCAGGAGAATCACTTGAACCTGGGAGGCAAAGGTTGCAGTGAGCCAAAATCGCACCACTGCATCCAGCCTGGGCTACAGAACAAGACTCCGTCAAAAAAAAAAAAAAAGAGAGAGAGAGAGAGAAGAAAGAAAGAGAAAGAGAAAGGAAGGAAGGAAGGAAGGAAAGAAGGAAGGAAGGAAGGAAGGAAGGAAGGAAGGAAGGAAGGAAGGAAGGAAGGAAGGAAATCTTTGTTATAAATAAAAGAATAAAACTGTAAACCAACAATTGTTATCCAGGGAAAATATTATTCACAAAAATATTAATAGAAGAAATAAAAATTTTCAGACATAAAATACCTTTAAAAATTCACTACCGGGGGGGGCGGAGCAAGATGGCCAAATAGGAACAGCTCCAGTCTCCAACTCCCAGCGCGAGCGACACAGAAGACCGGCGATTTCTGCATTTTCAACTGAGGTACTGGGTTCATCTCACTGGGGAGTGCCAGACGATCGGTGCTGGTCAGCTGCTGCAGCCCGACCAGCGAGAGCTGAAGCAGGGCGAGGCATTGCCTCACCTGGAAAGCGCAAGGGGGAAGGGAATCCCTTTTCCTAGCCAGGGGAACTGAGACACACAACACCTGGAAAATTGGGTAACTCCCACCCCAATACTGCGCTTTAAGCAGACAGGCACACCAGGAGATCATATCCCACACCTGGCCGGGAGTGTCCCACACCCACGGAGCCTCCCTCATTGCTAGCACAGCAGTCTGTGATCTACCGGCAAGGCAGCAGCGAGGCTGGGGGAGGGGCGCCCGCCATTGCTGAGGCTTAAGTAGGTAAACAAAGCTGCTGGGAAGCTCGAACTGGGTGGAGCTCACAGCAGCTCAAGGAAACCTGCCTGTCTCTGTAGACTCCACCTCTGGGGACAGGGCACAGTAAATAATAACAAACGCAGCAGCTCTGCAGACGCAAACGACTCTGTCTGACAGCTTTGAAGAGAGCAGTGGATCTCCCAACACAGAGGTTGAGATCTGAGAAGGGACAGACTCCCTGCTCAAGTGGGTCCCTGACCCCTGAGTAGCCTAACTGGGAGACATCCCCCACTAGGGGCAGTCTGACACCCCACACCTCACAGGGTGGAGTACAACCCTGAGAGGAAGATTCCAAAGCAAGAATCAGACAGGTACACTCGCTGTTCAGAAATATTCTATCTTCTGCAGCCTCTGCTGCTGATACCCAGGCAAACAGGGTCTGGAGTGGACCTCAAGCAATCTCCTACAGCTACAACCTACAGCTGAGGATCCTGACTGTTGGAAGGAAAGCTATCAAACAGGAAGGACACCTACACCAAAACCTCATCAGTACATCACCATCATGAAAGACCAGAGGCAGATAAAACCACAAAGATGGGGAAAAAGCAGGGCAGAAAAGCTGGAAATTCAAAAAATAAGAGCGCATCTCCCCCAGCAAAGGAGCACAGCTCATCGCCAGCAACGGATCAAAGCTGGACGGAGAATGACTTCGACGAGATGAGAGAAGAAGGCTTCAGTCCATCAAATTTCTCAGAGCTAAAGGAGGAATTACGTACCCAGCGCAAAGAAACTAAAAATCTTGAAAAAAAAGTGGAAGAATTGATGGCTAGAGTAATTAATGCAGAGAAGCTCACAAACGAAATGAAAGAGACGAAAACCATGGCACGAGAAATACGTGACAAATGCACAAGCTTCAGTAACCGTCTCGATCAACTGGAAGAAAGAATGTCAGCGATGGAGGATCAAATGAATGAAATGAAGCGAGAAGAGAAACCAAAAGAAAAAAGAAGAAAAAGAAATGAACAAAGCCTGCAAGAAGTATGGGATTATGTAAAAAGACCAAATCTACGTCTGATTGGGGTGCCTGAAAGTGAGGGGGAAAATGGAACCAAGTTGGAAAACACTCTTCAGGATATCATCCAGGAGAACTTCCCCAACCTAGTAGGGCAGGCCAACATTCAAATCCAGGAAATACAGAGAACGCCACAAAGATACTCCTCGAGAAGAGCAACTCCAAGACACATAATTGCCAGATTCACCAAAGGTGAAATGAAGGAAAAAATCTTAAGGGCAGCCAGAGAGAAAGGTCGGGTTACCCACAAAGGGAAGCCCATCAGACTAACAGCAGATCTCTCGGCAGAAACTCTTCAAACCAGAAGAGAGTGGGGGCCAATATTCAACATTCTTAAAGAAAAGAATTTTAAACCCAGAATTTTATATCCAGCCAAACTAAGTTTCATAAGTGAAGGAGAAATAAAATCCTTTACAGATAAGCAAATGCTTAGAGATTTTGTCACCACTAGGCCTGCCTTACAAGAGACCCTGAAGGAAGCACTAAACATGGAAAGGAACAACCGGTACCAGCCATTGCAAAAACATGCCAAAATGTAAAGACCATCAAGGCTAGGAAGAAACTGCATCAACTAACGAGCAAAATAACCAGTTAATATCATAATGGCAGGATCAAGTTCACACATAACAATCTTAACCTTAAATGTAAATGGACTAAATGCTCCAATTAAAAGACACAGACTGGCAAACTGGATAAAGAGTCAAGACCCATCAGTCTGCTGTATTCAGGAGACCCATCTCACACGCAGAGACATACATAGGCTCAAAATAAAGGGATGGAGGAAGATTTACCAAGCAAATGGAGAACACAAAAAAGTGGGGGTTGCAATACTAGTCTCTGATAAAACAGACTTTAAACCATCAAAGATCAAAAGAGACAAAGAAGGCCATTACATAATGGTAAAGGAATCAATTCAACAGGAAGAGCTAACTATCCTAAATATATATGCACCCAATACAGGAGCACCCAGATTCATAAAGCAAGTCCTTAGAGACTTACAAAGAGACTTAGACTCCCATACAATAATAATGGGAGACTTCAACACTCCACTGTCAACATTAGACAGATCAACGAGACAGAAAGTTAACAAGGATATCCAGGAATTGAACTCATCTCTGCAGCAAGCAGACCTAATAGACATCTATAGAACTCTCCACCCCAAATCAACAGAATATACATTCTTCTCAGCACCACATCGTACTTACTCCAAAATTGACCACGTAATTGGAAGTAAAGCACTCCTCAGCAAATGTACAAGAACAGAAATTATAACAAACTGTCTCTCAGACCACAGTGCAATCAAATTAGAACTCAGGACTAAGAAACTCAATCAAAACCGCTCAACTACATGGAAACTGAACAACCTGCTCCTGAATGACTACTGGGTACATAACGAAATGAAGGCAGAAATAAAGATGTTCTTTGAAACCAATGAGAACAAAGATACAACATACCAGAATCTCTGGGACACATTTAAAGCAGTGTGTAGAGGGAAATTTATAGCACTAAATGCCCACAAGAGAAAGCAGGAAAGATCTAAAATTGACACTCTAACATCGCAATTAAAAGAACTAGAGAAGCAAGAGCAAACACATTCGAAAGCTAGCAGAAGGCAAGAAATAACTAAGATCAGAGCAGAACTGAAGGAGATAGAGACACAAAAAACCCTCCAAAAAATCAATGAATCCAGGAGTTGGTTTTTTGAAAAGATCAACAAAATTGACAGACCACTAGCAAGACTAATAAAGAAGAAAAGAGAGAAGAATCAAATCGACGCAATTAAAAATGATAAAGGGGATATCACCCCCGACCCCACAGAAATACAAACTACCATCAGAGAATACTATAAACACCTCTACGCAAATAAACTGGAAAATCTAGAAGAAATGGATAATTTCCTGGACACTTACACTCTTCCAAGACTAAACCAGGAAGAAGTTGAATCCCTGAATAGACCAATAGTAGGCTCTGAAATTGAGGCAATAATTAATAGCCTACCAACCAAAAAAAGTCCAGGACCAGATGGATTCACAGCTGAATTCTACCAGAGGTACAAGGAGGAGCTGGTACCATTCCTTCTGAAACTATTCCAATCAATAGAAAAAGAGGGAATCCTCCCTAACTCATTTTATGAGGCCAACATCATCCTGATACCAAAGCCTGGCAGAGACACAACAAAAAAAGAGAATTTTAGACCAATATCCCTGATGAACATCGATGCAAAAATCCTCAATAAAATACTGGCAAACCGGATTCAGCAGCACATCAAAAAGCTTATCCACCATGATCAAGTGGGCTTCATCCCTGGGATGCAAGGCTGGTTCAACATTCGCAAATCAATAAACATAATCCAGCATATAAACAGAACCAAAGACAAGAACCACATCATTATCTCAATAGATGCAGAAAAGGCTTTTGACAAAATTCAACAGCCCTTCATGCTAAAAACGCTCAATAAATTCGGTATTGATGGAACGTACCTCAAAATAATAAGAGCTATTTATGACAAACCCACAGCCAATATCATACTGAATGGGCAAAAACTGGAAAAATTCCCTTTGAAAACTGGCACAAGACAGGGATGCCCTCTCTCACCACGCCTATTCAACATAGTGTTGGAAGTTCTGGCTAGGGCAACCAGGCAAGAGAAAGAAATCAAGGGGATTCAGTTAGGAAAAGAAGAAGTCAAATTGTCCCTGTTTGCAGACGACATGATTGTATATTTAGAAAACCCCATTGTCTCAGCCCAAAATCTCCTTAAGCTGATCAGCAACTTCAGCAAAGTCTCAGGATACAAAATTAATGTGCAAAAATCACAAGCATTCTTATACACCAGTGACAGTCAAACAGAGAGCCAAATCAGGAATGAACTTCCATTCACAATTGCTTCAAAGAGAATAAAATACCTAGGAATCCAACTTACAAGGGATGTAAAGGACCTCTTCAAGGAGAACTACAAACCACTGCTCAGTGAAATCAAAGAGGACACAAACAAATGGAAGAACATACCATGCTCATGGATAGGAAGAATCAATATCGTGAAAATGGCCATACTGCCCAAGGTAATTTATAGATTCAATGCCATCCCCATCAAGCTACCAATGAGCTTCTTCACAGAATTGGAAAAAACTGCTTTAAAGTTCATATGGAACCAAAAAAGAGCCCGCATCTCCAAGACAATCCTAAGTCAAAAGAACAAAGCTGGAGGCATCACGCTACCTGACTTCAAACTATACTACAAGGCTACAGTAACCAAAACAGCATGGTACTGGTACCAAAACAGAGATATAGACCAATGGAACAGAACAGAGTCCTCAGAAATAATACCACACATCTACAGCCATCTGATCTTTGACAAACCTGAGAGAAACAAGAAATGGGGAAAGGATTCCCTATTTAATAAATGGTGCTGGGAAAACTGGCTAGCCATAAGTAGAAAGCTGAAACTGGATCCTTTCCTTACTCCTTATACGAAAATTAATTCAAGATGGATTACAGACTTAAATGTTAGACCTAATACCATAAAAATCCTAGAGGAAAACCTAGGTAGTACCATTCAGGACATAGGCATGGGCAAAGACTTCATGTCTAAAACACCAAAAGCAACGGCAGCAAAAGCCAAAATTGACAAATGGGATCTCATTAAACTAAAGAGCTTCTGCACAGCAAAAGAAACTACCATCAGAGTGAGCAGGCAACCTATAGAATGGGAGAAAATTTTTGCAATCTACTCATCTGACAAAGGGCTAATATCCAGAACCTACAAAGAACTCAAACAAATTTACAAGAAAAAAACAAACAACCCCATCCAAAAGTGGGCAAAGGATATGAACAGACATTTCTCAAAAGAAGACATTCATACAGCCAACAGACACATGAAAAAATGCTCATCATCACTGGCCATCAGAGAAATGCAAATCAAAACCACAATGAGATACCATCTCACACCAGTTAGAATGGCGATCATTCAAAAGTCAGGAAACAACAGGTGCTGGAGAGGATGTGGAGAAATAGGAACACTTTTACACTGTTGGTGGGATTGTAAACTAGTTCAACCATTATGGAAAACAGTATGGCGATTCCTCAAGGATCTAGAACTAGATGTACCATATGACCCAGCCATCCCATTACTGGGTATATACCCAAAGGATTATAAATTCTGCTGCTATAAGGACACATGCACACGTATGTTTATTGCAGCACTATTCACAATAGCAAAGACTTGGAATCAACCCAAATGTCCATCAGTGACAGATTGGATTAAGAAAATGTGGCACATATACACCATGGAATACTATGCAGCCATAAAAAAGGATGAGTTTGTGTCCTTTGTAGGGACATGGATGCAGCTGGAAACCATCATTCTTAGCAAACTATCACAAGAACAGAAAACCAAACACCACATGTTCTCACTCGTAGGTGGGAACTGAACAATGAGATCACTTGGACTCGGGAAGGGGAACATCACACACCGGGGCCTATCATGGGGAGGGGGGAGGGGGGAGGGATTGCATTGGGAGTTATACCTGATGTAAATGACGAGTTGATGGGTGCAGCACACCAACATGGCACAAGTATACATATGTAGCAAACCTGCACGTTGTGCACATGTACCCTACAACTTGAAGTTTAATAATAATAAATAAATTAAAAAAAAAAAAAAATTCACTACCAAAAGACCTGCACTAAAAGAAATGTTATAAGAATTCCTTTAAAGAGAAGGAAATTAATATCCAATGGCTACCTAGATTGACAAAAGAGAATTGAAGAGTACAAGCAATAGTAACTGCATTGGTTAGGAAAAAAAATATTCGTATTATTTCAATCTCTTTAAAAATAATTGACTGTTTAAAATAAAAATAATACATTTTAGGTAGAAGTAAAACATATGACACTAATAACTGAGGATAATAAAAGACAAATGGAAGTATACAGTTGTGAGATTTTCATGCAGTTGTAAATTTTATATGTTTACTGGTATTGTGTACTATAACTGTGATAAGTTAAAGATATATCACATAACCCCTAAAGCAACTGCTGAAATGGCATTTCAAAGATTTGTAATTTACAGACAAATAAAGAAGATAATTTGGAATCATTTAAAATATTTCATTCCAAAGAAGCCCAAAGGGTGAGAGGCTGGGGGTGGAGGGAAAGAAAAGAACAAAAATGAGGAGACAACAGGAACCAAATTGCAAGATAGATTAAATCTGATGAAAACAATAATCACATTTTATGTTAATGATCTAAACACTATTAAAAGGTAGAGAGGGAAGAATAGACTGTGTTATATGTTAAAATAAAGAAACAAAGGATTAAAAGTAAAACTAATAAAAATGATATTCCATGTGAACATCAGTAAAAAAGAAAGCTGAATGGCTAAGTCAATATCAAAAGAACCATATTTTAGAGCAAAGAAATTATAGGGTAAAGAGTGTCGTTTTATGATGACTCAGCAATCAATTCATGTCATAAAGGTGAGGTCCTAATCCAATATGACTGGTGTGTCCTTTTAAGAAGAGGAAGAAACTCCAGGAAATGGGCCTATACAGATCAAAGGCCATGTGAGTACACAGGGGGAAGGTGGGCTTCTGAAAGTGAAGGAGAGAGCCTCAAGAGAAATCAACCCTGTCAGCAACTTTTTCTTGGACTTCTAGTATCCAGAGCACTTCTAGCCTCACATTTATTTATCAGAGAATACATTTCTATTGTTTAAGCAGTAAAAAAGAAATCAGTTCATTAAGAGAACATAATAATCTTAAATATTTATGCACCCAATTAATAATAGAATTTCAAAATACATAGAATAAACACCAACCTAACACAATTTGTTATTTTCCGGTTAAAATTCTCTGGTTATATTTTTACATTATCACCTTCACCAAAATAACTTGAAATAAAATTACTACATAGAACTTTAAGGACAGACAAATTCATAATTATAATTTGAGATTTTATCACCCCTGTCTCAATAATTGATAGAATAGATAGAAAATCAGTAAGGGTAGAGAAGATTTTAAAAGGCACTAGCATTAACTTAACCTAACAGATATTGTCCCACTCAACAAGAGATGAAAATACATTCTCCTCCAGTGCCCACAGAATATTTAGCATAATCAATCATATTCTAGATCATAAACTAAATCTCAGTGAATTTAAAAATATTTAAGACACACAAAGTATGTTCTATGACCAAGTTGGAATTTAATTTGAAATTAATAACAAAAATATATCTGGAAAATTCATATATATGAAAACTAAATATTAATAGCATACTTCTAAATAGTCAATGGGTCAGAGAAGAAAACAAAAGGAAAATTAGAACAAAATGAACCTTCAAACACAACACATCAAAAGTTGTGAAATGACACTAAAGCTTTACTTAGAGTGAAATTCATGAGAACAAGTGCTTATCTTAGCAAAGAAGGAAAGTTGTTACCTAAAGAAAAAAGTGAAGAGCAAATGGAATTCAAAGTAAGCAGAAGAATAAAAATAATAAAGATAAGAGAGAAAAATCAAGGAAATATAAAACAGAAAAACAATTGTTAATAAATGAAATTACATTGAAACATTAGATATTTGAGAAGATCAATAAAATTGATAAACTTCTAGCCAGACTGATAAGTGAGAAAAGAGAGAAAACAGAAATTAACAATATCAAGAATGAGAGAGATGACACCATTACAAAATCTACAGATATTAAAAGGATAATAAAGGACTATATAAACAAATGTATACTAATTTGTTCAGCAACTTAGATGAAATTAAAAAGTACAGTGCAATACACAAACTACCAGTGCACATTCAAGAAGAAATAGATCACCTGATTAGCTTTATATTAAGAAAATTGAATTTGTAGTTAAAAACTTAACTACGGGAAACTCTAAGCTCAGATAGACACACTGATTAATTCCATAAGTCATTTAAGGAAGAAATAATAATAACTTTACATATACTATTCCAGAAAATTGAAGAGGAGGTAATACTTTCCAACTCACTTTATAAGCCAGCATTACCCTGATGTCTAAGTTAGACAAAGACATGACAAGGAAAGGACTTACATGTATACCTCATGAACATAGATGCAAACGTTTAAAAAACAGCAAAACAAATTAAACAATATGCAAATACTCTTTGACTTATGACGAGTTTATGTCCTGATAAACCCAAATGTGGAGTCAAAACTATCACATCAAAAATGGATTTAGTAAACCTAACCTACTGAACATTATAGCTTAGCCCAGACTATCTTAAATGTACTCAAAACACTTATGTTTACCTCCAGTGGAGCAAAATTATCTAACACAAATACTATTTTATGATAAAATGATAAATATCTTAAGTAAGAATATCATACCACATATCACTAGCAGGAGAAAACAACACAATTCGAAAGTTGAAGTAAAGTTTCTGCTGAATGCATATCACCTTCACACCACTGGAAAGTTAAAAAAAAAAAAATTAAGTGAAGTCATTATCAGTACAGCACCATCCGTATAAATAGTAGAAAGCACTGTGGCCATGTGGGATACCCCAGGAACGCAAGGTTAGTTTAACATCTAAAAACCCATTATTGTAATTCACCCTACTAAAATAAAAGGAAAATTCATATGGTCATCTCAATATACATAGATAAAGCATTTTACAAAATCCAATATCCATTTCTGATAAAAACTCCTATCAAAGTAGGAATAGAAGTGAACATCTCCAACCTGATAATGGGTAATCTATTAAAAACCTACAGCTAATACCATAATTAATAGTGAAAGAATGAATGTTTTCCTCCAGAGACTAAGAACAAGACAAGCATTGCAATTCTCATTAATTCTTTACCATGTTTAGTGGAGGTTCTATATAGTGCAGTAAAACAAGAAAAAGAAATAAATGCATCTATATTTGAAAGGAAGTAGAAAAAAAGTCTTCATTTGCAGATATTTGCATAAAATATCCTATAAAATCTTTTAAAATTTATTAATACTAAAAAAGTGTGTTTAGAAAATTTACAAAACACAAGATCAACAATTTTATTTCTATATACTAGCAAAAAAACACTTGAAAATAAATTTTAAAAATTTCTTTTTTGAATAGCAGCAACAACTATAAAATACTTGGGGAAATTTCTGACAAAATATGTCCAAACCCAATACAATGAAAAGTACAAAGTATTGCTGAGAGATACTAAAAAATATCTAAACAAATGCAGAGATATACTGCATTCATGAAGACTCACTATTGTTAAGATCTCATTTCTCCCCATATTATCTATATGTTCAATAAAACCTTTGCCAAGATTAGAGCAAGATATTGTTTTCAGAAATTAGAAAACTAATTATAAAATTATGTAGAAAACCAATGGATTAATAGCCAAATTAACTCCAAAGAAGGATATAGTTGGAGAATTAATATTTGATTCTAAAACTTATCATAAACTACTACAACCAAGATTTTGTTTTACTAGACAAATAGTTCAATGAAATAGAATGGAGAGTCCTGCAAAAAGCACACACATATATGAAAACTTGATTTTTGAAAAAGCTTTGCAAAGGTAATTCAGTGGATAAATTATGATGTCTTCAACAAATGGTGCATGAACAATTGAACATCCATATGCAAACAAAAAGCTTCGGTGTTTCCACTATAAGTAAACATTAACTCAAAATGGATTATAAACCTAAATATAAAATATAAATCTTTAAAATTAAATTAATAAAATTTCTAAGCCTATAGAAGTTAAGCGTAAAATCTAAATCCATAAAATCTATAGAAAGGAAACTTAGGAGGAAATCTCAGAGACCTTGAGTTTGGCGAATACTTTTTAAATTGTATATAAAATGCGCACATCCTAAAAGAAATATCAATAAATTAGACTTCACCAAAACCAAAAATTTTTACTCTTATAAGACACTGTTAAGAGTATTAAATGTCTAGTCATAGAATGAGAGAAAATATTTGAGAATCACTTGTCTGATGAAGGACTAAGATTTCCATACATGAAGAATTATTAAGACAAAAAACAATCTGATAAACTATGAACAAAAGATATACACAGATACCTCACTATATGTGATATAAACATGGCAGATAAGCACATGAAAAAGGTTTTCAACATCATCAGTCATTGGGGAATACAAATTAAGAATGTGCAACATGATACCATTATATGTATATTAGAATGATTTTTTTAAAAAAAAGGAAAAGAAAAAGACTGATGATACCAAGTGATAGCAGGATGTGGATCAACTACCTCTCATACACTGCTGGTGGGAATACAAAATAGCACAGCCCCATCAGAAAACAGATTGGCGTTTCTTCTCTCTCTCTCTCTCTCTCTTTCTTTTCTTTTTCTTTTTCTTTTTTTTCTTTCTTTCTTTCTTTTGAGACAGAATCTCACTCTGTTACCCAGGCTGGAGTGTGGTGGCACAATCTCAGCTCACTGCATCCTCTGCCGGGTTCAAGAGATTCTCCTGCCTCAGCCTCCTTAGTAGCTAGGAACACAAGCACATGCCATCACACCCGGATAATTTTTGTATTTTTAGTAGAGACGGGGTTTCTGCATGTTGGCCAGGCTGGTCTCAAACTCCTTACCTCAGGTGATTCGCCCACCTCGGCCTCCCAGAGTGTCAGGATTACAGGCATGAGCTACTGTGCCCTGCCCGATTGGCATTTTTAAAAGAAACTTGCATCTAACACATGACACACCCATTCCACTTCCAGATAACTACTCAAGAGAATATAAATACCTGTTCATACAAAGACTTGTACTTGAGTATTTGTATTAGCTTTATTTTTACTGTAATATGCCCAGATGGGAAAGAATCCAAATGGCCAACACTTGGGTGGATACCAAGTGGGTAGATAATCAAACTGAAATATCATTTCAAGGATAACATTTCATGGACTACTACTCAGCAATAACACAATAACAAGGAATGAACATGCTACAACATGGAGAAAATAAAAGTATTCCCAAGTGAAAGAAGCTAATCCCCCCCAAAAAAATTGATTTTATTTATATAAAATTCTAGAAAACACAAATTAATCAATAGTGACTAAAAGCAGATCAGTGATTTCCTGGGAATGGGTAGAGCAGGCAGAGGCAAAAAGAAGGGATTAAATTAGTCAAAACTGATCAAATCTTATGCTTTAAATATGTGTAGTTACTGTGTATAATTTATAATCAATACAGCTAATACAATGTACAGGAGAGAATCATTTTTTAAAAATTAAAAACTTACTTATGCATGTAAGTCAGCATTTTAGCTGATCTGAAGTAAAGAAAAAAAACATATTTGGCTTCTACACACCAAACATCAGGGTCAAGACCTAATACTGGCGTCTTCCTACTTCTCTACTCTTGGAGACCAAGGACAGTTACCCCACTGCCATGTCAAGATGAAATACAGGGAAGTTGAACTAATCATTGTTGTGCTCTGTCCCACAGCCCGAGAACAGGGTTCAATTTATGTATGCATTTAATTGTGGGACCTTGAGTCAATCCATTTTTATCATCCTCACACCCTCCCCCTCTTTTTATGCCATCATATAATTATGGTTAAAAAAAAAAATAAGCTCCATGATGGAAGAGAACTTCTCTGTCTTGTTACCACTGAATCCAAGCATCTGAAATATGGCCAGCCATATGGTGAAGGTCATTATGTGTTTGTTGTATTAATATTTTACAATGTTTTAAATGTCTTTAAGGAGAAATTGTCTATTATTTATCTTTGTACCTCCAAAGAATAAGTACTTAGCGTTCATGCTATTCCGTGTATGGTGTGCAAGTTTTGTGAGATCCAACAAATGAGTATTGATTTTTTTTGCCTTTGAAATGTGAGATTTGGGGACATAGGATTAATGAGATAGAGTATAACAGTGATGAGTTTAAGTAAAATCCTTGCATCTTTGAATTAGTATTGGAAGTATTAGAATGAATTCATATTTTCTCTTTTTAAAAAGTGTTTCCTAATTCTATTCAATAAAAACACCTAGAAAAATAACAAATTCACTACTAGTAAGCACCTTGAATGTTCAGATTGTAATCTCCAAAGATCTTTGAAAAATTGCTGATTCCACGTACAAAATGAATCTGAAATACTTTACAAACCAGAAAGCAAAAAAGTCATCCAAAAATTCCCACAAATAAATGATAAATGTTTGAGACAATGAATATGCTAATTACCCTGATCTGATCACAATACATTATATGTATTGAAACATTGCTATGTTGCCTATAACTATGTATATGCAATGATTATGTGTCAATTAAAAATAATCATTTAATTCAATTTATTTTAAAAACAAAACAAAACTACTGACATCATGTCAAAACTTTTGAGGACTCAGCTTAAAGAAGTTCCTGCAGGCAATGATGATGCAATTTGATACCATCGTTAAGAATAATAATTGCAATGGATTGAAACATAAAATGTGCTTCAATCTGTGAGTTCAAAAAATATTGACAAAAACTCTCATTTGTCACCTTGGAGGTTGCTAGGGAATAACTCATTCTATTGAAAACAGGTAACTAAAGAAAAGCCAAATATTTAACCTGTCTTTTCCATATGAACTAAACCTTAATGCCATTTTTGTATACTTGATAATTAATGAATCTAAGCAATGACCATCAATGGCATCACAGAGAGACGACCAGACTTATGTCTTCCTGATGGATAAACTTAGTATCACCTATGAAGTGCTATTGCCAAATAACTGAACCTGCATCTAATCAAGCCTCTACACCAAAATACCAATGTGTAAGAAATATAGGGGACAGGAACACATGTTAATGTGATACATTAGAAATCCCCTTGCCACGTACATCTTTCAGAAGTGGTGCCAATAATGTGGAAGGACAATAAATTATTCAAAGTGGGGGATTAAGCTATTATGTTAGATTATTTTACATGGATTTAAGCAGCAAAACACAGACTTTAGGAAGCTCCACAGGACAAAGCAACTAGCATTTCCCCCAATTAAATACAAGGAAAAATAGGGGAGAGATAGAGGATAAACTAATAAAACATTTCCAAGTGACACATCAAAGCAATTACAACAAAAGGACATTATGTAGATACTGATGCAAATCAACTGGTAACAACAAAATATGACAAGACAATCAAGGCAATTTTAGCAGTGATGATATTTGGTAATATTAATGTTTTAATTATTCTTGTGTGTAATTATGGTAATATAGTCATATTTTTATAATTTTATGTTTTAGCATTTCTGAAATATTTATAGGTTAAATGACATAATATGACAACTAATATTTGCTTCAACTTAAAATAAAGCAATATGAGGGTATAGTTAAAACACAATTGTTCATGAGTTAATAATTGTTAAGTTTGGGTGATATGCTCATTATACTATTCTCTCTATTATTTCATGTTTAAATTGTTATGATAAAAATCATAAAAGATGAGCCTAAACTAAAATCCAATTTATAAAGCAAAAGAATTAGAAAAACTATATTTTACTTCCAAAAATATTCACTACTACCTGCTTAAAAAGAAACAGTTTCTTCCATGCATTAAAGTAGCTGCTTATAAATCATTCAATATTAAACACAGGGCAGGGGGAAGGGGGCAAACAAATGTAAATGGTAGGAGCCTACATGAATCAGAAATTGAACACAAATGAAGTATAACTGCCTCTGAAATGATAATTCTAGTTTATGGAAAAGTGGGATTGGATTAACAAACACCACCTCAGGATCAGAACTATTTTGCAAAGCAAAGTACACTAGCAAACAAATATGTGAAAGATGTTTACCCTTTAGGAAAAGACAGGCATGGGTAATTGTAACCAGGCTCTAAGCCTGTTTGTAAACAGAGATACTATATTTTCACTGCCTCTCAGATTGTGGTCTAAATATTTGACAACTTTAATGTCTTTCAAAGATATTAAATGTTGCAGGCATGTGAGAAAGGTCATATATCATTTCTGATTTGTTGTCGACATTGCTGGCAAATGTGCATTTGTCTGCAGCTATCTTTCATAAACTGCTGGCTCTCCTGTTTGTTATATGGCTTCCCCCACTTTGAATAATTTATTGTCCCCCACATTATTGGCCCCACTTCTGAAAGATACAAGTGAAAAGGGGATTTCTAATATATCACATTTAAAAATAAGACAGAGAAAACTCTAAATCAGGATGTTATTTTAAACAGTTCCTACTCATTAGGGAGAAGACTTACGAACCCAAAGTAAAAATGCCTCTCAGATCTATCTAATGAAGGAAAGCAAAGCAATGGAAACTGATATGTTTGTTCATTACCACTTTTGTGCTGCTTTGCCTGTAGGCTGAGCTCTGTGAGGTAAGTCAAATGGCCTCCTAGGTTTCCTCCTTTATTTTAATATTATTTTATAAAGGGAATGAAAACAAATATTTAGAATGGTGCAAAAGTAATTACAATTTCTGTCAGTAGCAGTTGCCATTGACAACTTTAAAAGTAACGGCAGAAACCACAATTACTTTTGCACCAACCTGATAGAAAACTCATATTCAGATTCTTCTGAACCGGAATACGCCAAAGTTGTCAATGATGACGATAGAAATACCTGAGCAATGGGCACAAGGACTCATCTTGACTGGCTCCTATTCATCAGTTCTCCTGGATACAGATCCCCACCCACAAAGAAGGGCCCAACCAGGACTACTGATGGGTGGTCAGTGTAACTTAGGGGACATTACAGCTGTTGAAATGACCTCCCTGTCACTGTTCATGGAAAAGATGTAATGGACCACTGGTTTTTAAGCCTTGTGAGGATTTTTAATGCCTTTAGAAATGCACAACTATGAAACATCTCTATGTGAAAACATGTATATTTAACAAAATATTAATATATAACATACTAGGGGCTCATGGACCTCAGGTACCCATCAATGGTTCAAGAATAAGTTTCTGCGTTTGGAGGAATCTAAATAGATATCTCCCAGGGTCTGTATCTACTCTAAGATTCTATTTAGGGAAGGTTTTTTTTAATGAAGAAGAATTAAAAGTGATTTTAAATTATTCCATTCTGCCATCTCTAATTATTCAGAACTTGGGAAAATGGCCATGATTTATTGAAAGTGAAATAATTATATATGATTCTGGTTTCATTTTCATAAAAGCCATGATGGAGACAAACCCACAAACGTCAATTACACATTTCTCCCTTTGGCACAAATGCCTCATGCTAATATTCCCTTTCTGGCTCAGTCACTCAATTTGCTGCCCACGACTTTCCATTCCACTTGTCCAAATCCAGCACCTTTTATAGACCCTCTGAGTTTCTCCTCCCACTCTGGAGCCTTTGCTGGTATTTCAGGCCTCATTCATCTCCTCTCATCTGAACTCCTACAAGATAAATTCTGCTGCACAGTCCCACACGTAATTATGTTCTGTCATATGCTATTGGCTTCTGTTTTGTGTGTTTCATTTCTGAGAATAGACTGTAAAATTCTACATCATGGGTACCTGGTCAAATCTTCTGCTTTTTTACTACATCTAGAACAAACACTAGATACTCAATAAAGTCCTGTTGATTAAAATCCATTCTTTGGTTTCTGTCTATGATGGTTTCACCACATATTTGAGAAGCAGTAAAATCGCAGTGAGGGTAATTTAAAGGAGAAGGTTTTGAAAAAGAACTGAAAGTGAGCTTACACATTATTCAGTGTGTAAGAATCAACAAAAGTTTGGAGTATGACATTTTACAGAAATAATGGCCAAGGGAAACTAAGATTGGATTAAGAAGTTGAAAATACTAATGAGAGAAAATGCATGACCTTATTTTTATTATTATCAGTTTTGTTTTGTTTTGCTTTGTTTGTTTTTTGAGACAGAGTCTGGTTCTGTCGCCCAGGCTGGAGTGCAGTGGTGCAATCTCCGCTCACTGCAAGCTCCGCCTCCTGGGTTCACACCATCCTCCTGCCTCAGCCTCCCGAGTAGCTGGAACTAAAGGAGCCCACCACCATGCCCGGCTAATTTTTTGTACTTTTAGTAGAGACGGGGTTTCACCGTGTTAGCCAGGATGGTCTCGATCTCCTGACTTCGTGATCCACCCGCCTCAGCCTCCCAAAGTGCTGGGATTACAGGCATGAGCCACCGCACCTGGCTCTATTATTATTGTTTTAAAGCTAAAGAGTTAGTTTTCTTAACAAAAGTTATTTTAAAAAATATCTCTTGAACTTGTTTGGCTGAAGGAATCTTTCGAAAAACATAAACTGCATGAAGTTGACTGTGGTTGTAATTATGTAGTACCCACCCCAGTCTTCCTTAAATAGCTCCTTGTCACCTTAGAAAGAAGGTTTTCCTTTCCTTTGCTGTGAATATTCTCACTTGTTGTTATATTAAACAAGGGGTCAGCACCACTAGAGAATACGGAGTCAATTGTGAATTCTCAGCCTCAGCATCTAATTAGAGGTAGTGTATGGAATGCCTTCCTTAATTACTTTGGAGTCATTGGGGTATTTCATTAGTCTCAGTTTTTGTCTTGTAACTTCATTCATAAAATATGTTCCTTATCAATTAGCTCTGCTGGGAACTGATCACTGGCCCTGTGTATCCTGCTCTCTGTGTGATCTCTCAGCCCCAAAGGAGAAGGTCAGAATTCTTCTACATAATATAACACGTTCAACTCTATTACCACACTAAGAACACCATGAAGGAAAATGAAAAAAGCAAGATATTATGTCGCTTACAAGTTGAAATACTGTTCCTAAATTGTGCTGGAAATATTAGGTAAAATTGATATCATCAAAGAAGTTAAACAACAAATGTTATTTAGACTGAAATTGATCATTGGTTCAGCCCATACGTTTCCTGAGATCAGTAGAAACATGCTCTCCAGAGATGCTTTAAAAAGAGAAATTAAAATGCTCTTTTTAAGTATGAAATTTTATGTGATCAGA
The DNA here is from genome assembly GCF_047675955.1 of Chlorocebus sabaeus. NCBI lineage: Eukaryota > Metazoa > Chordata > Mammalia > Primates > Cercopithecidae > Chlorocebus > Chlorocebus sabaeus. The sequence continues at coordinate 22,475,132 of NC_132917.1, forward strand.
AGGGAGATGCATAAGTCATGGTTAAGAGCAACATGACTGCAGGGAAGAACACTAAACTCAAGATATTAACATGACTGAAGAACACTGAGGCAGGGAAGTTAAGTCACAAAGTTATGTATAGGCACTGACAATGCCATCCAATATGCAGAGATGGCAGAACTCCCAGAGACTCCACGTGCCAGGCAAAGATGGTGTACCAAGCGTGATGCCTTCCAACATATAAATCCTGTAGTCAACTTTCTGTTGTCTTAATTCTAGGACCACAAAGAAACTTTTGATGATAATTTGCTTCTATGTTTCCTTGAAACTGGGAAGGACATACCACAGTAGGCTCTTAGACCTACTCCTTACCTCAAGTGGTTTCAGTTGCTGCAAGTCCTTCACTAAGAGATTGGGGTTTTTTGATCCCAGCTTTTGGTTTTTGTTCTACTTTTTCTTATTTAAAAATCATTTCCCAAAGCTAACGTGTAAATAAAGAAAGGAACTACTATAGTCTCTGTGATATCTCTCAGCATTCTACCACCAGGTCCGAATAGTAGGATCTTCCTTGCTACAAATTTATCAAAAGGACCTTTTGTGATTGTCCAAGGCAGAATATATGTTTTCAAAGAATGAAAATCCACTCAAAGTAGCCCCACAACAAGGCTGTATCGGAAGGAGTCAGCTCTCAAGACATCCAAGAAAATGGTGATCAGAACTGAGGCCTTATCTATTAATTAGCTATTGCTGCTATCAAACAATTATAAAACTCAGTGTCTATAACAACAATTATTAAGTTGCTTATAAGTTTGTGGGTTTGATGGGGTTTGATTGATTGACGTTGAGCTCTGCTGAGCAGCTCTACTTCAAACTGCAGTGGCTGGATGACTAATTCTCCCTATGGTCTGTCAGGTGATAGCACTAGTTCTGTTCCAGGTGTCTTTCATACTCCTTCAGCCAACAGACTAACTGAGGCATGCCTTTTTTTTTTTTTTTTTTTTTTTAGATGGAGTCTTGTTCTGTCACCCAGGCTGGAATACAGTGGTAAGAGATCTCGGCTCACTACAACCTCTGCCTCCCGGGTTCAAGCGATTCTCCTGCCTCAGCCTCCTGAGTAGCTGGGACTACAGGCACCTGCCACCACGCCCAGCTAATTTTTGTATTTGTAGTAGAGACGGGATTTCACCATATTGGCCAAGCTGGTCTCGAGCTCCTGACCTTGTGATCCACCCACCTCAGCCTCTCAAAGTGCTGGGATTACAGGCATGAGCCACCATGCCCGGCCGCATGCTCTTCTTATTGCAATAGCAGATACACTGAAGGGCAAGCAGAAATATTCAAGGCCACTTAAAGCCTTAATTCAAAACTGGCATACTGTCAGTTCTATCTCATTCTATTGGCCAAAGCAAGTTAAATGGCCAAACCCAAAATCTAAGAGAAGGGAAATACATCCTGCTCTTTTAGTAGGAGGAATTGCAAAGTTACATGGCAAAGGATTTGGATACAGAGAGATGTAGAATCAGGGCCAATAATGCAATCTACCATATGTGACCACCTGCCCAGTGCCAGAAACCTCAGTAGCCTTAAGAGCAGCAGCAGTGATACTTGAATCTTAATTCTGGCATCAAAATTATCTCGACTCAGCCACAAGCTTGTATCACTTAGATCAAATTTCCAAAACAAAGAATCTTACAAACAAGCTTGGTTTATGCATTTCTCTGAGGTCGGTGGAGCTCCCTGGTTTGATCACAGGGCAATTCTCTTAAAGGAGGGTGTAAGCAGAGAGGCAGCAATCACATACATACCCAGGATAGTTTTCTTTTTGTTGTCATCATTTTCTGTTGGTTCCTTGTCACCTGGTTTCTTCAGCTGGCAACTTCTCCTTGGCTGTCCAAGGCAGGAAATATGTTTTCAAGCAATGGAAATCCACTCAAAGTAGCTCCATAAAAGTCTGTATCAGAAGGATTCAGACCTCAAGGCGTTCAAGAAAATGGTGATCAGACCCAGGGATGTGCACATCTTTTCCAAGACTTCCATATTCATAGAAACTGGTTCACTTTACCATGTTTTCTAATTACTGACCACCTGACCGAGGCCAGAAAATGATCTAACCTTGGCCTCAAACACACCTGAATGCTCTTTGTGAGATAAATTATGTCTTTGGCTACTCACTGATCTCTGATTCTGATCACAGATCAGGCCCTGATCTCAGCTTGCTACTTACCTCATTAACGGGCACCATTAGTCTTACAGAAGACAGAGAAGCAGAGTACAGATGGCTCATCTCAGCTTCCTCCCTCCCCTAGACATACAACCAGAAATAAGTAGGTGGTGGGACAGTGACACCATCTTTTCTTGCATCATTTCTTTCAAGCAGCAAATTTTTCCATCTTAAACTTGCATAATATACACATTACTTATAGAAAGCCTACAATCCAAAAGAAAAATGAGTCAGAATTACAAATAAAAAAAAACATTTCCTAATACAGAGTTTCTGCTGTTGTTCAAATGCAAAACCATCCATAAAATACAGAGAACATTTGAATGTGTTGATGGAGGGTGGAAATTATCTATCAAATAAGTTGGCAGAATACATTTCAATCTATTGTCATTATCTTGAAGGAAATGGTACCATTTCAATTGACAATTTACAGAATGAGCAATGAGACACTGGTCCTATTTAAGGCATGATTTTCCTTATAGGAAGACACTGGGGAGACAGCAGAGAAACCCTACGTGTGAGCCTCCCTCTGCCTGAGCCAATTATGGAAAACACAGACATAACCTAATGTCTAAGTACTATGTACATGATATATTGTTATTTTGTTCAAGGGCCCTGAGGCAAAAGAAAAATCAAAATAATTTTTACAATAGCACCTGTTTGAAAATAAGCAATTTATTCCATCCTTATAAAATATTTATGGATTTCAAATGGATGTCCTTGAATAAGGCCATTTCATTTCTTTTCTCCAGTGAGGATTGGTTAGTTCAAGAAAACTCTAGATGTATTTCCTGTTAATTTAATACAGACCCAAACCTTTTTGTGAAAAAGCAGCCACCCAATAACTTTATTTACTAAAGTTTATTCTTAATGATTCTGCTTTAGTAGTTGTACAAGCAATAGCCCATGCATCGCTTCACCTATTGAATAAAGAGGAATCACTTCTATGCAATAAAATAATTTGATTTCCATCGAGAAAATGTATTTCAAAAAACCCAAGAGATTGAGGAAACTATTACTTTTTATTACCCATATCATAATGTTCATCTTAATTACTGCTAAAGCAGGTTCACAGATGTAGTCTAATTGAATGTATAACTTTTTAATTGAAAAAGGGGAAAGTATGAAATTTTAGTTTTAACCATAGATCTGACTAAAGTCAGATCCTTTCCTTCAATAAGCCTTCCTGGGAGAACTGAGGCTCTTAGAAATGTCCCAGTTCTCTGGTATCAACAATGCACAAATCAAATATCCTGCAATTTGGAGCAATTAGTCAGTGTTATATCATCTATTACAACAAGATTTAGAACCAGGTCAAAGTGACAGAACATCGAATAACGTGGCAAACCAGTTGAGATTACTTTTGACTCTGCTTCTGAAATTTTTACCTATCTCCAGGCAAAAGGTTTTAGTTTTTAAATAAAACATAAGAGATAGGGTTCTCATATACTTTATTTTGGTAGACCAACTATTATTCTATCTTCATGGGCTCCAGTGAGAGAGTTCTCCGTATTTCACTGTCTTCCAGGCCTCCATTAGAAGGCTCTCTCACGGGAAAACAAGCTTTTAGCACACTTAGGCCAGTAAGACCATTACCTTGGGCCCATTCAAATTCTGCTTCTTGAAAAGAAAAAGCATCAGGAAAGTGAGTTCAGTTGTGCCTTCATTCCCCCTTCATCCTGAAAAATAGTAGTACTTCCTAGGGGTCTATCCAAATTGCTTTGAAAATAATGAGCATCATTGACAGTCTCTGTGCCCTTAGTTCTATCCCTTATAATCCAAAGTCTAAACTTTCTATTTATACCTTAAAACAGCAAATAATGAGCCATCTCTTTGGTAGCCTATACTTTTAGCCATTCTAGTACAGGTTGAGGAAAAGAACCTTCTAGGAGTGTTATTGCATTACTGCTATATCTTTCATCTGTAATTAAACAGTATTTCCTACATCTGGTTTTCTTTTTCCATATGAAATTACTTGAGGTTCCCCTAATGCACTACAAAAAAACATGCAATGGCTAAGTTTACTGAAGGGGTATCTAAAACTCTCCAGAATTTTTCAAAAATTATTTTAATAGAACACTTATGTTTTAGATTACTGTTCTCTAAAGTATGCATATGAACATGTAAGTTTATTCAGACATTCCATTTTACCAAAACATCAATTAGTCTGACTCATCAAATACCCTCTTTATATTCTGTATCATGTATTTGACATGTTTCTATTTATGCATCAGAGAATACCACTCGACTTCCACTGAAAACAGCCTCTGAATACATAGACGGTAATCATATGCTTAGACAGCAAAGGAAGACTTTCATGACTATTTTTAATGTATCCATAACCACTTCAGATGTCTTTTTGGAAACCAGCTGCAGAATCAATGTGTTCAAATGGTATCATTCAGTCAACTGCCATGTATTAGCGCTCTTTAATTTCTTAAAGGCCAGGTTCTCTGCTTATACCAAGGCAGAAGGAGTAATATGACTTTAAGGGTGTGGGTGATAATTCAAGTATGATTGTATTAGCATAAAAGAACATAAGCTGCTTTTCCTGAATGCAAACATGGTCCCTAAACCGAGGATGTAAATTAGTATTACAATGAAAGCCGCCAGAAGGACAGAAGCTTGGAAGTGTTCTCTTCTCCGAGCAGCAGGAGACTGTTCAGGTCCTGCTGTTTTGAAAACCTTTCTCCCCCCATGCAGGCTGCCCTGCTAAGAGAAATCCATTTGAATATTTTGGCAATCACAGAGGCCCCCACATAAATTATGGATACAGAAATGCATAAGACAGTCTAACAAATGGAACACGGTGGAATCTGTTTTTCTGCCGCCATATGGTGTCGACAGAATGCCACTTTGTTTCTCTGGGAAACAGCTCATCATTAAAAAATAAATAGCATCTTTTCTGTGGGGAGAGAACCCACAGTCATTATTTTGAAAAATAACAAACAGGAAACTCTGTCCTTTCATTTTACAATCTTTTCTTTTTTCTTATATTATTATTGCCGCACACATAGACTTTTTTCCCTGGAAGATTGGTGATGGCTTGTGCTTTGTTGATGCATGGGAATTCAACACCATGTTTTCCTGATTGGGGAGCTAAGTCCGTGCACAATACACACCAAGAAAAATCAGGACACTTCGTTATAGATCTTCTTTCCTTTGGAAAACTATCCTTTCAATCTGACATATGGATTTTACTTACAGTTAGATTTCTTGATTGTAGATATAATGCATATAAACCATCTTGGTTTATGAAAAGTTTAACAACATCCAAATTGAATTAGGATGCCTTTTTATTTATAGAATAAAGTTATTACTGGACTTAATTCTATAATGTATTTGATAATTTACCCTCTTTCAGACCTGGGGAAATTTTTTACCACATTCCATAATTAAATGTAATGCGAAACTTGTCCATGTCTTTCTTCCTCCTACAGCCCTTCTCTGGGGTTTTATTCTTTTTCCTTCAAAAATATCTTTCTTATCAGTATGTATGTCATTAGACTGCTGAAAATGTATATGTGCAATGCTATCTGTACACAAATCATAGTATTTTTAAATCAATGGAATTCCCTAAGTATTTTTACAAATATTGTTTTATTTGATGTTTGTGCAAATAGCACTGAGATATGTGTAGGAGAAGTTATCTTCCCTTCCTTAAATACAAAGAAATAGAGGGGATTAAATAACTAACGTACATGTTAGTACCAGAGTTTGTCCCAGGTCTTTTGACTTCCCAGGTGAAGACTTTTTCTTCAGCACTCTCTTAGCTGAGGTGGACACACACAAGAAGACCTTCACAGTTATTGTTTATCTTATCTTCCATTGTTCCTTCAGTGATGGTCTCTGACCATATGGCTATATTGGTCTTATTATTGAGAACATGTCATCTATCTATTTCCTCCCATATCAGGCATATATTTCAAAATACAAGTAAGTAAACGGCTTCGAAAAGTCAGTCGTCACAGACCAAAAGAAAAGCATACATCTATAAAGGTTACATGGTGTTTCAAAAGAAATTTTTTGTTTATATTCTGAGGCCAGGATTATCTGTTTCCATTTTGTGAACTCTGAAATAGGATTTGGGGTCAGAAAAATGTTTGTGTTGATAAGCTACTTTTCATGGTATGTTAGTACAATGCTGTCCTAAATTAAGCAATATGTTGTTCTTTTGAGACAGAAGACTAAGAAATATTCCCTGACATTAGGTAAATGAGGAGAGCACAAAATTCCATTTTCCTGGGGACCAGAAAGCAAGAACATAAAAGGTGTATTCCGTTTCCTACCCAATCTGTCTGTCAACACTAAATTCTTTTCTGCAATATAACATTGAGTCTCTGCCAATTGAAAGAGTCCTCACACCCTCATCTGATTGAATTTATTTCTTTCACTCCTAAAGAAAGCTTTTTCAAAAATATAACTGATCTCAGGGTATATATGTTACTTCATTTCTTTTATTCTACTCTTTCATCTTTGTCCTTTAACATTTCTCAATTCATACGTGAGATGGGGATATTACAAATTAAGAAGCAGAAAAATATTTCATATCTGCCAAGTTCCAAGGCATATGCTTTGTTCCTTGTTACTGGAAACACTGTTCTCAAGAAATTACATACAACTTGGCAGATAATTCTACAATGTTGTTGACAGCTTGTCAATAGTGGATACTGATGGCTCTGTGGCATCAAGTATAGCAAGCCAAAGCTCTCATAACATGGAGCACGCACCACAAGCAAAGATTTCAACATGAAAACAAAGCAGCAAATCTATTGTAACATTAGGTGTTGTTTTAAGTTTGCCCATTCTTAATGCTATGGCTGATGGCTTGTACAAATCACTTGTAAGACACCCTCCCTGACAGGAAATAGAATAAATGGAACACAGCTTTAGATGCTGTACCTGATCAAGAGTGAGGAAAGAACATATTTTGTGTTGTTATTAGTTGAAGGCTAGTCACCAAATATCTGCATCTAGCGCTGTTTGATTTTAAGCATGAATTCCAGATCTAGAGGAAAAGAGTTGCAGGAAAAGATACAAGTGACATGGTCTAGAAAGAAGCCTGACTATATCACTTAAGGTTACAGTAACTATAAGTAATTAAAACTAAAAATAAATAAATAAAAATTAGTTCCTCTTTTGCAGTAGCCACATTTCAAGTACTCAATAGCCACATGTATCTAGTGGCTACTGTATTGGCCATTGCAGATATAGACTATTCCCAACATCACTTAGTATTTCATTGGACAGCACTAGTACATTGAGTAAAACATTTCTGCATGATTCTTTCATCTATTCAACAATCCCCTTTATTGAGTGTACGCTTTTCAAAAGAAGCATCGTGCAGATCAGAGAGATTTAGTTTGCAAACCAGAGGTCTGACTTCGCTCCTAATTTGCTGTACAACCTTAGGAACCCTTGCTGTTAGTTTCCTGCTTAGGAAAACAAAGGCCACAATGACCGTGACCCTATGGGGCTGCTGCAAAGATATTCTAGAAGAAACAAGCCTAAGGTTCTCAGTTAAGTGGTTTAGTTACAGTAATTGTCATGCTAACTAGATTGTGTCCATATATTTAGTTCTGTGAAACAATTGCTGAATCATTTTTTACTATGTCAGAGAAGGGTTTCTACGTTTCTTCTTGAGTTGCTAACAACAACTGTAAAAAGGAATGTTTATTGGATATTTAATAAAAGCTAGATGCATATATTTCCAGATTTTAAGCTCTGTATTTGCGACATACTTCCCAGTAAGCTGTGTACCTGTGGAGCAATTATTACACCTTACTCACCCTCATTTTCCTAATATGTAAACTGAAGATGATAATAGTCCTTACGAGGATTAAATTAATATGGCACAGAAAGTTCTAGGACAGTGGCAAAACACATTAGTACTCATTAAATGGTAGCCATTGCTACTTACCATTTTCCAGGCACTTTGATGAATACTTTACATCTATATTCTTATGTTAATTCCTAATACAACCCATAAGATATATTTTACAACTAGCTTCATAAATAGAAAAGCCAAGACTTGAAGAAGTTAAGAAATTTCACCAATTTCACGTAGGAGAAAAGAGTGGAGCCAGGATTTGACCCAGGCATTCTACTCTGAAAACCTGAGCGAATAACCTTAGACCATGGTAGCAACTTTGTGGGCTTATTACAGGGATTTTATGGGATGATGCAGGCAAAGTATTTAATGCACATATTTGTAGGGATTATATTATTGTTATGTTTAAGCTCATTAAGTAATATTTTTCAGTTTGGTGGTAATTTTAATGTTTTGAGGTGAGGGGATGGTTATAGTGTTATTAAAGTGGAGTTTGTAGCTAATGCTTTTACAGAGCATTTTAGAGCCATCTAATAATGTATCTTTTATGGTCAATGTGCCATTCTTCCTCTCAAGTTTCTTTGTGCTTAAAAATAAAAATAGTAATAAGCAACTCTATGCAAACAAACCAGAAAGCTAGATAAAAGAGAAGCAATGACAATACAGTTCTTTTGAAAACATGAGCTGTCCTTTACAAGTCTAAAATGAAATGGAAGATGATATAGGTGTATTGGGAGCTGTCCCGAGAAGTGGTACTGAAGTAACAGTTTTGAACTTCGAAAACTACACCCAGTCAAGGCTGGGCAAACTCCTTGCTGATCTGGCATGGAATAACATCAAAGGAAATGCATGGCAGACCACAATTTTCCAGCATGTTGTTCCAGCCTGAAGCAGCCTGTTAATATTAGCATAAAGCAATATAAGTCATTTTTGAATGCACAGTGGGGGAGACAGTATTTTTTAGCGCTCCTTTTCAGAAATGTGTTAAACTACAACTCCGGATACGTAAGCTGACTATTTCTGTACCAAATAACACCTGACCTATGAAAAGGCAAACTCTTTAGGAACCAAATTCAAATTAAAGAAGCCTTCATTTTAGCTATAGACGAAAAATAAAAGGCAGTGATAAAAGATCATTTGGAAATTTGGGTTGAGGCCAACAGATTGTTATGGTGACAGAAGATAAATGGACTTTTTGCAATATGCGCCATTTTTCCTATAGCAAGAAGAGTGAATGAACCTAATTTCAGAATCTTTCCAAGCAGTATACAATGAGATTTAAGGAAAAAAATAACAGCATGGATTTCTAAATAATTTTGATAGTGGTTACCTATAGGCAGAAAAGAGCCATTAGTATATATATAATGATGTTATCAGGATTTTAAGAAACAAATGTGATTGGTGAGAACAATAGGTCAAAACAAACTAGCTGGATTTTAACAAAAATCTAAGTTAGTTCTGTACAAAATTTTAATTTTTCAAACTCTCTTGGGCGATGTGTTTCAGCAAAAACTCACATGGAAAATGAAATAAAAGGCTTAGCTGCCCATAAACTAAATATAGGTCTACAGTGTGGTGCTGCATGACAAAATTTGACGCAATCTTGACCTGTGTTAAAAGAGGTAGACTATCCAGGTCATGGGAGGTGATAGTTAGCATATATTCTGTGCTGTAGAGATATAATCAAGAGTTCAGGCAGTTTTTGCACACATAGAGAATATTAGAATGATGAGAGAATGCTTGCCTCCAAAAGAAGTTATGTGAGCAAGGTCAGGGAACCTGGGGAATTTGAGCTCAGCAAGAAATGCCTAAGAGTAGGAGAAATTATGTCAATTTTATAATAATTATATTTATAGGCACTTTTTGTTTTGTTGCAAGCTCAAACTAAGTACAGCATACCCCGGATCACTGTCTGACATGTTTACCTTCTGACGTTGTACAATCAAGCTAAGTTTGACCCATATTTGAGCCAATTTTTTTCCTCCTTGTATTGTTACAATTAGCCTCCTGAAATCTTTTGTGAGCTTCCCAAGACCAGGGATCCTGTCTTGTTTGGCTCTATATTTCCCGCAGCAAATGAGACTTAACTCCAGGAAACACTCAGTGACTATTTGTTGATTTTTCCCCCAACATGTCACTTTTTTGCTATTAGGTTAAACACTGTTCACAATCTGGAGGAGACCTCTCTCTCCAACATAGCTGTTACTCCTGATCTTCCATATGGGCCATCAAGACTTGTTATCATTAGCAACCTCTAAAATGTCTTAATTGGAGAAGTTAGACATTTTTTATGAGGGTGCATAGAGTTCAATTGAGTTTCCATACTCCAGTATCTACATTTCAAGATCCAAAAGAGGGCATAAAATGCTTTGGGCTACGAAAAGCTGTAACTTAATTGGCAACACCTGCAGAGAGCAGGCGATAAACGTATGAAGAGGGTGAGTGATATCTCCAATCTTTTTATGTTGTCATTTCCTGTGCACACATTCCTATAGAGCAGTACATCACTAACTGTTCAAGTCAAACCTGCGCAGGAGAAGGGAAAATATCAAATAGAAAAAGATATTCTAATATTAACAGCACTTTCAGAAATGCAGTTGAAATTCTTAATAAAAACTATTTCATCTCTTTCCTTTTTTCACATCACAATCTAAGTTATTGAGGGTAGAAATTCAAATGAACATATCTTACCAAAATATTTATTCAAATAGGAATGTTAGTGATTTTCAGATGCTTGCTGGCAGAGTGGAAACAGAAAGATAAACGACTTTCTTACCCTATTCAAGAGTTATTGTTATCTTCTAGTCTGTGATGTTCACTCATTATCCAGGGGTACACAAATCCAGGCAGTGCATAATTTGGGAACCAAAAGTAAAATAGTAAAACATTTTTCAAAATGCTTTCACCATTTCACCACTTTTAAAAAAGGAATTTCAATGCAGGAAAAAAGTACACCTCATCTTGGCTCTTCCCAAGTGTTAAAATTCCATGCACAAAACTATGTGCACTGCTTCTCCACAGGATGCTACCAACACTCTGCAAAGAGCAGGCTGGAGTCCCACCCAGTCCATTTAACTCCTGCCTTCTGGGGCAATGCTAGTGTTGCCAAAGTTCATCACCAAATTTTACATATTGTCAAACTGAGGCCCAAGGCTTCAAGGCAACCATACTGTTTCTCAGACTCATCCGGCAAGAGTTATGAAATAAATGTCTTCCAGTCTTCTTAGCAATGGAAAAAATAATTACCTAAGCTGTTTACTTCCATTTTAATCAGTCAGCCAATCAAGTCTGAAATGAGAGCTTGCTTAATTATGCTATCAGCCTTGTGCTTAGCTCTGCCATGAAGAACCAAGAGAGTAGAGTGCAGTTTTGCCCTCTAGGAAGCCTGACTTAGACACACCTGAGACAATTAGAGAACAATACAGGATAAGATGCAATTAAGTGAGCAAACGTTAAGTAGAATGATTGTAAGTGCTTTAAAGGGCTCAAAGGTGTAGCTCCAGCAGGAGGGAAATGTTGTAAAGAAAGGGTCCTTTATTTCTCTGTCTTGTTTTCACCCTTTCCAGCTCTTCCTCACTGCATTTTTTAGGAATGACAGAAAGAAGGTGCTTCAGGCACCACCCCCGAGGCAGAGCTGCCAGGTTCATCTCCTGTTCTTTTCCCATTCACTGTGCGGCTCTGTCAGCTGGCATTCTTGTTACAACCTGAAATCCCCTTCCACTGGCCCATTTCAAACGCCCCTCATGACTGTTTTAATACCCACCTCCCTGGGCTGATTCCCTCTTCACCCCTTCCACATTCCCTTCCTATGCTTTTCCAGAGTCTGCTTCTTCTCGAATGTGACAGGCGTGCATCTACTCTCTTGTTAACAAAACTGTGGGGTCTTTAGAGGGCCATGGTAGCAATCATAGATGTCTAAAAATGAAAGGATATTTTAGTAGTCCTCAGGATGGTCTCAGGGTTATATGACAAATTTCTCCAACAGTACAAAATCAGACACCATGAGATGAGGCTGACCAGTGGCTCATGCTGCAATATACAGAAGGTTGGTCTCCAATGAAGTTGTCTGTTTAGGCTTGTTGGCTTATTCAATAAAACATCTTCAGTCACTCATGTTTCTGTCCCCCTCTTTCAATGGCTACTAGTAGCTAAGCTTCAAGAAGATCCTCACAACATAACGTGCTTATCTTAGTACATATAGAAAATCTGAATGCTTCATCCTAGAGTGGCGCTTGCAGAATAAAAATAAATCCTTTTTTAAAATTTTTGAAGAACCATTTTTCTCACTCTCAAATTATTTCTTCCTGTTCACACCCTTCTTTGGGCCACACACCAGTCAGTGACCCTCATACCATCCTCATTATTACAGAGCCCTTGAATACAAGATTCTTGCAAGGGAGAAGTTTTACAAAAGGGAAATAAAAAGAATTATTATTTCAACCTGACACTTTTTTCTGCCTTTATTTCTTCCAAACTAATATGTCAAACTAATTCAATTTATTGTGTCCATTTTTCTCCAGCAGACCTGAAGTGAATGAATGTGCTGTATATAATCTAGAAGGCAATGCAAATACACAGTCAAACTTAAACTATTTCAGGACAATAATATAGCCAGAGACAGAAAATTTTAATTCAAAAGTTAACAATTCATATATCACTTGTTATCTTCACTTGTCAACACTTCTGACAGCCTATTTTAATATTTGGTATTTTTTCATACTTTATCTTGTAAAAAGAATTTTATCCCTTTCTCACTATATTCCTCAATGTGGAAAAAAAGGTCAGACAAGAGTTTTAAATTTTAGACATGGAGGATGATAACAATGGTTTCTAGAGACAACAGAAGTTCCTAACCTTATAGGAAAGCAGTGATTTTTCTTCAGTCACAGCAGCAAAGAATCACCAGAACCAACTTTAAATCCACCCTAATTGATTAGTAACAACTTTCCATGGTTCACCATGTTTCTAAAAGCCAACCAGTTACAGCCCAATATTTCTGAAAATCAGCCATTGAGTAACAATGATTTTTAGGTAACCACACTTTCCCAGCTAAAGGTCAACCAATATCTAAACACTCTCGCTTTTGAAATTCTGCCAATCCGTCAACTCCAGGATCCTTGAACCCCTACACATTAGGCCTCTGCTTTGCTCAGAGTGAGCTGGCTCACAAGCAAAGTTCTCCTTCACTTAGCAAACAATAAATTGCTGTCTCTGTTCCTGATAAGAAGTGATGGCCTCTTTCACTTAAACTAGTTTGATATCTCACTGATATATTACAGACACACTGTATTTAGAGATTTATTCATTTACCTATTTATTTCTACCCCCATTTATTTCAAATAGAATATAAAGTAGTTAAATATTATTAAGCCAACCGATGGCCCAAGCTGCAATATGAATAGCGTAGGTCTACAGTTCAGTAAGCCAATAAGGTTGCCTGTTTAGACTTGTTGGTTTATTCAAATGAAACATCTCCATCAGTCACCTATGCTTATGTTCCCCTCTTCCAACAGCTGATAATATATAGGCTTTGAGCAAATTATCACACACCAAGGAGGAGGGTTACAGAAAATCACAATGTAGACACATGGTGTGCAAAATCTCTGAAGCTCTCCAATGGTAGCATCCATCTCGGAATGTTCAGACTGTCTACGCTTGAAAGAGGTGGCCAATTTTTATCCAATGTGTTCAAAACAAAAGATAAGAGAACAGATGTGGAATATTTTCCTTTCATATAATTGATGAATTTGAAATCATGGAATCTTTTTGAATATAAATTATGCCTTCACACCAAAAGGCTTCCATGATACTGTGCAGAAGACACCATACACCACTTTGTTTAAAGTAGATAATTTATGTTTTTTACAGGATTTCCAATAAGAATGCTATGACATAGTCGTAGACACTGTTGTCCTCTTTATTCAAGTTATTTTAAATGCTCTAAATTGTATCTACTTTACTTGAGCTTATGGTTGTAAAAGAAACAAAAATTTGTTGGAGACCCCATACAATACCATAATTTATGTACAGAGATAGTCTGGATGCTGTAAGACTCATTAAGTCCAGAGAGAGAGCTCATTATCCATTGTATAAATGAAAATCAAGCCTCCTAGCACACTATGTTTAGCCATGATAAACATCATGACTTCCTAAGATCCTTTATATCCTCTGGGCAATTCTGCCTGCCTTTGGTTGAAAACTACCCTCATGGCCTCCCCAGTTTCTCCAGTTCCCATCTCAATGCTTCTGCCTACATTCTTCTCCCAGATGTGTGCTACTCTTTCCTCCCTTCATCTCTGTATCCCCAAACCCTCTCCTTCCTCTCCAATTCCATACTCAATAGGAAGGTACATGCTATCATTTCATGAGGTTCCCTTTCTCTCCTCTGAAATCACCTATACTTTTGGAGTCAATGCCTTCATTTATTTACTCATTCAAAAATATTAATTTTTACCATGCTGGGAAATACGCTAGACATTTTGTAATTACCACCTGTTGCCTTGTACCTTGTTGCCAATTATCTACGTAGCTGTCTTACCCTCCTTTATTAGTTGTTAATTTCCCTAAGTACAAAGAACATGTCCTTTCCATCTTATGGTGCTTAATCCATGCTCTGTGGATGAACAATTTTGCCTTTGGCATGGTAGGGTGGTTCACAGAGGTGAACCAAGTAAACAATATGTGATTCAGTTATCAAACAAGTATCTGACCAAATGTGGTTTATTTGGTTCACCGAGTTTCCCTTGAAATTTTTTTTTGAAATGTTTTTTCTGCAACAGATAAATCATAAGCCCTCTAAGAAATAGAATTTGAAGCAGTGCATTCATGGATTACATGAAATAAGCTTTAAAACTTTGAGTTATTGGTAATTGTCAATCATTTTTAAAAGTCTATCAATTTAGCTCAGATGCTGCAAGAATTCTGTGTGCTTGAATACCCCTAAGGACACCATGTATTCCTGAAATTATCGTGTTTATAGGTCTCTCAAAAGCACAAAAGATGCCTCATCGAGGCTTGTTAAGATAACTAATAGTAACCACCATCACACAAGGAAGGGTAACAACACTGTACCATTTGTCCTTTCAGTTTGGACGGCAGAGACATTGGTATTGTTTCTTCACGACCACTAAAGGCTGCAATGGGTGCCTTAAGAACTGGAAATTTTATTCACACGTATACTGCCTGGGGTGATTCAAGAAGCAGAGCTTGTGTCAGAGAGTGAAAAAGCAGATTTGGGCAAAACAGAACTTGCATCCTCAAGATGCTAACAAGCACAGGCTTATCAGTCTCCTCCTCTTTGTGGCATTTGTGGGAGGGGCTCCTTTGAGGGTAGACCCCTCCTGTGTCCCAGGTCCCTGCAGAACCAGGGTTCCCTGAAGTTTGTCCTCACTCAGCTCCAGCTGGCACATGGTCACCAACCCCTCTCCTTCTGTGAAGTCTCCTGAGATTGTGAATTGTTTTCTTTCCCTTCCCCACCTGTCTACTCTGAGAGCTCATCTGCTTGCAGCACTTCCTCTCTCACCAGGATGTAAATGACTCCCAAATCTATTTCTCTGCTTTGCATGTCTATCTCTCTACATCACAGGGTACTTATTGCATGCTGCTGGCAGGCAATCATTACTTAGTAAATACTTGCTGCCTGATTGTAGGATAAGATGGAAGTGATCTTCTTTCAGGTAAATGCATAAAGGGCTTTTCTGGGTCAAGATGGCCTTGCCCTTCCTAAATTAAAAACTAGAGAGAAAAGGATAAAATTGTTATAGGTAAACTCCTTAGAGGAAAGAACTGTATAATTTTTGTTCAGCATCTACTAGTTTATCTACTCATCACAGCCTTTTGGTTCTAGGGTTGCCCCCTCTGCCTCCATTACACATTCACCAGGGCCATATTACCACGTGGTCCCATCCCATCTCATACACAGTGTGGGCATTTGACCCAAACTAGGCCAAGGACCCCCTATCCCTGGGATTTTTGAACTTAGAATTGACAGGGTATTTTCTCTGCTAGTGTCTGAGACTGAACAATGTAAAACCCCAGAGACGGCTTCCATCACTGAGTCCCTAATTCACTACTATGTGCCATGTACCATGCGATGACAAACCAGAATGAAAACCCCTGCCTGCTATCAAAGGAAGACAGGTGATAAATAAATATGCAAGTAAATATATAGAATGTCAGATGGGATAATCCAGAAACCCACTGTCCAAAGAAATCATAGCCTGTGATGTCCAAAAAAACTCAGAACAAGAAGGAAAGAAAATGAAGCAAAACAGAACATTCACTGTAACAAATGCATAGTTCCGATTCTCATTTCTAGGGTTTTTTTTTTTTTTAACATAAAAGCAACAATAAAAGTAACTATAGTAACTATAGTAATACTACCACTTATGGAAGGGGTTCAAGGTTTCAAGTGTCACATGGAATAGTCTCAGTTAATCCAGGAACCTGCCCTTTGAGATAAGCACTAAACATTTGCCTGATTTTATAGGTGAAGAAATTGATGCTTAAAAGGTTTAGTAATTTGGCCAAAGTCACAGAGTGGGGAGCAGAACCAGCATTAAAATCCAGGCAGCCTCCGCCCAGAACCCTTGCTGTTACCACTCACTCTGCTGTGCTAGCACTGAGCTGCTTCCAGGGACCAGTGACTGTGCCAAATAAAGTACATCTTCCCTTAAGGAACTCACAGTTCAACTGGAGAGGCAGATACAGAAGGGAGCAAGTGTGATGGAGCTGCTATCATTACATAGGCAAAAGTATGGACTAATATGGAAAAATACGTGTGGACTTGAATTCCCAGCTCCATTGAACCTTCTGGGGTCATCCAACGGCCAAGCCCACATACTTCCAAGCAGAGAAGTTCTGGCCCATGTGTCTGCTGCCTCTATATGAGGCCGGAAATGAGCCCTGATACCTTGAACAAGTTGCCCTTGGTTTTAGCCGATAAAGTGCGAGAGATGAAGCAGCATGGTATCTGTGGAGTGCCTCCCCAACCTAATTCTTCCCAACTTACTCAAAAGACAGCACTTAGGAATGTTCTTAGGAGCCCCTGAAGGCAAATGCAATGGGACAGCCAGTGCCGAAAGAGGAACCATTCAAAATTCTAATTCAGCACAAAATGGAGAGATGCTTTTTAACTCTCCAACAAAGAAAAATGATCATCCAGATGACAGGGATTTCACTGGGTGGTGTTAGTTGTTGTCTAACATCTTTCTTTTCTGTTTTTAACGTAATACAATTCCTTCCATTAAACTGGCTGCCAATGAAGAGGCAAGCAGGAATGTCCAATTTTTCATTTGGTCATTTATTCTCTTCTCCCCTATTCCACCCTCCACTTTGGACTTCCTACTAAAAAAAGCCTCGGTCAGAAATTCTGTTTCCCCAAATCCATGACCTGTGGCAGGAGCAGCAGCCTGCAGGGAAAGGGTGGGGGCAGGAAGAGGGAGCATGAGAAATGTAGCCGAAAAGTAGGTGAGGAAGGTGTCTTTGGAGTCCTCTTGGAAGCTGAAGTGCTTGGAAATTGAATGTCAAAGCCCATCCAAGTTTTTCTTCCCTAAAGGCACCTTTTCTCATCTGAAGAAATATAAGTTCATTTTGAGTACTGCTCTCCTGGAATTCACAATTGCTACCAGTTCAGGGAGCAGTGGCAAACCCAGGACAGGTCGCCTTTTCTACAAGGCCTCCCCAGCCTCTCTTTCCCCAAGCAGGACTCGTCTTGTTCTGGTCCCCTCAACACTGGCTCCCACATCTTCCTCTGTCCTCAGGGTGCCCCATCTCTCATCCTAGATATTCATGCTTAGTAGCTCTTCTCACTACATTATGGAATTCTGACAATCAATAATTTTTTTCATTCATATAGAATTGCCCAGTGTTTGCAAGAATGGGAAGAGCATGGGTTTTGAAGTCAAGCTGGTCCTAGTTTCAACTCTGGTATTTACATCCAATAGATGAATGACTGACAGGTAATGGAGACCCTCTGGGGTTCCATTACCTTCCCAGTACAAGGACTGAGAATAATACAGGGCTAGCCAGGTTGCTCTGATCATTAAAAGCAAAACTAAAATAACTCACACTTATTGAAGGATTGCTTTGTGCTAGGCACTATTCTGAGCTATTTACATGCATTGCCTTCCTGAATCTTTCTAACAGATCAAAAGGTAGATACTAGTATGAGTTCCATTTTATAGATATGGAAATAGAGGCTTCTGTGAGTAATATAACTTGCTTAAGGTGCTTAGCCTCAGAGACACATAATAAAAACAACAATAATAATAATAGCTATGCTTTATTCTACACTAACTGTGTGCCATGGACATGCTAAATACTTTACATGTATTAAATCATGGACTTCTCGTTTTTTCAACTGAGGAAACTGTGTCTGAGAAAGATGAAAGAACTTGCTGTGGCTATTTAATCATTATAGAACAGAGCAGAACTATAACCCCAGGTCTCTCTGAGTCAGAGCTTTTGAGGTTAACCATGGCAATTTTACCATATAGCAGCCCCTTAATACATTTTGTTAAATCAAATTGATACTCCAGAGAATTTTTCATTCAAACACATTAGATTTCTTCTGGAAAACATAGGTTTCACATCCTATGCACAGGGGATTTGATTTGCCTTTTAGTTTTTTCCTGGAGAGGGACCTGAAAGAACAGAGAGGAACAGTCGAGGGTTGCGTTACCCAACCTCAGTCATGCAGCCAGCTTGCATCTCCTTAATGGGGGAACCAGAATCCACAACGTTCTGTGCAGGCTCTTGAGCTTCTACACTCCATAGCCACATTTATGAAGATGGATAAAAAGCACCTCTTTTACAGGCTTCACTGCCCAAGCAGTGGTAGTAATATAAACACCCAGTAAGAGGGAGTTGATTAAGTATGATCTGTCAACTTGATGCACCATCATGACTCTAGGAAAATAGTAATTATAGAGACTAGGGAGAAACATGCAAGAATGCTTCAAATGTTTACCATATGATGTGAACTAAAAAATGTACAGTGTAATATGATTGCACCTTTTTAAACTATGTAAGAAAATTTAAACCAAAAATTAATATAACAGAAATTAAACATTGGCATTAAGATGGCAGGATTCTGAATGGTATTTTTAGATTTAATAAATATTCTATTGTTTTGACAGTAAAACATCAAAATTAAATGTCAAAATACACTGGAGACACTCCCCCAAGAGGAATACTGTGGAAGAACATGCAATGATAACTCACAGTTTTTTTTTCTTACCATTATTTCCCTGCTCCACAGACACATGAGAGACAAACAAAGAAAATCATCATGGATGGTAATCAGTTGTTCTCTAGCCCACAGAATGTATCTATATGCTATTTATTTATTCACTTATTTATTTATTTAGACAGAGTCTCACTTTGTCGCACAGGCTGGAGTGCAGTGGTGGAATCTTGGCTTACTGCAACCTCCACCTCCCGGTTCAAGCGATTCTCCTGTCTCAGCCTCCTAAGCAGCAGCTAGGATTACAGGTACATGCCACCACGCCCGGCTAATTTTTGTAGAGACCATGTTTCACCATGTTGGCCAGGCTGCTCTCAAACTCCTGACTTCATGTATTCTGCCCACCTCGGCCTCCCAGAGTGCTGGGATTACAGGCATGACTCACCGAGCCCAGTCTGTAAGCATAAAAAGCATATCTTGCCTCACTTATTCATCGGATAAAAAGTGATACGTTTTATCCGATGAATAAGTGAGGCAAGATATGCTGTAGATTTCCTCAACACTACTTTTCAGGTGAGGCACAGAACATTCAAGAACCTCTTGCTCACTAGGACACAGGGGTGAGTGATGGGTCCCTAAGTTGAACCAGGCCTTTTAACACCTAGCCTAGTGTTATTTCTCCTCAACCAGACTGTCCTTATATCCCAATGATTGCAAATATCAGTTTGTGCATTTGAGTGATATACAGCTAACATGCTGATTCTTTGAAGGTTATAGGAAAAAAAGCTTCGTATTTTACTTTGTATAACATCATTTTGAGGTTCAAGGCATGAATAATGTTATAAGACTGAATGAAAGATACCATTGGAAATAGGTATCTTGCCACATTTGGAGCAGTGGCAAGAGCATGGCAAGAAGTCCAGCCATGCACTTCCCAAACTTTCACCTGAATGCACATTTACCACAATTCCCATTTGCTTTCAAGTCCCCCAGGAGTCCCTTTTACCAAAGCACCCTACTCTTCCCCAGCCTGCCTCACATGTTTGAGTTAGGAGGGTTTGTCTCTGTGCTTCCTCCTGGGCTGATTCAGTTTTAGCCCTGATCTCCCTGCAAAATTAAAGGCTTAACTCCTGTGTCAGAGAGCAGGATTTTGGAAAAACGCTTGGGAAATCATAAAATTACACAATTCTGTTCAACAGCCAAGATATCCCTGCCCCCATCTTTACCATCTGTTCACTGCTTGTCCCCAGCAGCACAGGACCACCCAGGTGGGACACCTGATTCGTGCAGAGTCCCAGCACAGACAGCAGTGGGAGGAAGGGCTCTCTGCTTGAAGGGGTCATATTTCAGGGAGAATGAAAGGTGACGGATGCTCTGATGAGGCCAAAAAGCATCCCACAGGCTATTCTCTGCCCAGCCTAAGCAAAGGACACTGCCGTCAGCACTGAGGAGACCCTTCAAAAAAAGGTACAGTAACCCAGCAGTATTCATGGGGATAGGCTCCAAGTGGATGCCTGAAACTACTACTGGAAAGGGATCCCAATCCAGACCCCAAGAGAAGGTTCTTGAACCTTGTGCAAGAATTCCAGGGGAGTCCACAGAGTAAAGTGAAAGCAAGTTTGTTAGAGAAGTAAGGGAACAAAAGATTTGTTACTCCATAGACAGAGCAGTCCCAAGGGCTGCTGGTTGGGTATTTTTAAGGTTATTTCTTGAATATGCTAAACAAGGGGTGGATTATTCATAAGTTTTCCAGGAAAAAGGCAAACAATTCCTAGAACTGAGGGTTATTCCCCTTTTTAGACTATATAGGGTAACTTCCAGCCATTGCCACAATATTTATAAACTGTCATAGTGCTGGTGGGAATATCTTTTGTAATTGCATATAATGAACAGTGAAGATGACCAGAGGTTACTTTCATCGCCATCTTGGTTTTGGTGGATTTTGGCAACTGCTTTACTGCATCCTGTTTTATCAGCAGGGTCTTTACGACCTCTGCCAGTCCTGCAGACCTTCTGTCTCATGTTGTGACTAAGAATGCCTAACCTCCTGGGAATGCAGCCCAGCAGGTATCATCCCCATTTTAGCCAGCTCCCATTCAAGATGGAGTCGCTGTGGTTCAAATGCCTCTGACAAAACCATAGATAGCACCAAACCTTAAAAATTGCTATGTTTTTTCATATGATAAAGCTTAGTTTATAGATTAGGTACAGTCTGTACTACACTCACTTAACTTTTGGATCACAGTTGACCAGATGACCACAAGTTACTGAAACCATGGAAAACAAAACCTTGGATAAAGGAGGTTCCTGCCTGCTAAAGGCACACTCCAGAACCACACACACACACACACACACACACACACACGCATGCACATGATAATTTCAGAAAGTCAAGGTCAGGTATTTTGAAACGTGTCAAAAACCTATGTGCACACTAACCTGGAATCTAATTTCCTGCCCCAGCCTCTCTACTTAATAAAGTAAAAGGCTGCCTATCTCATAACATTTTTTCTTTTATTCAAGTTAAGCCTTCTCTTCTGCTTTGGTTGTAGGTCATGATCCTAGCTGCTCCCTGCAGATTGAAAAGGTTGACTTCCAGATCTATACGTGACCAGCTTAATTCTAGAGAGACTGTCTGAAGTACTTCACTGTGTTTCAGTTTCCACGTCATTTATCACTGACATCGTCTCATGCATGAAAGTGCAAGGAGATTTAAGGAGTTGGCATTTTCTCACAAGGTCTCCTTTAGTGGAACAGTGCCTAACATGCTACTTAACTCATGCTGCCACTGAAACATAACTCTCCTCTCCCTAGCACTTCTGTCTTCCACGGAACAGCACAGTCTTCAGCAAGTGGAAAGCTCTACTCAGAACTCTTAGTCCTATTGTGCTAAAATGTGCATGACATGCACAGGGTTAGGTCACAACCTGTCTTCGCACTTCAAATCCCAGGTCTCAAAAACAGCTGGATAGAACCTGGTTTTGTAAGAATAAGTCACCTGAATGACCAAGAAATTCTCAAACAGCACAAAGAAGACAAAAAGAAAGTACTACTTCTTTGAGCTTGAAGAAGACTGAGTTTATGTGCCTCATTATGGATTTTTACTTCTTCAATTTGTTTTCATTCTTCCCATCCACTACTGTTTTTGCTATCTAAAAGCATTTAAAAAAATTAAACCAGGGATAAAATCTTGATGATTCTGTAGCTAGTTTTACTTGATTCTTGGTTGCAGAAATAGAATTTCTAATTTCATAAAAACAAGACCCTAGAAACAGGTTTCTCTGCTAAAAGAACCAATAATCAGGACTCTACAAATGCAAGGGCCATACAAACTATGTTTCCAAAATCAAAAGTCACAAAGAATTGACATTTTCTTCAGAAATGCAGATACGGTATTCTGAAATATTTATGTTCTACTCAGTTAAAAGAATGTCCTCCTACTAGTTCTGCTTACTTCCTTCTTGAGTCTGAAAGATCTGGTATAGGTCTATCCTGTAACACAGGAACTGTGAGCACTGGCCCCAATATACACATATGCTCGCACACACACACTCACATGCACAAACACACATGCAAGACAGGTTTCTGCTGTTTAGTCATGTTTCCTCAATTAAAGAAATTTATTGGCCAGGCGCTGTAGTTCACACCTGTAATCCCAGCACTTTGGGAGGCCAAGGAGGGCACCTGACCAACATGGAGAAACCCCGTCCCTACTAAAACAAATACAAAATTAGCCAGGCATGGTGGCGCATGCCTGTAATCTCAGCTACTCGGGAGGCTGAGGCAGGAGAATCACTTGAACCTGGAAGGTGGAGGTTACAGTGAGCAGAGATTTCACCATTGCACTCCAACCTAGGCAACAAGAGCGGAACTCCGTCTCAAAAAAAAAAAAAAAAAAAAAAAAAAAAGAAAGAAAGAGATGTATTTATTTCACCATCAGTGTCCTCTGAAATTACGATTAGTCATTGAGAGTGAGCAACTGTCTGAAAGCACGTATTTTAAACTGGTAAGAATTCTGCTTATACCTAAGATAAAGCTTCTGTGATGTTTATATGATATTAGATAAGCTACATTATTTTCAAACTTTTGGACACTTTAAGTGAAGATACATCTCATTTTATTTATGTGTTTCTAAGCTATAGTTAAAAGAAAAACAACAATGAGTCAGTATTCCATTTTGCCCATATGACTTAGATTTGGATTTCCCTCTAATTCCCAGTGGCTCTGCTCTCTCTCCTAATCCCTAAATGTATCTAATCCCATAAATGTATCTAATCCCATAAATGTATGTTCTGCTCATTTGTACCAATCAGAGCCTATGTGTAGGCTAAATATGTTGCAGCTTGTTTAGTTAATTACAACTTTCCAGGAAGTGCCAGTGTATAATAATGCCTCTTCTCCCAGGTTGAAACTGGCAATAAAATTTTTTGATTTAAGAAAATTTTTTTGAAAAAATTCATCTTGTTAAAATGGAAATTCTCCTGGAAGGTATAATACAATGAAAGAGCCATAATCTGACATTTACCCCCCTAAGAAATTTTTGTTTGGCATCCTTTATTATATTGCAGTCATTACATGGAACAAGCAGGAAGAAAGAAAAAATAGATCTGGAGTCTGGGCACTAAGTGAAGAGTCTTAATATTCAAGGGCAGTGGTCACTCAGGGGAATAGATATGAAGAGGGGAGGCAGGAGGATGCCAAAACTCATTGAGTTTTGTTTTTGCCTATTGGACATGTTCCAAAGCTGCTACCCATGAGCCAGGTTAGAAAAGGAGTATTGCCATATGGATTGCTGTGATATTGTCAAAGAAAAATTGTACCAGACAGAGTTAAATAGGCAAGGAAGACTTTATTTAAGATGATTGCAACTGGAGAGAAAGATTGAACTCAATTCCACTGAAAGAAAAGGTGAGAGGTTTCTAAGCACTGGGATGAGCTAGTGGAAAAATACTAGAGGACTTTTGCAGGAAGGTTGGTCAATGTGGTTAGGCCATCTGTGTTTGCAAATTATGCCTTATCAAAGCTAGGCTCCTGCCCTACCAAAAACGCTAGAAAATGGGAGGGCTATCTTTCTTGATGATTATATTTCAAAGAGATAGTTCCCAGGTCCTTGAGAAAGAAATTCAAGTGCTATGAAAGTGGCAAGAGGCTGGGAGGAGATTTACATCTCAAAGGGGCTTAGAAATAACTTACAAATGGTAAGCTTTCTTTCTTTTATCTTTTTTTTTTTTTTTTTTTTTGAGATGGATTCTCATTCTGACACCCAGGCTATAGTGCAGTAGTGCCATCTCAGCTCACTGCAACCTCCTCCTAGCAAGTTCAAGCTATTCTCCTGCCTCAGTCTCCTGAGTAGGTGGGATTACAGGCACCCCTCACCATGCCTGGCTAATTTTTTTGTATTTTTTAGTAAAGATGGGATTTCACCATGTTGGCTGGGCTGGTCACTAACTCATGACCTCAGGTGATCCACCCTTCACAACCTCCCAGATAAATGGTAAGCTTTCTAAAGCAAATGCTCTAAGAAAAGTGAGGTGAGGGGCCATCTAAAGTTTAATGATGCCAAAAAGAATGTGAAGGCCACATTCTTTCGTCTGTATCAATCTGTTCTCACACTGCTGATAAGGACATACCCCATACCCAAGACAGGGAAGAAAAAGAGGTTTAATGGACTCACAGTTCCACATGGCTAGGGAGGCCTCATAATCATGGAGGAAGGCAAAGAGGAGCAAGTCACGTCTTACATGGATGGCAGCAGGCAAAGAAGAGAGAGCTCGTGCAGGGAAACTCCAGCTTTTAAAACCATCAGATCTCATGAGACTTATTCAGCATCATGAGAGCAGCATGGGAAACACCTGCCCTCCACCATGTTTCAATTACCCACCACCAGGTTCCTCCCACGACACATAGGAATTGTGAGAGTTACAATTCAAGAAGAAATTTGGGTGGAGACACAGCCAAATCATATCATTCCACCCCTGGCCCCTCCCAAATCTCTCATCCTTTTTACATTTCAAAACCTATCATGCCTTCCCAACAGTCCCCCAAAGTCTTAACTCATTTCAGCATTAACTCAAAAGTCCACAATCCAAAGTCTCACTGAGACAGGGCAAGTCCCTTCTGTCCATGAGCCTGTAAAATCAAAAGCAAGTTAGTTACTTCCTAGGTACAATGGGGGTACAGGCTTTGGGGAAATATAACTGTTCTAAATGGGAGAAATTGGCCAAAAAAGGGACTACAGACCCCATGCACATCTGAAATCCAGTGGAGCAGTCAAATCTTTAG
Organism: Chlorocebus sabaeus; assembly: GCF_047675955.1. Taxonomy (NCBI): domain Eukaryota; kingdom Metazoa; phylum Chordata; class Mammalia; order Primates; family Cercopithecidae; genus Chlorocebus; species Chlorocebus sabaeus. Next base: position 22,500,629 of record NC_132917.1, read on the forward strand.
CTCCAAAATTATCTCCTTTGCCTCCATGTCTCACATCCAGGTCACACTGATATAAGAGGTGGGTTCCCATGACCTAGGTCAGCTCCTCCCCTGTGACTTTGCAGGGTACAGCCTCCCTCCTGGGTGCTTTCACAGGCTGGTGTTGAGTGTCTGCAGCTTTTCCAGACACACGGTGCAAGTTTTTGGTGGATCTAACATTCTGGGATCTGGAGGACGGTGGCCCTCTTCTCACAGCCCCATTAGGCAGTGCCCCAGTCAGGATCCTAATGGGGTCCTCCACCTCACACTTCCCAACCACACGGCCCTAGCAGTGGTTCTCTAAGTGTCCCGCCCCTGCAGCAAACTTCTTCCTGGACACCCCCGTGTTTCCATACATCTTCTAAAACCTAGGCAGAGGTTCCCAAACCTCAGTTCTTGACTTCTGTGCACTCTAAGGCTCAACACCACATGGAAGCTGCCAAGGCTTGGGGCTTCCACCCTCTGAAGCCACTGCCTGAGCTATACCTTGGCCCCTTTTAACCATATCTAGAGCAGCTGGGATGAAGGGTACAAAGTCCCTAAGCTGCACACAGCAGGGGGGCCCTGGGCCCAGCCCACGAAACCATTTTTTCCTCCTAGGGCTTCAGGCCTGTGATGTGAGGGGCTGCCTCAAAGGTCCCTGACACACCTTGGAGACATTTTCCCCATTGTTTTGGGGATTAACATTTGGTTCCTCCTTACTTATGCAAATTTCTACAGACACCTTGGATTTCTCCTCAGAAAATGGGTGTTTCTTTTCTATCACATAGGCTGCAACTTTTTTGAACTTAGATGCTATTTCCCTTTTAAAACTGAATGCTTTTAACAGCACCTAAGTCCCATCTTGAATGCTTTGCTGCTTAAAAATTTCTTCTGCCAGATACCCTTGATCATCTCTCTCAAGTTTGAAGTTCCACAGATCTCTAGGGCAAGGGCAAAATGCCACCAATCTCTTTGCTAAAACATAGCAAGAATCACCTTTACTACAGCTCCCAACAAGTTCTTCATCTCCATCTGAGATCACCTCAGCCTGGATTGCATTGCCCATATCATTATCAGCATTTTTGTCAAAGCCATTCAACAAGTCTTCAGTGAGTTACAAACTCTCCCACATTTTTCTGTCTTCTTCTGAGCCCTCCACACTGTTCCATCCTCTGCCTGTTACCCAGTTCCAAAGTCGATTCCACATTTTTGGGTATCTTTTCAGCAGTGCCCCACTCTACTATAGCAATTTACTGTAGTAGTTCATTATCATGCTGCTGCTAAGTACACACCCAAGACTTGGGAGAAAAAAAGGTTTAATGGACTTACAGTTCCACATGGCTGGGGAGGCCTCACAATCATGGAGGAATGCAAGGAGGAGCAAGTCACATCTTACATGGAGGGCAGCAGGCAAAGAGAGAAAGCTTGTGCAGGGAAACTCCAGTTTTTAAATCCATCAAATCTCATGAGACTATCACAAGAAAAGCATGGGAAAGACCAACCCCCATGATTCAGTTACTTCCCACCAGTTCCTCCCATGAGACGTGGGAACTGTGGGAGTTACAATTCAAGATGAGATCTGGGCATGGCTTAGCTCAGTCCTCTGCTTTGGATCTCACAACATTCTGGCTGGGCTATGTTCTCATCTGGAGCCTCAGGTCCACTTCTAAACTCATGTGGTTATACTGGTAGAACTGGTATATTGGTATATATCATGGGCATATTGGTAGAATTTATATCCTTGCAGCTGGAGGACTGCTGTCTTGGGGCTGTCACCTTGGGCCTGGCTTATCCTCTCTGAGCTCTAGAGACCACTCGCAGTTCCTTACCACGTGGACTTCTCATAGGCTCTCTCATAACATGATAGCTTACTTGGACTATCTACAGTAGTATTAATGGACTACTACAGTGAATTGCTACAGTAGAGTGGGCCACTGCTGAAAAGATACCCAAAAATGTGGAAGCGACTTTGGAACTGGGTAACAGGCAGAGGTTGGAACAGTTTGGAGAGCTCAGAGGAAGACAGAAAAATGTGGGAAAGTTTGTAACTTGCTAGAGACTTGTTGAATGGCTTTGACAAAAATGCTGATATGAGCCAAACCATATCAGCATCTTAGTCTGTTTGGGTTGTTATAACAAAATACCATAGACTAGATAGCTTATAAACAAGAAAAAGATTATTTTTCACAGTTCTGAAGGCTGGGAAATCCAAAATCAAAGTGCCAGCAGATTCAGCACCTGGTAAGGACTCACTTTCTGGATCATGGATACAACCGTCTAGCTGTGTCCTCACATGGTAAAAGGGGGCAGGGCAGTTTCCTGAGGCCTCTTTTATAAGAGCACTAATTTCATTCATGAGCTATCCACCTCCATGAACCAATTACTTTCGAAGTCTAATCACTTTCCAGTGGCTCTACCTTCTGATACCATCACTTTGGTGATTAGGTTTCAACATATGAATTTTTGGAGGGGCACAATTCAGATCATAGTATATGGTAATATTGGTGAACACATAGTGATCACTTACTAAGCTCTTACTAATGCGTCACCTCTTTTAACAGCAATGCTTGATTTTCTTCTTTACATATAAGGACACTGAAGCACACACAGACTAGTTTACCAGTCCATGGCTATATAGAATCCAGATGGTCTGGCTTTAGAGCCTAAAATCTGAACTCCACTACTCAGCAGCTCCCCTGCTGCTGGAATGGAAACACACAACTCTTGCATTTCAATGTCTGACTTTAAAATGGATCCTCTCACAGACATACCCTGATGTGAGCTGTGATGAGTAACACCCTTGTATAATTCCCTCCACTTGGCAGCAGATGTAACCTGAGACTTGTTTCTAGATGATAGAATATATGAAAGGTGATGGGATTGTTTCCCATGATTATATTATATTGTACAGGACTTGGTCTTGGTAGCCTGGACTGAGAGGTTCTCCTACTGAGTTGAAGAAGTAAGCTGCCATGTTATGAGAGAGCCTATGAGAAGTCCACGTGGTAAGGAACTGCGGGTGGTCTCTAAAGCTCAGAGAGGATAAGCCAGGCCCAGGGTGACAGCCCCAAGACAGCAGTCCTCCAGCTGCAAGGATATAAATTCTACCAATATGCCCATGATATATACCAATATACCAGTTCTACCAGTATAACCACATGAGTTTAGAAGTGGACCTGAGGCTCCAGATGAGAACATAGCCCAGCCAGAATGTTGTGAGATCCAAAGCAGAGGACTGAGCTAAGCCATGCCCAGATTCCCGATGCAGAGAAACTGTAAAGAACATGAATTGTTTTAAGCTGTGGGTTTGTGGTGCTTTGTTGACATTCCTGTTTTCTTGGCTAGGATTCTGGCTCACGTTTATTTTGAGAATCTCCTGTGAGCTCTTTTGGTCCCCAGTTTGTTCTTCTTCAAATTTGCCTGCTATAGGTATCTTTTGAAAATCTTGATATGCAATCCTTCAATGTCAAATGCATCAATACCACCTTTTTGTACAGGATAAAGCCCATACTCCTCTACGTATTGTAGAACACCCTCTCCAGTTTGGTTTCACATTACCATACGTTTCCTAACCTCTTGCTACCTCCTTCATGCACTGTTCATTCATTTGTTCTTTCAATCAACCCTATACCTACCTTTTGCCAGAAGCTGTTCTAGGCACAGTGTATATGAAGCCTAAACAACATTTCTCCCAAAATGTGCCTCTAATTTAGTTGAAGGGACAGACGATTTAATCAACAATCACAGTTCAGCATAAAAATGTCTATGGGTTGAAGAATAAAATGGTAAAATTCCAATTCCACCACTCACTGTTCCTGAGAATTTAGGGAAGTCAACTTTTGTCTCTGTCTCTCAGCATTCTCACATGGAAATACTGGAAATAACACCTATTACATATCATCATTTTTGAGAAGGATTAAACAAGATGATATAAATCAAGTTATTAGCATAACGCTGAATGAGTGAGAAACCGGTATTAGTTAAATTTTGATATTCAGTTTGTGTTTAATTTATCAACACTTTAAAGGGAAGAAAGACAAGAATCACAGAGAAGGTGGCAGGGCAGAGTGCCCAGGAGGAGTAAACTTGGGGTGATCATGGGAGGATGATGTAATTTGACCCAAATGTGGAGTTTTCAGGCAGGAGGACAATGTGTGTGAAGACTCAGATGCCTGAAATAGCAGGCTGTATTGCAGACACTAATGACTGGGTTTGTCTGAGAAACAGGTGCATGTGGGAGAATTCATTCAAAGCCCCTTTCATTTTTTTCCAACATTCATCTTTACTCTCCAAGAGGAAAAAAAGAAGAAAAGTTAATCTGATGCTTACTATGTACCAGACATTGAAGGGTTTTACACATATGAATTTACGAAATCCTACCCAACTGGGTAGGTCATACTCTCATCTCTATGTTGCAGAGGAAAGTGAAACCAAAAAAGGATGAATCTTTTTCCCAAAGTCATAGAACTACTAAGTAGTAGTCTGAGATTTGATCCCAAGCACTGGGAGAGCTCTTTATTACATGTATAGGTGCTTCCCAAGTCCACCAAAACTAACAGGTTCAAATAAATACACAAGCAAGAAGGCAAACAGAGACACAATTAATTGGGTGGATCAAATTGTTAAAGTTTACCTAGGTGAGCCCCTTCAACACAAATGAGAAAACTGAAACTCAGAAAGGTTATGACTTATCTTTCATACTGAAGCTACTAAGTGACAGTTCTAAGGGTAGATTCCAAATATCTTCAGCAACATAAATGAACTGGTAATTATGTCAGTGACTATACACACACACACACACACACACACGCACACATTCTCATGTATATGTATATATATTCTCAAGTATATGTATATATACACACATATATGTATGTATATATAAACACATATATACCTATATATACATGTATATATACATATGTATATATACATACATGTATGCATAGTCTATATATACACACTTATATACACACACATATATATAGTCACTGACATAATTACCAGTTTATTTATGTTGCTGAAGATATTTAGAATCTACCCTTAGAACTGTCACTTAGTAGCTTCAGTATGAAAGATAAGTCATAACCTTTCTGAGTTTCAGTTTTCTCATTTGTGTTGAAGGGGCTTACCTAGGTAAACTTTAACAATTTGATCCACCCAATTAATTGTGTCTCTGTTTGCCTTCTTGCTTGTGTATTTATTTGAACCTGTTAGTTTTGGTGGACTTGGGAAGCATCTATACATGTAATAAAGAGCTCTCCCAGTGCTTGGGATCAAATCTCAGACTACCACTTAGTAGTTCTATGACCTTGGGAAAAAGACTCAACCTTTCTTGGTTTCACTTTCCACATCTGCAACATGGACACGAGAGTACGACCTACCTCGTTGGGTAGGATTCCGTAAATTCATATGTGTAAAGCAAATTTAAAGAAGAGCAAACTGGGGACAGAAACAGCTCTCAGGAGATTGTCAAGTAAGCATGAGCCAGAACCCTAGCCAAGACAACAGGAATGTCAACAAAGCATACTCCTATATATGTATACATACATATATATACATAGTATGCATGCACACATGTGTGCTTATATATTTATGTGCATGCATGTATGTGTGTCAAGAATATTCATTTAGTAGAGTAAATGATTTGTTGGGCCTTTACCCCCTGAAACTACAGGCTTAGCATGTCAAATCAATCAGACATGCCCTTCCAGTTGAAAATAGCACTGAGAAAGCAGCCCCTCACACCACTTTGGAACATATACAAGGAGTGTTAGATATAATATTCCTTGTAAATAGCTTACAGTCTTACTGAACAAAAAGAATATTTAAAATGAGTAAAATAGAGGCTACTAATGTATATACTAAAAAGTGATCATTGCAAAATACAGATAATCAATTCAAAAGGCCCAAAGTCATCAGACATCACTGTTTCTGTTTTTCACTTTTCAAAACACACTTCTAAATGTGTCTGGCTGTCACACATAATTTCTTCATTTCATCATTTAAAAAATATGTTTTGAATGCCTATTAAGTGCAATATACTATTTCTAGGCATTTGGGATGCAAAACAGACATGATCCCAACCCTGGTGAAGCCTATACTATCCCAGAGGATGATAAACAATACATAATACATATACCAAAAATTATATAATATGTTGTGCAGTGGCAAATTCCAGGAAATAGAATATCAGATAAGGGTGCTCTGGAGGTGAGGGGTGCAGTATTAAATAGGAGCATCAGGATAACCCTTTAAAGACGATGATTATTGAGGAAAAGCTTAACAATAATGAAAAGTACAGGCAATCAGATGTCTAAAATGAGAGTCTTCCAGGAAGAGATGTACCAAGGGCAAAGGCCTCCGTATGTTTAGGAGATACCAAGGAGGTCAGGGTGTTTGAAACAACATGACTAGGGGCAAAAAATAGTAGGAGGAGAAATAACAGAGCCAGAATATGTAGGGTCCTCTACTCTTTCTTTGAAATGAAGAGTCACCGTAGAGAGTTCAGCAGATAACTATCACAATCCAACAAATGTTTTAATTATTTTTCTCAGCAAGAACTGCGTAAGAATGCTGCAGCCACCCAGGTGAGAGCTGATGATGGCATGCTATCTAGATCCTGCTATACAATAATGAATAAAAGTGGTAACCATTGACCACTGTTTGTTCCCAATGGCAGAGGAAGTCTTCCAACACTTCACCATTCAATGTCAAGTTTCCTGTAGATTGCTAGGAAGCTAACAATTGATTCTTAAATTCTATTCCTAATTTTCTATGTTATTTTTAAAATCCTGAGTATATGTTACAGTTTATAGGATGCTGCTTCTGACTTACTTTTAGTCTCCAACTTATTTAAATGTGATGAATTATACTAATTTTGTAATATTAAAATAATTTTGCCTTATTAAAATAATCTTCTTATGGTGCTGTTTCTTTGGTGCTTACTTTTGTCTATGCACTGTGCACTGCCCTTAAAAAATTATTTGTGGCAATTATTTCAGTCATAGGACAAAGGTTCTCTTTTTCAGAGAAATTCTGTGTTTGCTTGCCAACATTGGATATTGTCAAGTTCCTGAAATTGTTACCATTAATATAGTTCCTAATATTGAGGTACATGCACATTATTGAGATAAAAATCTATTTTGTCATAGTTTGTTATTATTTAACACACTGCTGAATTGTATTCCCAGGCATGTATTTACTACCTTTGAATGGAAAATCAAAAATGAAACTGTCCTATTTCTTCTTGTACCAGAATTTTCTTAGTCACAAAATTTACATGTCTTGTAGAATAAGTTGAGAGATTTTTCTCTTTTTTTTCTCTTCTCTTAGGCAAAGTGTGTATCACTTTTACAATTTGTTTATCATTTCTTTGCTTTCCTTTTTATTTTGCCTGATTGCTATTGGACTAATAAAGATTTCTATAATCCATCTTTTCTAATAATGTAAAGTTTTAAATTATGCTTCTAGTCTTCAAATACTTTACTGAAATTTAACTACACACTTGTTTTCTAATAAAGTCTAAAGTTATTCAATGATTTTTTTCCCTTCCAAAACTTGTCAAGAATTTTAGCATGCTTTAAAAGTGCATTAGCACTCTCATTATGTTATTGCCATCTACATTTTTAGTTTTACCTTTTAAATACAAAAAAATCTCTTAAGTGTATAGACATAATTGTCATGTGTGTGCAAGCATGCATTCACCTTTTTCCTCTCTGCCATGCTCTGAGCTTCCATCTTCTCTACCTAAAGTGCTCATTGTAATAAATCTTATGGTCTTATTCTGTAAGTGATAAGCAGTCTTCGTGTGACCAAACATTACCTATACAAAACCATCTCACAGGAATGAAGAGGTAACTGAGTCAAAAGTTGAGGTTAACTGTGAGTTTCCTTCAGGATTTTAAGCTTTTGATTTTTGATTTCTGGACACTGTTCTGGGAGTTATGTCTGCCCTCATTTAAACTACAATTCATCTGAAGGTCATCTGCCTTTTTTCTCTGCTAGCTTTATACATTTCTCTCTTTTTCTCTAATGACATATAATTTTGCTCCTATGTGTCAAGTGGTGGATTTATTTTTATTTGTTTTTATTTATCCTGGATGGCATGTGGCATGGATTTTTTGACCAAGAACTCAGAGTTTCTGAAAACATCAATCACACCTTCCATGTCTTCATATATTGCTTCTCCACCAGCACGTCCATCTTTTCTTCCACAATTCCTACTAGACATATGGTGTGGCTTGTCAGTCTGTGCTCCATTCACTTAAGGAGTCCATTTCCTCCAATCTATTATGACCTTTAACTTCGATTTTTACAAATGCCAAGTGTGTAAGCCAGAGTTCTCCCGAGAAACAGAACAATGAGGGGGGCTTTGAAAGAGATTTAAAAGAGATGAATTAAAAGGGATTGGCTCATGTAACTATGGAGCTAAGACATCCAACACCTGCAGTGGGTGGCAGGCCAAAGATCTAAGAGAGCCAATGATACTGTTCCAGTCCAAAGGTCAGCAAGTGGAGATCTGGGAGAGCTGACGGTTGCAATGAAGTTCAAGGGCAGTCTGCTGGAGAATTTTCCTTTTCCTTAGGGAAGTCCATTTGCATTCCCTTCAGGCTTTCAACTGATTGGATAAGGCCCACCCACACTAAGGAGGGCAATCTGCTTTAGCCAAAATTCATCAAACAAAATTAATCTCATCCACAAAATACCCCGAGTTGATACATAAAACTAACCATCATAACCAATATCTGAATTAGACTTTTTAAACATTTTTTTGAGTTTTACTTTCTTCATAATTCTTGTTCATTTTGATATTAGTCATTTTTTATCTTTTGACATCCCAAACACACCTACATTAATTATTTAAAATAATATAAGGTTCATTTTATAAAAATGGATTGAGATTGGGATGATTAGCTATGTTCATCTTTCTGACATATCGACCCCTTCATGTTGTTTAGAGTTGTGTTTGTAGCCTTATTTGAGGTGTGGAGACCCTCTCTCTCGTACACAGCCCTCTCAGTGTAGAAAGTCTGGGGTTGTGTCATGCTAGTTTCCATCCTAAATTTGAAATAGCAGGCCTAGGCTTTGTTTCATAGTGATTCTGAGACTATGACAGATTCCCAAGGAGACTTGGTGCCTTTCCTTGCTCATCCATTTTTTGTTTGTTTTCTTTTTCCTCTTACTTCTTAGGCCTATAGCTTCCTCTAAAGCCATGGATCCAGCAGATTTTCTGCAACATACTTTTTTCAGTCTTCCTTTCCTGGCTCTGAAGGAGACCCGGAGCGTGTCTCCTATCTCCGGTTGAATATGGAATAGTTTCTTCTTCACAGTTCCTCCTCTGAGCTTAGCTTCTCTCTCCCACTTTTTGCTTTCTCATCAGCTAGGAGGACTATGGTCTCTAGCTATGAGAGAGTAACTTGGGACCAATAATCTAGTCAAGAAAAAAATGGTAAAAGCTAGAGAAAACATTTTTAAAACGTTATTTGGAGACTGGAGATATAATGAGGCCCACTCGGACCTGAGAAGCCACATCCTAAAGAAAATGAGGTACATTCAGGTGAGCACAATTTTCAGGAAGCCTTGTCTACCCTTGGAGCTTTGCCTATTCTTGGCATAAGATGTGAAGGTGAAATGCTTGGCAGAGCCTCACCAGCACAAGACAGAAAACCCGCAAAGATATTAAACACGTCATGAGGCTTAAGTGGTTTTTCTTTTTTATATATGGAGTTTTGCAGGTGCCAAGGAAGTCAGAACCTGAGAAACCAAGGTCTGTGAGAAAAAAGAGGTGAAAGGAAGTAAACCTGATGCTCAGTGGCTGAGAGCAGAGCTTATCGTCCTCCACATTCTCGATGTGCCAAGGCTTTTGGTTCTTTACTGGGGGAGGGGGGCAGTCCTTGCATTGTAAGATGCTTAGCAGCATCCCTGGCCTCCATCCACCAGATGCCAGTAGCAACCCACTCCCCAGCCCCAGCCTCCAGAGTTGTAGGAACCAAAAGTGTCTTCAGACATGACCCAATGTCCCCTGAGGAGCAAAACCACTTTGGTCGAAAACCTCTAGCTTAAGTGCTTAAAGTATATGCCCCTTTTTTTTTTTTTTTTTTTTTTTTTTTTGAGGTGGAGTCTCGCTCGGTCGCCCAGGCTGCAGTGCAGTGAAATGATCTCGGCTCACCTCACTGCAAGCTCCGCCTCCCGGGTTCACGCCATTCTCCTGCCTCAGCCTCCCGAGTAGCTGGGACTATAGGGCCCCAGCACCGTGCACAGCTAATTTTTTGTGTTTTTAGTAGAGACAGGGTTTCACCAGGTTAGCCAGGATGGCCTCGGTCTCCTGATCTCGTGATCCGCCCGCCTCGGCCTCCCAAAGTGCTGGGATTACAGGCGTGAGTCACCGCACCTGGCCCGTATTTGCCAAATTCTTAAACTCTGCAGGGTGAGAGGCTAAGAAAACAAACAGAAAAAAAGCTGGATAACAAAAGTAGAATTTTCAAGTCACAAGGTACCAACGTGAAAAAATTTAGTTTCCTGTGTGCAGGGAAAGATCCTAATAAACAATCCAGGCTCTCAACTGGTGCCTCTGAGGAGTAGTACATCTGGACTGGGATGATCCATTCTAGTCTGAGCCTGACAACAATGGAAGTCCAGCCCTTAACAAGCTCAGGCCCTGATTAGAGAGATCTGCTCTACCCTAGCTGCCTGCCAGAGAGCAAGGGGAATCATACTTAGAGGAAGATAATGCCAGCCAGAAACTCTATAATGTTTTATACACAATGTCCTGCATTCAATCAAAACTTACCTTCCACATCAAGAAAGAGGACCAAGGGAAAATAAAACAGATAATAAAATAGATCCATAGGCAAACCATGCATTTGATTAATCAAATATGGATATTCAAATAACTATTGTTCGACAAATCAGTTTTATAAGGTCAAGAAAGTAGATGGCAAGATTGTAGTTACAAATCTTAAATCTTCAATTAAGTATTCAAATATAACTTTTAGAACTAAAAGGTATAACTGCAAATGAGAAATTAAAAGATGGCTTTAATTAACAGTAGACAGGACACAGCAAAAGACAGACTGTTAAGCTGAAAGAAAAGTCAATAGAAAATATTCAGACTAAATCCTGGAGAACAAATGAGATAAAATATGCAGAAAAGAAGATACCAATTGTATGTAATGTGGTGAAGAGGGTCTAATTGTAACTGGAGCACAAGAAAGTAAAAGACAAAAAGTAGTATGAAAGTAATATTATAAGCCTAAGAATTTTCTAACATATTCAAAGGCATTCCATTATATATTCATGAAGTTCTATAAACCCCAAGCAGTTTAAATCAAAAGAAAGAAAATCCAGTGCATCAAAATAATTTTTGAAAACCAACAAAGAAAAATGAAATGTTTAAAGAATACAGAGCAAATAAGATATATTACCTTCTAAAATAATATGAATATAAGACTGCAAATTGATTCATTAACAAAAATAATAGAAGCCAAAGACAATTGAATTGCATTATTTAAATGCTGAAAGAAAAGTCCTATAATTTCCACCTGGAATCCTGTATCCCACAAAAATATTCTTCAAAAGGAAGATAAAATTAAAGCATTTCCAAACAAACAAAAACCTAGGAAACCTGTTGTCAGTAAATGTGCACTAAAGTGAATACTAAAGAGAGGTTTTTGGGCTAAGGGTAAATGATCCTAGGTAAAAGTACAGAAGTATGAGAAAGAATGAAAAGTGATTGAAAAGGAAAATACGTACATTAATCTAAATATTTATTAACAGTTCAAAACAATCATAATAATAATATCTCCAGGGAGCTTAAATAGTTGTTGAATTATAACGTGGGAAAACAGAAACATAAAAGATGGGAAAGGAATCAATGGAGTTTATTAAGTTCCAAGATCAGCCTGAGAAGTGGTAAAACTAGGAATTAATAGTGGACTTTGTATTAGTTTCCTAGTTCTGCTATAACAAATTACCTCAAACTTAGTGGCTTAAAACAATATAAATTCATTATCTTATCATTCTGTAACTCAGCGATCCAAAATGAGTCAGCAGAGCTGCATTCCTCCTCAAGGCTCCAGAGACAATCACTTCCTTGTCTTCTCTAGCTTCTAGAGGCTGGTCCAGATTCCTTGGCTCAGGCACCACATCACTGTTGCCATTGCTGCTTCTATCATCACACCTCCTTCCTCTGACTCTAACAACCTTCCTACCCTCTTATAAGGACCTTTGTGATTAAGCTCCCATCTGAAGTTCCCTAATTTAATCACATCTGCAAAATCTCTTTTGCCACATAAGAAAATGCATTCACATTTTCTAGAGATCAGCATGCAGAAAACTTTGGTGGGAAGAGGTATTCATTATTCTGTCTATGACAGTGGGCTAGCTAGCCTCCCTAAATTCGTAATTGTCCCACATGCAAAATCCATTCATCCTATTCCAACATCCCCCGAAGTATCAAGCCATTACATTATCATATTTCCATTTCCACTGGCTGATTTATTCCATTGACTTGTTTCATACCCTCTTTTTTTCTTACTTTGATGGTTGTAATGAACTTCTAACTTCCTTCAGTTAGATCCAGCACATTTAGTCCAGGGAGTCTGGAGAGAGGCCATGCCAGGTGCTGACTGTGTGTTTACTCACAATTCTCCCCACAGAGGGGTTATCTGGGGCATTTCAAATGAGAAGATTTGTATGAAGAAGTTTGGAGAATCAAATCAAGCCCTGAGTTCAGGATAACCAAATAGCTGGAATTGTAAAAGGAAAAAGTCAAATATTAACCTTGAGAGGAATACAAAATAAATGGAGTTGGAGTGAACAATGTGCCGTAGGTTTTTCAATACTGTGACTGAATAATGGACCACCTTCCACAGCATCTTTAGTGTGCCTGGCTGGACAGAGGCTAGAGAATTAATTAAGTGCCATTGGGTCAAATAACCCCTTCCATTTTCTTCTGCAAAGGACCAAAAATCTCTACAATACATATTTGCCTTTGTTACCCCAGAACCTGCTAGAAACATTTTAGTGCTTCCATAAAACCTACAGTATCAAGCCAATGTCTTGGTTTCATATAAAGATGTTTCTTTGTATTGTTTCTGTCTCTTTCTCCTATTGCTCCCCAACCATCAGCTGTACTTCTTGTGTATACAACTGTGTGAAGTTCCTTTAACACACCATGTTCTTTGCTTGTGTATATATCTACACATGCTATTATCTCGGCTTGGAGGGTTTTTTTTCTCTCTTCTGCCCAAGGATTTCCTCATCATCCTTCAGCATTCACCTCTTCTTCTATCCTTTTTTGGTCTCTTCATGGAAAGATATGTGTTAGCATTTGCCACATAAATATGTATATTTTTATTAAAATATAACTTACATAAAAATTTGCAGATGCTAAGTTGCCATGAAATTTTACAATTGTATATACCTGTGTAATCACCATACAAAAACAAGCTACAGAACGTTTGTAAAAGTTACTTTACTCATCTCCCCAGTCAATAAAGCTGCAGCTTTTAATTTACATCATTTTCTTACCCACTGTATTGTTGAGGACAAGAATTATTTCTTATTAATCACGGTACTTTCAGTGTCCATCATAGGATCTAAGAAATAATAATCATTCAAATACTATGTACTAAATATATGAACCAATTAAAAGATCTTAGCATAGATCGTATTTTCACAAATAAAGAAGAGAAAGAAACCTAAGTAGGAAAATGATGTAAAAATGCATAGATATGGTAATGAAATAACTACCAATATAGATTAAGCACAGAGAACAGACCATGTGCTTAAAGATGTGGAAACAGACTTTTGAAATTGTCTATGATGCAACGAGGCTCACTTTTACTCTTTCACTTACAATATTAAAAATAAAATACTTAGATTCAAATTTAACAAAAATGTGCAAAACTATAAAACATTGTTGAGAGAATTTAAAGACCTCAAAAATGGAAAGATATGCCATGGATCAGAAGACTCAATGTTGTTAAGATGTCAGTTCTTCCTAAATTGGTCTGGAGTTTTCATTAATTTTTTGGTAAAAATTGACACATGGATTCTAACATATATATGTGTGTGTGTGTGTGTGTATATATATATGTAAAGAACTCAGAATAGCCAAACATTTTTGAAAAATGACAAAATTGAAGGACTTATGCTATCTGATTTCAAAAATTTGTATAAAGCTACAGTAATCAAGAGAGTATGGTGTGGTGTGAAGATATATACAAATGCATATATGTTCTTTATTGAAATATAAGTTGAGGAGTATGTGTATGTATACATCTGTGTATTTACACGATATGTAAGTATGTATTCATATGTATATATACACAGATGCTCAACTTATATTTTAATAAATCTATAAGTCAAAAAATATTGTCAAAAATGTATTCAGTGTCCCAATAAACCTGCCACAAACTTGAAAAATTGTAAGTCAAACCATCTTAGGTTTGGTTAAGGTGCTCCTTAACTTACAATGGAGGTATCTCCCAACAAACCTCTTATAAAGTTGAAAAACTGTAAGTTGAACTATCCATCGTAAGTTTGGTACCATCTGTGTGTATTTATGTACGTGTGAATGAATAATCACTGGAAAATAATAGAGTCCAAAAACGAAGTGACAGATATATGGTCAATAAATTTTTAACAAAGATGCTGATATGGTTTGGCTCTGTGTTACCACTCAAATTTCATCTTGAATTGTACTCCCATAATTTCTGCATGTTGTGGGAGGGACCCAGTGGGAGATAGTTGAATCATGGGGGCGGTTTTCCCCATACTGTTCTCGTGGTAGTAAATAAGTCTCAGGAGATCTGATGGTTTATCAGGGGTTTCCACTTTTCAGTCTTCCTGATTCTCCCTTTGCCTGCTGCCATCCATGTAAGACAGCACTTGCTCCTACTTGCCTTCCACCATGATTGTGAGGCTTCCCCAGCCACCTGGAACTGGAAGTCCAATTAAACCTCTTTCATTTGTAAAATGGCCAGTCCTGAGTATGTATTTATCAGTAGCATGAAAACAGACTAATACAGATGCCAAGGTAATTCAGGCTGGGAAAAGTAGTCTTTTCAACAAATGATTCTGGTAGAATTAAATATGTGAAAATGAAACTTGACTCTCATTTCACCTAATATGCAAAGATAACACACAGAAGAAAAAAAAAAAAACTTTATAATCTTGGTGGGCAAAGATTCCTTAGACAGCACACTGTGATATGTGAAATGTATTCTTGGGGTCTTCATCCTTTCCTATTTCCTAGCCTACAACTCCTAAAATCCTTGGACTCTCTAAAGTGACTGATAAGCATATTTTGAATGCCAATGCATTAAGTGATGGCTGGCTGCCCCTAGGTAGCTTCAAGATTGGGGTTCGTTGCTGGAAAGACAAAGGCAGAATTAGAAGGCTCCAAGGATGGGAGAGGGTCTGAAGGTTAAGCTCATCACCAATGGCCAATGATTTGATCAGTCCTACCTACTTCATAGAGCTTTCCATGAAAACACAAAAGCACTGGGTTCTAGGAGCTTCTGGATAATGGAACACATGGAAGCCCCTGGAAGGTGGTGCCCCCAGAGAGGACATGAAAGCTCAATGTCCCTTCCCGCATGCCATGCCTTACACATCGCTTCATCTGTGTCCTTTGTAATGCCTTTTATAACAAGCAGTAAACTTAAGTGTTTCCCTGAGTTCTGTGAGCCTCTCCTCAAATTAATTGAGCCCAAGGAAGAGGCTGTGGGAACCCTATCTACAGCCTGTCCATCAGAGGCACAGGTGAAACAATATGGGTCTTGAGATTGGCCTCAGAAGTGGGGGCAGTCTTGTGGGACTTAACCCTCAACCTGTGTGATCTGACGCTATCTCCAGGTAGACAGTGGCAGAACCGAATTGAATCAGAGAACCCACAGGTGTTATTCACTGAAAACTCCTCTGCAGAATTGGTTGATTGGATGTTGGTGGAGAAAAGTTCCCACTCACTTCTTAGTGACCAGAGGTTATAGAAGTCTTCTGTCGATTGTTGTGGTATAAGAATTTATTTTTTTCCACACACACAAAAATCACAAGCTATAAAAAATTACAAATTGAACTTCATAAAAATTAAAAACTTTTGCTCCTCAAAAAACATTTTTCAAGAAAATAAAAAGTCACATTTTCAAAACATATACCTCATATAGGGTTGTATACATAATATATAAAGAATTCTTGTATAATAAAAATTCAAATAATTCATTTTTTATATATGGGCAAAAGATTTGGACACTATGCCAAAGAAAACATATGAATGATAAACACATGAAAAGATTCTGAATGTCATTAGTCATCAGGGAAACATAAGTTAAAACCACAATGAGATATCACTACATACCCAAGATAGCTAAAATTGGAAAGACTGACAATAGCAGGCATGAGGGAAGATTTAGAGAAACTACAACTTTCATATATTGCTGATAGGAATGCAACTTATACAATTTTTTTGGAAAACAACTTAGTAGTTCTCAGCTATTTAAACATATTCTCAGCATATAGCTCAGCAGGTTTATTCTTAGGTATTTAAACATATAAGTAAATACATATGACCACACAAAGGCATCTACCTGAATGTTTGCAGCAATGTATTTCTTTTTTTTTTTTTCTTTTTTTTTTTTTTTTTTTGAGACGGAGTCTGGCTCTGTCACCCAGGCTGGAGTGCAGTGACCAGATCTCAGCTCACTGCAAGCTCCGCCTCCCGGGTTTACGCCATTCTCCTGCCTCAGTCTCATGAGTAGCTGGGACTACAGGCGCCCGCCACCTCGCCTGGCTAGTTTTTTGTATTTTTTAGTAGAGACGGGGTTTCACCATGTTAGCCAGGATGGTCTCGATCTCCTGACCTCGTGATTCGCCCGTCTCGGCCTCCCAAAGTGCTGGGATTACAGGCTTGAGCCACCGCGCCCGGCCAGCAATGTATTTCTTAATAACTGATCATTGGAAACAACCTATGTATCCACCTACTGGTGAATGAAGATATTCTATTACATCCATACCATTGAATACTTAGAAATAAAAAGGAACAAGCTATACATGTGATGACCTGGATGAATCACAACACATTAAATAAATGACACCAGATACAAAAGAGTATTACTGTTGGTTTCGATGTTTATGAAATTCTAGAAAACCTGAAAGTATATGGACAGGAAATACTGTATTTATCTGGGGTCCTGTAGGTGCTTTTGGTGGGGCAAGGCCAAAAGGAATAATTTGATGATAAAAATGTTCTGTATCCTGATTGTGGTAGTGGTTAATGATGATAGATAGTTGCAAAAACTGATTGAATTGTATACTTTGATATGAATAAATTTGTTACATGTAAATTATATCTTAACTTTAAAACAGAAAGGAAGTAGGTATGGGTTGATACTGTAGGGCCCAATTCTAGTCTTAAAATCTGGACAGGTAAGCTTGAACTTAGTAGGATGAACAATATCAATAAAATATTAGTATATTTTCATGTCATAAATAATAATCCTGAAATTTACAAGGAACTTAGATTATTTACTGCACCAGTGTTTTCTTCTTTTCCTAGTTGTGAAGAGTCCTAGGAAATTCCTTAGTAAAAGAAAATATACAAATATATTCAGTCTGCTCATTTAGCAAAGCTCAGGTTGGTAATGCAAGGGGATGAAGCAGGTGGAGGTAATTTCCCAAAAATAGTAATGAGTTAATGGATTCCCTTAAAGATTATGTAAATTGGCTAAATTTTACATCTGACATTCAAATCAAACAAGAGCAGAAGGAAAATGCACCTGCAAATATAATAAATATCTTTTTACCTAGTAGTCTGAAACAAAAATTAAAATTGTTTCTGAAATAAAAACAATAATTAAATGCAAAACTTCAGCCCTGTATATTACCCTTAAGAGAATCTACCCGCTATAATATAATGGGGCATCTGATCATGCCAGATCAGATGGAAGCACAATTTGCAGGTGTACAGCTTCTCTCTTGAAAGAAGTTGTTGTTAAACCATGAAGGGCATGTCAGAATCACTATCATGTTTTCAGAACACTAAGGAGTTCACCAGAGAGAAAGCAGCACATGCATATCAAATCAATTCAGCCTAGTGCCCAATTTCATTAAATATTCAGCATTAAGAGGAACCCCTTGTTTTACATATAGGATTTGACTCCCTTGGGGACTGAAGTGGTGTGAAATCCTTGTTATACAGCAACATTGGGATTGGAGGGCTTTGGATAATTCTTGTTGACACAGAAGTACTGTGCAAATGACACGTGGATTAGCAACTGTCAAGAAATTCGACTACATTAAACAGTGAATCTTGATGAGAATTTTATACAAAATCCTAGTAAATGACCAGGAGAAATTATTTACTGCATATTCATAAAGTTTTTAATATAATATGATATGAGTAAATGACAGAGACAATGAAATTCCATGAAATGATGCATATGTAGTAAACAATATCCTAGCTTACTGATAATCTAGTAAATGCAAATTAAAATTAAAATTAAATATTACTTTTTATCTATAAAATTAACCCAGAAGAAAAGTTGAGGCTTAAAGTGTCCTTTGTTGCCAGTGATGGGGAAAATGTTAGTGAAGGTGAAAATAATTATCACCGTCTTTTTGGACAACATTTTGGAAGGATCTCTCCAAAAGTTAAAGCACATTTACTTGGACCCATCAATTCTTTTCTACTGATTAGCTCTACATAAATACTGACTCAAGTACTAATATATTTATTGTAGTAATGTTTGAAAAGGAAAATAATAGAAATCATTTCAACAGTCATTGGCAAACAAGTGGAAATGTAATTCATGCTCCACCCACTACAGAATGTTTTGCTGCTTTATAAAAACAAATTAATATATCTACATGTAGGGCTATTGAATGAGGCCAAACATATATTTTTAAGTAGAAAGACCAAGGCATAATCCCATTTTCTGAATTTTATCTTTATATAATTCTGTCAAAGATTTTACAATGATATTTTACTTGTATATTGTTTTAAATAAAAAGAAAAAAATTACCTCACATGATTTGACCAAAAGATTATTTTCTTGCTTTTTATCGTTTTTATTTTCCTTTGCCTTTCTATCTTAGTCCGTTTATTTTTTTTCTCTTGCTCTCTTCCTTCAACATTTATTGGATTATTTCTACGAACCAATGATCAATCCAGGCACCAAAGACATAAACAGTATTGCCCAGTGTAATTAGTGCACAGTTACAATAGATTATAATAATCCCACAGTAGAAATATATGCAAAGCCTGATGTGAGCACAGGAATACAAGTGCTTCAATTTGAGAAGAAGGGGGAAGGAATCAGAGAGGAAGCAACAAGGACATAAAAGGGAAGTAGAAATTTTCCAGATAGGCAATTAGGCAAAGGTGACTGATGCAGAACGAACCAGAACTTAGTATAAAACAATCAAGTCTTCCTGATTCTATTTGAGTAGAGGTAAAAGAGAAAGAAACCAATTCTCTATGGAATATTTAGTTGATTGCTACCCAAATTCTTTACACAGAGTGCTAAAATATCTGACCCTACTGTTGGCAAGCATATGAATCCTTTAAATTTTATATTTTCCACTATAAAAATCCTAAGAAGCTAGAATGCTTTCTTTTCCCTCAGGGTAATGGAGATGCCTCGGGTTGTGTTTTTATCTATACATGTTTGTGAAAATTTTCACCACCCTTTCAAAATGTACAAGCCATCACGAAACCAGAGGTCAGCACAGCTTAATAGCAGGGCCATCAACTCTGGAGTGTCTCTAATTCATAATTCATGCCAGTCAGAGAGACTACATGATGTCAAAAATATAGGAGAAGAATTCCATGAGGAATTCCTTATTCCTCCTACATTCCAATGAGAAAAGAGTCGTTAAACAATTTGTCCAACATTCATGGTCTGAATTGAACTACCCTTGTGGGTTTCTGCGCTGGTCTGGCTCCATCACAGCTTCTTTGATAATCAAGGTGATGTGTTTTCCTGTTTGGGAGGACAGGAACCACCTCCAAGATGTTTAATAGCACAAAGGGGGAAAACAATTCTCTAATAAGCCAACAAAGTATCATAGCATCAAATGACCACGGGTCACTAATGAAGCCTACATTTATGTTAGGATACTTCTAAAATCATTTTTCTGCTCAAATGTAGGTGCTAGCTTTATATTAAACATGAGTTTATAAAAATTAGTTCTCTGAGCAAGTGCTATGGTGTCGATATGCTTTGTTTGTCCCCACCAAGTCTCATGTTGAATTTTCATCTCCAGTGTGGCAGTGTTGAGAAGTGGGGCCTGTTGGGAGGTGTTTGGGCCATGGGTGCAGACCTCTCATTAATAGATTAATGTCCTCCCTGGGAGATGAGTGCTGTCTCACTCGATTAGTTCCTGGGCAAGAACTTGTTGTTAAAAAGAGCCAGCACCTCCCCACTCTTTCTTGTCTCTGGCTAAGTGATCTCCGTACATATCAGCTCCCTTTCCCCTTCTGCCATGAGGGGAAGCAACCTGAGGCCTCCACCAGAAGCTGAGCAGATTGCCACACCATGCTTTTCATACAGGCTGCATAACTGTGAGCCACAAATAAACATCTCTTTTTTTTTTTTTTTTTTTTTTTTTTTTTTTTGAGGCAGAGTCTCGCCCTGTGGCCAGGATGGAGTGCAGTGGTGCCATCTCAGCTCACTACAATGTCCGCCTCCCAAGTTCGATCGATTCTTCTACCTCAGCACTCCAAGTAGCTGGGACCACAGGTGTGTGCCACCACGCCCAGCTAATTTTTGTATTTTTAGTAGAGATGGGATTTCACCATGTTGGCCAGGATGGTCTCAATCTCCTGACCTCGTGATTCATCCACCTCTGCCTCCCAAAGTGCTGGGATTGCAGGCGTGATGCACCGCGCCCGGCCAACATCTTGTCTTTATAAATTACCTAGCCTCAGGTAGTCTTTTATAGTAACCCAAAACAGACTATACAACAGCCAGCAATAATATTATTAAGGAAAATAGAAACGTTTCTTTTTACACTGAAAAAAGAAAGAAATATTAATTAGCCCTACTCTTCTCCATAACACTTTTGAAGTACCTCTTTCAGCATTTGTCATACTCAACTTTAAATTACACTTACTTTTGTACTATATGTTTCTTGTCAATGAGATCTGTTTGATTATCTTTCTAACCTCATATTGCTTAGCATCACACCTTACTAGATGTACAATAATCATTTATGGAGTGAATTAATGGAAGATTGCATATCAATGAATTAAACAAACTAGACTTTTATACTAGATATGTGTACAGCAGGCTTTGAAGAGCTCAAACACACTTGTTGACTTTTGAAGAGAATTATGTTTTTCTGTAATAAAATAAACACAGTATTCATCTGGAATATCAAACTAAGCCTACATCAAAGGGACATGAAAAAACCTGGGGCAGTACAAGAACACATCCACACAATCATCTCAAGAAAAGAGAAAAAGATGAGAAAGTGTCTGATATCCAGGGGGAGAAAATGAGGAATTATTTTGAGCAAATATTTTAACATATGTTAAGCATTTATTTTGTGGTCTACAATACAAAAAAATAAGGCTCCATATATTTTAGGAAAATGAGAGTCTCCTTTCAATTTTTGTAGAATTCACTACATTTGCAAGCTCCCTGGTGTAACGTGGGAAAAGTTAACGTAGAAGGACCGAGAGACAGTAACTCTTTATAGGTCAAGCTTTACCTTGCTAAATGTGGGGAGTGGCCAACACTCTGCAAGCAGCCACTCTAGAAAAAGGTTTAAGAAATAGAACTCTTGATCTATTTGTACTTCTCCCTGGCCAGATGAGGTCCCTGCCTGGAGAGTGAAAATGGGGGATGGACCAGCAATGGGACTGGCATTTTGAATGATGTGCCTCTAGGTCACTAGATCACAATCTGCTCAAGGTTGTGTTGCCAGGAAGATGACACTGCCATTTGACATCCCAATAATTTCCTTGGTAACATATGCAATCAGTTCACAACCCAGCCCCAGCACAGTTGGCCAGAGTTGGGGAAATGGGTGGGGACTTGTTGGCACTCCCAAGAAGACAGGTGGAAAAGCTGAGGATTAAGCTGTTTGCTCAGCCAGCAAAGAGAGAGATGTGTCAGAAGCTTCTTCAGCCCTTTTCACACTGCTTGAAATATATTTCCTATTAAAGAGCCCTAGCCTGACTATATAATAATGATAACTCCAACTGCATAATCATGAGTTAATTATTTTTTGTCTGTCTCTATCCAACCAGATAGGAAACTCCTTGAAGGCAGAATATTGATTTATTTTTATCTTTATCCAAGGAAGGCTTCTGTGTTTAGATACTGTTTGAATAACAGAATGTGCATAAATGTACTTTACAAACTATAACATGCTGTTCAAATGCTTTTGCTTATTTAGAAAGGAATTAAAGCAAAAATAAACAAAAGAAAGTTTTAAATTAAAAAATAAACAGAGAATTTCAGGATATCAGTGTCACAACCTAGAAGCAAAGTTTTAGTTACACTCCATAATAATTCTTAACATCATCATTTCTCTAAGGGCCCTCTTTTATCTTCTTTTTTTAATAAAAATTGAGTGTGCATTAGTGCACTTGAGTCCTCTTTGAATGCATCTAGAATACAAGTGCAGTCATCAGGCAATCATGAAATGTGAAGTAGAGAAAAGCTAATGGTGCATTGTTATTATTGTGGATGAATCCCAAGATGTGGAGCGGTTCACAGCACAATGCATAAGCATAGGATTTAAAGAATCACACTTGGCTTTATGGAGCTGCAAGTCCATTAGAGTAATTCAAGTCTTCAAGAAGCAGAAATGTGGAATGGGGCCAGTGTACCCAGGCAAGGTGAAGCATGGAAGCAGCATTGTACTTTTGCTTCTATTAGAAAGCATGGGCAAAGCTGGGGCCCATCAGGACATATCTAGGATTCAGTGACCTCCTAAATGGTCCAAGAAAACACCTGGCAAACAAAGAATATACTGGACATGCTCCAAATGCCCACCTAAGTCAGCTGAGTAAGCAATGGGGAGCTGCCCACAGGTCTTGAGAGATGGGGAAAGAATTGAAACTGTAGTGGTAGCTTCACAAGCAGTAAATGGAAGGAGTCAACAGGCAAGGCTCTCGGCAACCTATCTGAACTACCGGTTAAAAAGTAAGGGAGGGGGCATAGTAATGGGTATCTGTAATCCCAGCTACTCAGGAGGCTGAGGCAAGAGAATTGCTTGAACCCAGGAGGCGGACGTTGCAGTGAGCTTGGATCGTGGCATTGCACTCCAGCCTGGGACACAAGAGCAAAACTCCATCAAAAAAAGAAAAAAAAAAAAAAAGGAGAGAGAGAGAGAAAGGAAAGGAAAAAGAAAAGAAAAGAAAAAGTAAGTGTTGAAGCAGAGAAGAGGGAAGTTTGGAAAGAGCAAAGAATGGGGAAGAACCATGAGGAAAATTTAAGTAGATACAGGGATCCAATCAATATTCCTCAGCGTTGGGCTTTATGGGCATGAGTTTGAAATCTAGGAAATCAAGAGTAAGCAGGCTACTACATAGACCGAGGAAATAAAAGAGAGGGAAGCAACCTTTGATTAAAAAAAAAATACAACTGGGAAGTTTGAGTCCAGGGGGCTGGGGGGATGCCCTTGGAAGACACAGGAAATGGAGAAGAACAGGGGAGCTGCAATCCACGGATACTGTGAGCAAAGTCTTTGAGAGGTAAGTATGGCTGAAGTAGACAGCTTCAGAGGTTGAGAAAGAAAGCCTGAGGACTCAGAAAAGAGTAGAATTGGCTAGGCCTTCACTGAGGACTTAGATGTAAGCATGTGCAATAATTTAAAATCATTTTAGCAGCAGCTAAGGTTTACTGAATTTTGCCTACATGCCAGTCACTGCACTAAGTACTTTCCATGGATTGATCTTACTTCTCAACACAGCCCTAACTACTCTTATATTCATTTTATAGATGAAGAAATTGAGGCAAAGGGTGGGGTTCAGTAACTTCCACACAGCCACCTATCTCCTGAATCAGGATTCAGCCTAGGATGGTCTCATTTCCTTTTTCTTTATGATAGAGTATAGCTTTTGACCTGAGACAGGCGAGTTGAGGGCATCTAGAACACATGAAACTTTCTTGCTAGATGTAAGAACTTGAGGAGCTGGAGAAGTTTAAAGCATTTGCAATCATTAATTTCAAGCTTTCCTAGGAGAATTGTTGTAACATATATCCAGATTCAACTGATTTTCTCACCGCCACTCTTTCCGCCTGATGTAAGCCATGATCATCTTTCTCCTGGGTTATTGCAATTGTCTCTCAGCTTCCTCCCTTACCCTCATATTGTCTATTCTTATCTCAGTAGTCACAGTGATTCCTTTAAAATGAAAGTCAGATTATGTTACTCTTTGTCTAAAAACCCATCCAGAGTCTTCATATCTCACTTGTAGTAAATGCCCAAGCCCTTATCTATGAGTCTATGAGACCCTATGTGTTCAGTTTTCTACCTGGCCTCATCTCCAGCCTTGCTCCTCCTTGCTCTCTGCCCTGCTAGAGTCACACTCGTACCATTCCCAAACCCTTTGTGCTTGCTGTTCTCTCTACCAGGAATACTCTTCCCCCAGATATCCACATGAATTCACACTCACTTCCTCCAAGTTTCGGATCAACTATCAGCTTGATCAGAAAAGGAAGTCAGATCTTCCTTGATCACTAAATATAAAATGGTATCCCCCTCCTGGCACCCCCATCTCCCTGTTCCTACCTTGCTTTTCTCTAGAGTGCTCATCCCTGTCTGAGCTTCTAATGATTTATTGTCAGCCTCCACTCCAGGAGCGTGAGTTTTATGACAACTTTTTCTGCACCAATACATCTCCCATGCTGGTAACAGTGCCTCACATGGGGCCGATAAATATTTGCTTAATGAATCAATGCAAAACAGGTTTTGCCTTAGTGTTAGCATATCCTTGATGGTTTATTATGAATAATGAAAAGTCTAGTAAATTGCTGTGAGAAAAGGAAGCAGGACCTCTGGTGGGAA
The DNA here is from genome assembly GCF_047675955.1 of Chlorocebus sabaeus. Lineage (NCBI taxonomy): Eukaryota > Metazoa > Chordata > Mammalia > Primates > Cercopithecidae > Chlorocebus > Chlorocebus sabaeus. Next base: position 22,525,655 of record NC_132917.1, read on the forward strand.
AAGCAGAGAAGAGGAGTCTAAGTCAGGAAACTGAAGGATAGCAACAGATGGAGCAGGCCGATGAGCAAAAAGGGAGATGCTAAAATACTTGTATTCCATTATGAGAAGCTGGGAGTATAACTCTCAGGAACAATGAACAACACTCTGAAGTCTATTCCTTCTGCTATTGATGTATGAAAGCCTAGGAACACACTTTCCAAGAAAATCCTTATAACCCATCACTGTCTAATCAATTGGAGCTCTTGAGTTGAGGGAGGTGATAGGAGCCTGAATGTCCCAGGATTAGAAGCCATCCAATTAGACTGCCAAGTACTCTGGAAGGGCCTGATGGCCACGGCACAGGCACTTCTATCGATGAAGCTCATTATTTCCAGGTGGGTGGGGGAAGGCACTTTTTAAAATCACTGCCTTACTTCTGAGAATCTAGTCACTTATTTCACATCTCTTTTAGTAAAGCACATCAACACACACTGTTTAAGATAAAGTTTTCACAAAGGTACCTCTGACAACTTGGAGGTGATTTTTAGGTCAAATATAATATGGTTAAGTATGTCTACTGTTGAAGTCCAATTTATATCCATCAAAAATGGCATCTTTTCAAAAAATACCAGGTGTGCTTTTTATGGGTTTCCTTTTACTAGAAGGCCCTGTTATTTTGGGTGAATTTCATTTTAGAGGTGTTGATTGTTTGCAGATGCTCAGGAAGAGACAGCAGAAGAAAGATTTTAGACGTTCTTAAGAAAGTTTTAAAAGTAAGAATAAAAGCCTTAAAATAACATAAAGAGACAGAGTCTAATAAAGTCAAAGTCTGGAGTAGTGCAGTCTTTTTAAAAATGGATCATAGGCTGGACGCGGTGGCTCACGCCTGTAATACCAGCACTTTGGGAGGCCCAGGTGGGCAGATCACGAAATCAGGAGTTCGAGACCAGCCTGGGAAATAAGGTGAAACCCCATCTCTACTAAAAATACAAAAATTAACCAGGCGCAATGGTGCATGCCTGTAATCCAAGCTACTTGGGAGGCTGAGGCAGGAGAATCACTTGAGCGCAGGAGGCAGAGGTTGCAGTGAGCCGAGATTACACCATTGCACTCCAGCCTGAGCGACAGAGAGAGACTCAGTTCCTCCCGCCAAAAAAAAAAAAAAAAAAAAAAAAGGATCATGGACTCAAACTTTGAAAGCTTGTTGCTCAATGTCTTCTTTGGCAAATGATCTAATCTCTGTAAGTTTCCATTTCTCCATCTGTGAAAATGAGAAGTGGCTACCCACTTAAGAAAGCAATTGCAAGTAGTGAGTGAGACAGATAGATACAGTGCAAGGCCACATGAGGACGAGCACTCAGTGGGAGATGGTGCCCATTGCCTGTTCCTGCTGCTAACTGCACATCTTCTCCAGTCCTTGCTCTGCCTACTTCAGTTTCACTGAAACTATGGTAACAAGACCCAAGTAGCAAGCATTTAATAGCCAACTACCCAGTGAGAGAATACTTCAGTTCTTTGCTCTCTAGTTTGGTTACTTACTCACAGAAGACACTGGCTGCTACTATTTACAATAGCAAAGACTTGGAACCAACCCAAATGCCAATCAATGATAGACTGGATAAAGAAAATGTGGCATATATACACCCTGGAATACTATGCAGCCATAAAAATGGATTAGTTCATGTCCTTTGCAGGGACATGGATGAAGCTGGAAACCATCATTCTCAGCAAATTACCACAGGAACAGAAACCCAAACACTGCATGTTCTCATTCACAAGTGGAAGTTGAACAATAAGAATACATGGACACAGGGAGGGGTACATCACGCACCGGGGCCTGTCAGGGAGTTGGGGGCTAGGGTAAGGAGAGCATTAGGACAAATGCCTAATGCATGTGGGGCTTAAAACATAAATGATGAGTTGATAGATGCAGCAAACCACCATGGCATGTGTGTACCTATGTAACAAACCTGCACATTCTGCACATGTATCTTAGAACTTAAAGTAAAATAAAAAATAAAAAAGGCTGGGTACAGTGGCTCACGTCTGTAATCCCAGCACTTTGGGAGGCCAAGGTGGGCAGATCATGAGGTCAGGAGATCAAGACCATCCTGGGCAACATGGTGAAACCCCGCCTCTATGAAAAACACAAAAATTAGCTGGGCATGGTAGCCTGTAGTTCCAGCTACTCAGGAGACTGAGGAAGGAGAATTGCTTGAACCTGGGAGGTGGAGGTTGTAGTGAGCTGAGATCATGCCACTGCTCTCCAGCCTGGCGACAGAGTAAGACTCCTCAAAAAATAAAACAATAAAACTGTAAAGAAGGAAGACACTGGCTGCTTTAAGAATTCAGTGAACCCTTATGATGCTACAAAGAACTTGCTTCACAGTTTTGTGTTACCAAGTATGCCTTGGTGATCCCAAAGATATGGGTATTTCTCTACAAGGCTGCCCCATCCATAACTCCTCTACAGAAGTGAACAGCTGCAGATAACCTTGCAATTCTGTTTTTCATTTTTCATTTGTTTCTGGTATCCATTACATCCTCTGAACATATACTGTCTTTTTCAGTTTAAATAAAACAGGTGGTAAAACTATAGCTACATGTAGCTTGAAAGAAAAAAAATGAACCTGAAACCATTTAAAACATTTTTAATTTTATAAAACTTAACACATTAATGATATGTAATTTAACTTAGGCAAAGTGGGCCACTGGATACTCATTTTGAATAATCTTTCTCCTCTATTAAAAACATTAATAGGTCAGGCATGATGGCTCACACCTGTAATCCTAGCACTTTGGGAGGCCAAGGCAGGTGGATCACAAGGTCAGGAGTTCGAGACCAGCCTAGCCAATATGGTGAAACCTCATCTCTACTAAAAATACAAAAATTAGCCAGGCATGGTGATGGGCAGTTGTAGTCCCAGCTACTTGGGAGGCTGAGGCAGGAGAATTGCTTGAACCCAAGAGGCAGAGGTTCCAGTGAACCGAGATCACACCACCGCACTCCGGCCTTGGCGATAGAGTAAGACTCTAGTCTCAAAAAAAAAAAAAAAAAAATTAATAACGTGAGAGTATGAAGGATAAATCTTTCTTTTTCCTCCAAAATTACAACTGTGCTGCAATTGAAATATGTTTGAAAATAAAATCAAATAACCCAAGCTTTATTAAGGACAAGTTAGACTTCTCAGAAGATAGATGATTGCATGCAGGTGGAGGGTGGATGACACAAGCCTGACCCAGGGATGACTGGTATTTAGAAACCCTGACTGCAGAGGTCAGAGACTCAGAAAATGGAAACTTGGCTCTCCGATACCCTCCCTAGTGCTTTCTCATCTCAGTGTCTTTCATTTTCTTGGCAATGTAGGTAGCATATCACAAAGTCTTTTTAACACTTCTTCATTCCTTAGTATTTCAGTTTCAAGATCATTAATAAAACAGCAGCTTGAGAAGGCATCACTCCAGGCAATCCACTCTGATAGCAGGTAGGGTGGCCGCATGCTTTTCACAACCATTAGCATAGTTGAAGTTGAATTTCATAAATAGGGTATAAACGTAAATGAAGGATAGGTAGAAATAAACACTGTTTTCTTTCCCCTATTAGATGTTAAAGAAAAAAATAAATGAATAAAGTTTTCAGTTACTTATATTTTCATTAAAGTTTGCTTTCTTGTTATAAAAGCAATTATACTCATATTAGAAACATTGAGAAAATATGGAAAATTATAGATGAAATTAGAACATTTCTTAGTTCCCTAAGTACCTTTTCCTCATATTTTTAATATGTATAATTTTTAACATTTTTTAGCTTTATGCCTCATATATGGTATAATTTTGCCTCCTGTTTTTCTTACTTAATGTTACTGTATTTCTCCCTTTATTTTTTGCTCAACCTGACCTACCTGGTATGTGGTATTTCTGTAACACAGAGAGGCTCTCAGTTGATTGAATGAATCATTGAATTTCTTCCCCAAACAGGGAGCTCACTCACAATTAGAGTTTGTTTTTTTATTCATCCGTGAGGTTTTCTAAGCTCACATGAACACTCTCCTGTGAATTGCCTTCAAAAACAGCCCTAGTTGGAGATACCTGATGTCATCAGAGCTCATGTTACATCTGGGATGCCAGCCCCAGATGATGGGTGTGAGTCAACTGTTTCAGCCTCTGCTAAAATTGAAGTATGTTTGGAAATTAAATCAATCAATCCAAACTTTGTCAAAGTTAAAGCATGCCTCCCTGGAAATGAAGCGAAAAGCTCAATGACTTTTCAGTCATTCTTGTGCCATTCCTGGTTACAGATGTTTGGTTTCTATTCAAGCCAGTGGAAATGTTTCCCAAACACCATTATGATCTTCCTAATTCTGTAAACCATTGCTTTAATAACATATGGAAAATTCCAAAGCCTTCTAGCTAAAGTAATATTTGACATAAGAGATACATCATTCCATTAGATATTAACCTGATATTTAATCTATTCAGTGCTATATTAGTGTTTTAGATATTAACGTTGTTCTACTTGGTTTCTGAGACACCTTCTTACTTGTTGCTCTTCTTCCTCACAAATACTCCTTCTGAGTCTCCTTTAGTGGTTCCTCCTCATATTCCCAGCCTCTACATTTGGAGTTCCTTGGGGCTCAGACATTAAACCTCTCTTTCATCTTCACACTCTTGGTAAACCCATTTAACCTCTTGATTCTAAGAACCTCCAATAGGTTGACAATTCCATGTGTCTCTAGTCCTGAACTGCAGGCTACAGTATCTAGCTGCTGAACTGCAAATCCAATATCATCATCTGAATGTCTAACTGGCCTTTTAAATTCACCTGCTCCAACTGTTGTTGAACCCCTGGTGCCCACATAGCTTGCTCTCTTGCTCTCACTCCCTTCAGGTAAGTATTCTAAACATTGACTTCCTAGAAAGATCTTCCCTCTAAGGAGTAAATCTCTTTCTAACCTCTATACCCCTCTGCCTCTTACCCTGCTCTATTGTTCTGCATAGCACTTTTTATTATTTGACACATTCTATATCACTTGTTTACTTAATATTTATCTCATTTTCTTCCTAGGCTATGAACTCTTTGGGGTAAGAGATGTTGTCAGTTTTGTTCACTGTTGTATCTTAGCACCTAGAACAATGTCAAGGCCCTAGTAGGCAGGCACTCAATAAATACTTTGAATAGATAAACAGAAGAATGAATGAATATGATATAGTTCAATAATATATTTATACAGAAATTCCAATTCTGCCCCAGTGAGACCAATGTGACTTAGTTTTATTTTCTTTTTGTCACCTTCAAACAAATCTGTTCTTCATGAAACTGTTCAAGGTCAAGCAAAGGTGAAATATTTGTAGGAACTATTTTGCAAACCTGGATTTGTATTTTCTAAATAGGTTTCTGTCCAAGTTCCTTTCAAATCTAGACGTATCTCCATGGTTTAAGAACCAATATGTATCAATGAAAGGTGTCTCAAAGAGACATCTTTGAGAAATATGTAAGATTATTTGTTCCTTTAGGATGGTGGCAAATATAAAAGCAATCCTTTTCAAACAGTCCCACTAATGACTCAGTTCATGAAATTATATAATTCTGTAGTTTACCCAAAATCTAAATTCTAGTATTGTCAGTTTTTAAATGCCCTTAAGCAGGATAAAAGTCCCTGAAAGAAGAGAAAGAATAGTAACAGACAATTTTATTAAGCACTTACTATGTATGAGATACAATTGCAGATAATTTGTATGTTTTAATTCATGTAATCTTCACAATATACTACAGCATACTTTACATGAGCATGGAAATTTTGTGTTTATGTTAAAAACTCTGCTCGAGGCCAGGCGCGGTGGCTCAAGCCTGTAATCCCAGCACTTTGGGAGGCCGAGACGGGCGGATCACGAGGTCAGGAGATCGAGACCATCCTGGTTAACATGGTGAAACCCCGTCTCTACTAAAAAATACAAAAAACTTGCCGGGCGAGGTGGCAGGCGCCTGTAGTCCCAGCTACTCGGGAGGCTGAGGCAGGAGAATGGCGTGAACCCAGGAGGCGGAGCTTGCAGTGAGCTGAGATCCGGCCACTGCACTCCAGCCTGGGTGACAGAGCGAGACTCCGTCTCAAAAAAAAAAAAAAAAAAGAAAAAGAAAAAAAAAAAAAACTCTGCTCGAGACTCCTTGGAGTCTCATTCATCTAGACTGTCTTCCAAACACGCTGACATCTAAGAATTTTAGGGACAATTTCTAACATTCTACTTGTCAAGAACATTTTGAACCATACTTAACAGCAGAATGCCTCCAGTCAACCATTAATTATTCCAAATGCACTAATTTTTAAACCAGCTGTGTGATTCCCTAAGTGCAACATATGAACTCTGAAATTTCTGTGTCTTTTTTTCAACAAATAAGGCATGCTCCAGGGAGAAGACATTTACTATGCAGCACGTTTAGATGAAAACTGACATTTCTTATGGGAGTGCTTTAGCCTGGGCTAGCATGGTGTGAAACGAGACCACGAATTCTTAATTTAACAGTTCAGGTTTCAGCAGAGGTGGTGACATGAACAATGAATGTTCACACTCAAGATCATTTACAGCTCCATAAAGAGATGTCTTAGATGGAAAATAGAATAGTTCAGAAGAAATAAGGACTCAGGAATACCATTTTGAAGTGGGGAGAGAAAAAATTAGTATTGAATTAAAAAAAAAAAGAGTTAGTAGCAACTTTAACCAGCCTTATCCTTTAGAATAAACATCTTTTGAGCAGCCAGTGTTTCAAGCACATAATAGCTTTAATTTTGTGCAGATTACATATTTACATATAATAAAATGGAGAATGGCTCAGGGGGGATACTTACTGCTAGGGACATAATTATTAATCAATATGTCTGTCTAAAGCTGTCAGGATAAGTTACTTGAAGCCATGTAGAAATTCAGATTTGTCTGTTGCCATCCAAACTCTCTTTAAGACTATGTTTTACATTTGAAAGATGAATGAGTATAGCCAAATCCCAGTGTCTTAAAAAGAAATAAAAGGAGAAAAACCAATTCTTTAGATGTTCTCACAGAGAAGATACACAAACACACGTTCCTTGAACTCTCTCGGTCCATACTGTAGGGTAAGCAGCCTACCTCACAGGTCAACTATATTTTGGAGGTCTAGCTCGATTCGTCATCTAAAACCATGTCACCAATAGGCAAATACAGAACACCATTTTCTTATAACCCAGTCCAAACTTTTCTCTGTATAAGACCACCACCAAGGGAGGAGAATTTCTATTACAGCTGAACAGACTGTGGAACTAATTTGGCTTTGCAGATTTACACATGACACCATGGCCTGTAAGTTGCCAACAACTCCCCTCTCCAGCCTCACATCTTTCCTGGGTTTTTAAGGAAAGCCCTCACGGTAGGGCGGAGGGAAGAAGCAAGGGACTTTCTCTATACATTTAGGTAGAAGGAAAGATTTGACCCCTAAATCTCCTTGAATCTCTCAGACTTGAAATCAAGTTCTCTTTAGTTCATCTTCACAGGAACTAGAATTTTTTTTGTCTTGCCCAGGAAGTTGACCCCTTTTACATATGAGATTTGGCAAATTCATTACTAATGTCTTTCAGATATACCTTTTCTCCATGCGCCAGTCCTAATAAGAAGAGACAAACCCCAAAGGAAACTTAAAATATTTAATGACTTTGACTTTTAAACATAACCGAGATTCAATAATAATGTCAAATGATAATTCAATATACCAAAATACAAAATTAAAGTAACTATTCTTTTATAAAGTTTAGCTGTAGTAAGCTCTCACAGATTTAGGACATTCGTTGTGAGAAGGGAAAAGGGATAGTGTAAAATCTGAGAGTATTTAAGTCATTCCATTATGTTTAAGTAGAGACAACTAATAAATGCAATAATTTTACTTAGTAAAACTTAACAATCATGTGCTTATTTAAAACTACATGAAATACTCAAGAATACATATATTACTCTACACATAGCATATGAAAGGATAAAAAGTACACATTTGGAAGAACTGACCTGAATTGACAAAATATAAATTGGTCAATATAAATTGATCAAAAATGGCCATGAAATCAGTTTTTAATCATCTTTTTAAAAAAATTATTAGCTAAACTAAGAGGGAAGAGAGAGCAGGAATCAGGGCCAAAATCAAGTCATAAGAAAAATACGCTTAGGATCCCACTGATTGACACCTCTCTAGCTGACAAGATGTCACCGCCATGAAAATGAAGTCTATGCTGTCTTTGCATCTCTATGCCTCTGGGGCAGGAGTAACCAACTGGCAAAGCCTACTTAATAAGAATGCACCTTTAACAAAGGGCGTGGGGAGGGAGCCTTGGGCTCCCTTTAAATTCCATAATGAGGACTTGCACAAAGACTCATAAAAGTGGAAACCCTCAAAATAGGAAGGGGATTAAGATATTTAGGCAGACTATATATGGCAAACACTCCCTATATAAAATCAGCTGAAGTGTTTAGTGTGAAATTTCAGATTATTTAAAAGAGAGGTTTCACTATGTTTAAATAGAGACAAGTCATAAGAAGTGCCCTCTAGCAGAAATTTACCTGAACTTGCTTTAATGAGCATGGGAGATGCACTACTTACACAGAGATCATTCAGTCCAAGTCCTTAGACCTGATCTTGTTTCTAGTCAAAGCATGCCTCCTTTTCCTCTCAATTGTGATATTTGATTTGCAAGGCTAATTATTTCAAGATTTGTACAAAGAAAAACACAAGTAGAATGACATTATTTACTGTAGATTTTAGTGATTTACAATGTGGGTGGTGTGTGTGTGTGTGTGTGTGTGTGTGTGTGGCAGAGAGAGAAAAAGAAGAAAGGGTGAGAAAGGTATGGTTTCGGTTTAAGAAAAAATATATATGGTTAATAATTTCTTTATGATTAAGACTAACAAGTCACACCTATGTCAATGAATGTAATCTAAGGCAACTACTTAACTTCAAATTTTTTTCCACTAGAACATTTTGAGAATTATTAACAATACCAGACACTTTATTCTCTAATTCCTTTCTGGTGACTATAACTTTTGTATCTGGATTCAACCTCAAACACTCACTTGATTTGGTGCAAACATTCATGAAAATTCTTAAGCCGAGGCTCTGCATGCAGTTGAAACTGGAACTATTTGGTGCCTGTAACAGTGATTAGTGGGAGAGGAAATAATGAGAGTGGTCAAAACTGGTAGGTATTTAAATATTGAAAGGCAGCACGTTAACCCTTCAGAAATGGCACTTCTAGATCTGCCATGTGAACCCAGGATGTCATGCCCTAAATAACTTGACCCTTGGTCGGGCACAGTGGCTCATGCCTGTAATCCCAGCACTTTGAGAGGCTGAGGTGTGTGGATCACCTGGGGTCAGGGGTTTGAGACCAGCCTGGCCAACATGGTGAAAATCTGTCTCTATTAAAAATACAAAATTAGCTGGACATGGTGGCACAGCCTGCCTGTTAATCTCAGCTACTCGGGTGGCTGAGGCACGAGAATCGCTTGAACCCAGGAGGAGGAGTTTGCAGTGAGCCGAGATTGCACTGCTGCACTCCAACCTGGGCAACAGAGCGAGACTCTGTCTCCAAAAAAAAAAAAAAAAAAAAAAAAAAAAAACCCTGACCCTAAAGCACCCTGACCCTTCCTGTACCCTTGCTTTTGATTAAATGTCTTCTTGTAACTAGAATCTGCTATCACCAATTACCAGTCACCAGGGATTATCCCACAATAGATACTTCCTCAGAATCAAATATGAGCAACATGCTTGCAGTTAAAACTTGACTCCAAATCTCTCTTCTTCCCATTTCCCCTTCTGTTTTACTCTCCCCACCATAATATTAATTAATTTTATTCTTCCCCTTAACAGGTCTAGGACCTAGTTCTTCAAACCATCTTCTCTCAGGTCCTTATCTAAAAGAAAATCAGGTGAACTTCACTTCAGCAGACAATATATTGCCTATGAGGCTGTGTTTTATCACAGAGGTATCTTCCTAAATAAGGTAATTTGAGACCTCTGGTCTGATAGGATTTAGCAAGTTGAGAAAGAACATTTGATATCAATGTTCTTTTTGATTGGGTAACTTATATTCATTAAAATGTGCTACTGTTTATGCATTTTAAGATGTAGCCTTAATCTTGGAAACACAGAGACATATATTTATGTGTATACATGGAGAAACATACAGACACATACGTGTACATATCAATTTATGTATTTCTATAACAGCTAGATACACAGAGGAACTATGAAGGTCTAAGCCTCAAAATCAGACAGATCTCAGATATAGACAGTCTGGTCTCTGTAGTATAGATACTATCGTATGAATGTAGCCCTCAAATATTCAGCATAATGCCTTGTGATCCAAAATGCCTTTGACCCTCTAACTTGACACTACATGGTTCTTATACTGCTTACATTTCTTTACTTACCAAAGATCAAAGCTAACTGTTTTCATCCTGTTATATTCAATTACAGTCAACAGTGATTTATTGAGCACCTATTATATGTCAATTTTTTTTGGCAAATGACTGACGATAGAAAGATTTAAAAGAAAAACAAAACAAGATCTCTACCTCCAAGGGCTGACTCTTAGAGAGACAGAGAAAAAAATAACAAATGACAGTGTGTGTATCAATATTACAGCAAAATACACCAAAAGGCCCCATGGCACCTTAGAGAGAGACTAACGTTACTTGAAGTGGGGATCAGAACTCGACTACTGAGAAAGATCTTGGCAGCTGTGAAGAAAGGGTGCCTTTCTGAAGTGTTTACACTTCATCCTGCAGATTTTAAGCAGCAGAGTGATGAGTCCAGACTTCCAGTTTAGAAATGTTATTCAGCAAACTGTGTGAAGCATGGATGAAGAGGGGATAAGACAGAAGACAGGAAAAACAACTAGAAGCTGAGGAGACAGGACAGGCAAAAAGTAGTGGCCAGTTTGTATGGTGAGAGAAGAGAAGAGCTGAGAATGACTCTGAGGTTTCTGAGTTTGCTAAGAGGGGAAGTAAAGAAAAAAGTGAAAAGGGAGATGATCCATTTGGGAACATATCTTGTTTATTCTCTGGCCTGTGGTGTACAAGTATGCAGTGCAATAAGATATGAGGGGCTATATCTAAATCAAAAGAAATAGGAGTGAAATGAAGATGGCCAGATGTATAATAGGAGTGTTGGTTATAGTGGACAAGTAGGGTTCTATTTTTCCTCTGGTCCTAAGAATGATTACATGAAAGTGATTACATTTCTTGGGGCTGAATTATCTCTCTCAAAGTTTGTCTGTCTGCAAGATGTCAAACCAACAACTCCACATGTTCAGCAACTAGGTCAAACATAGGGACAGCTTGTCTTTACATAGCTCTAGTCTAGGCTGAGATATAACCAATTTTCTTTCCATTTAGGCTAAATAATAATTATTTATCTCCATTTCAATTCAATTTAACTCAACTGAAGTTTACTGAGTGTCTACTTAGGATCACTTTTTGGAATAAAGGCAAGACAAAGAAAAGTACAAAAAGAGATGGAAATAACAAAATAACACTTATTTTACACTAAGAGCTTTTATGATGGTACTCTATATAATATTTGATTGAAGTCATAATCTCTGTCTTCAGTGAGTTTGGGGCTGAGAGACTGAGAAATGGGAAGATAATTTCTATTCTTTATATTTAAAATATTTTAAATAAAAAATTAATGTTCCTCTAAACAAAAAAAAAGGTAACATTTAAATTTACAGCTCTCATTAAAAGCACAATAAACTCAAAAGCACGATCATAGATTGATGTGTATAACTGGAATCATGTCAGTTACACATACAGGACTACACTGGTAAAGTCTATCAGGTCAACTAGTCTTTACCACAGGTAAGACTCAAAGCAGAAATTCAAGCAAAGATTCACACCTGGACAGCAATCAACAGGACTGATAAATCATTTGAAAGCAGCAAGTTGTTCCTTATCTTCTTGAGGGAAACTATTTCGTTCCTAAAATGCCCATTAGATCCTGACATTAGGTAGCTTCATTGCCTTACCACAAAAACTCTAGAAAGCCCCTCTCCCCTCATATTTAATGCCAGTTGTCTATTGGAAAATTAGCAGTTGTGCTCCTAATTCCCTGGCTCATCACCATGCCTTGCATTTGAACTTGGGTCTCACCTGTCTGACCTCTAAGGGACTTCAACTATTCCCAGAACAATGCTGGACACAAACTGAGCTCAGCTCTTGGAAGTTAATTGCATGACAACTTACGTCAAGCATGTTGCCCCTGTTTCACATAAGGAAAGGAAGTCATCAAAGGTCCCACTGATGGGTGGAAGATTTGGAGCTTCTGATTACCGTACTGTTATCTAATAACAAGCTCAAGGCTTACTCATAGTTTCATGGGCCAATAAGCAATCAATCCAATACTCATGTAGTTAACTGTAGAAAGTTACTCCACCAAAAGAAACAGAATTGCTATCATCTAGGTGCTGATCAATCTGTATTTATTTTTTCACAAAGAAGCAATCTCTTTATGTATTCTTAGCCAAACTGCTCAGAGTTTTGGTTGGTAAATTCTAGGGAAGTGTGTCTAGAATCAATATGCCTGTAAAGGCATGAAATACAATTTAAGGAAGGTCAGTAGGCAGAATGATTCTAAGGGGAAAATTCTTCCTTCAAAAGTGTAACAACGTTTAGTCACATGTTCTCTTGAAATAACAGATTCCATAGCTATTCCTCTAGGAAATGAGTCTATGTAAACGAGAACATTCTGCTTTGTGCTGCTGAAGTCACAGAGTATACCAGATGTTCACAATCCCAAGGCTCAGTTGCATGACATTGGTGAGTATTTCATAAACCCCAATATTGGAAGGATTCAACACCTACTGTGTTTTCTTACCTTGACTCTGGAAAATTTTTTATATATATTTCACTGTACTGCTTTTATTTTTAAAATCTAGCTGCCTTTATTTAAATGCCACAATTCATCTTACAATGGTATTTAAGGGGCTTTTGTGGCACTGTGCCAGATTTATATTATTAGAACCTAGGCATTTGCAAATGAACCTCTTTCAATTAGTGTTTCAGGAAGCAATTAAACTGTCTAAAGTGTATTAATGAATACACTGGAATTGGGAAGCCAATCCTCCTAATATCCCCATTATTAATGCACCATCTGCTTTGCTGCCTTAGGAGCAGGCAGGATCTCTAACCTCAGGTCCACAAAACCCAATGGCTTATTCAAAAAGGTCACAGAAGCATAAGTTTGTAATCAAACTCAATATTCTATAAAATATGTGAATATTATATGTAGATTAAGGACATATATTTTCCTCAGAGTTTTGAACAAATGCAAATGAAGATGAATAAGTGTTCTTTCGTATTTCTTTGCATTCTATCCTATGTGTCAAAGCACTAACAGCTCTGTGAATGTATTCCTGGCTCTGATATCCCTGCTAAAAGCTTGAGTGCTGTATGTACACCCTGTGATATTTGAAGATATCATTAGGATCTCCATTGAGGTTGTCGTTTTCATTAATGAAGGACGTAATTTGCTGCTGTGTTGTAGCTTTTATCACAGGGAGTGGTCCAGGTGCTGCAGCATTTGCCCATGCCTCTTTCCAAGACTATGCTCAGAGTCCATCCACAGGACACGGTTCTGGAGGAGCCTATGTCTTCCTAAGGTATTTCCTGCTGGCTTTGTGACTAAGAGGAGCCCAGAGGTTGCAGGACACAGACTGGAGTAAGAGAATGAAGGGAAAGGCAGGGAAGACCTCACGTGTGGCACCACCTGCTCCATGCTAGATAGTTATCAAGTCACCAGGCCTCCAATAATCACACTGGCTTTGGCGATGAGTTGCTGCTGAGACAGTCAGAAGGGAAGGAGAAGACACATCCTTGGGTTTTAAAGAATCGAGAACCTGGTAGAGGATACAGGGCACAGGCCCAAGGATTGGTTATAAGCTGAAATGGGGGTCACTGTGCAGTGGAGCTGCCAAGGAGGAGTTTGGGAAGGAGAACTCCATAGCATCTTGGGGATTTAGGCAAGTAGAGAGAACAGAGATACTTCCTACAGAGCTCTGTACTTCTCCTACCTTCATTTTCATTGAATTTAATTTTTATTGCATTGTTATGAGTGGATTTGTGTCTCCCCAGAATTCATATGTTGAAGTCCCAACCCTCAGTAATTCAGAATATGACTTTATTTAGAAATAGGGTCACTGCAGATATAATGAGTTAAAAAGAGGTCATCGTGGACTAGGGTGGACCCCTATTCCAATAAAACTAGTGCTTTATAAAAAAGAGAAACTTAGACACAGAAGAAACCCCACAGGGAGAATGTCATGTGAAGGTGAAGGCAGACATGGGGGGATGCAGCTGAAGCCAAGGGGCATCAAAAATGTCCAGCAAACCACTATTAGATGAGAGAGACATGGAATAGATTATCCCTTACTGCCATCGGAGGGAGCGCGACCCTGCCCACACTTTGACATTGGACTTTTAGCTCCAGAACTGTGAGACAACGAACTTCTGTTGTTTAAGCCACTGAGTTTGTAGTATTTTGTTTTGGCAGCTGTAGCAAACGAATGTAGGTGGTAACGTAATGAATAGTGAAATACTTGACTTATTTCCTGGGTTATAAGCTATTTGAAAACAAGAACAATGTTGGTTTTGTTTATATTTTTACTGTGAGTCCCTTGTACAATGCTGGGCTTATAATGGGCGTCTAATAATTCCGGGTCAAATGATCAAATCAGCATGAGCAAGTCACAGAAAAATTTGGAAAAGTTCAGGGGACAGAAAGTTACGTGGTCGTCATGCTATAGAAGGGAAATTCTGGCAACCACCAGAGTGGGAGTGGAGGGGCCTTAAAAAAACACTGTAGAATCTTGGGTAATCACATTCACTTCATCAGGAGAGAGGGAGGGTGTAGAGAGGTCAATCTGGTCACAGACCCATCGTGACCTCTTCTGAGTCTGTGGACATGCTGGATTTCTCTGCACAGGGAAGGGTCTTCAATGCCTGATACACAGACATAGCAAACATGCACACATGCACACACATATGTGTGCACAGACATACATCCACCTTTCCACCCCTGCTGACATGGGTGCCTTTGCCATTTCTTCATCCACTGATGGCTTGACTGAAAGTGTAGAGTCACAGGGATTCCCTTCATTGTGAGCAAACTGCTTCATGATATACCTTTTATTTTAGAACTGTACATTTCAAGGTAGAAGGTAAGCTGAAGAGAGGACAAGAACATAAGGTGAGAAAGTGAGAAGGGAGGCCGGGGACAGTGGCTCACGTCTATAATCCCAGCACTTTAGAGGGCCAAGGCAGGTGGATCACCTGAGGTCACGAGTTTGAGACCAGCCTGGCCAATATGGTGAAACCCCTTCTCTATTAAAAATACAAAAAAAAAAAATTAGCCAGGCATGGTGGTAGGTGCCTGCAATCCCAGCTACTCAGGAGGCTGAGGCAGGAGAATCACTTGAACCCGGGAGGCAGAGGTTACAGTGAGCCAAGATCCTGCCATTGCACTCCAGCCTGGCGATAGAGCGAAACTCCATCTCAAAAAAAAAAAAAAAAAAAAAAAGGGAGAGGAGAAATGTGTGAAGAAAAACAAACATTTGCTAGTCTGAAATATTGTTATGTGTTGGGCTCTGTGTTGAGAATGCCAGTGATATAACCTCACCCAGGTGGATATTGTAAACTCTAGTTTACAGAGGAGAGACGGAGGCTCAGAGAGGTAGAATCACTTGCCCAGAGCTGTGGATCTAGTAAACAGGGGAGCTGAGGTTTGACCCACATCTAGCTGACTCCAAAGCCTGGGTTTCCTCTCTACTTCATCACATTGTCATTTTTTTTCTGGAAACAATATAAAATCAACACTCCCTTCTGGATCCATATATGTTCCCCTTTTATTCTTGTCGGTGTCATACCTGGCCCTTTAAATGAGGAGGGCTACTCATCCTCTGCCTAGCAGGTGGCACATAAAAGCTAGCTTCAGACAACAATGGTTTGCCAAGCAATTTCCCAGGTTATTTCTGTCTTGTATATTATCTATTAATCTTATTACTCTTCCCTGGTCTCTCTGATTTTTGGCTCATCCTCTTGGCTCTGAACTATTAGAACTGGTTTACTGGCTGTTGGCTCCTTACTCTGCTTCTGGCATTGCTTTTTCTCTAACATTTGTATCTTCTCCAGCCACAGAACAGAGACCCCCCCCTTCCTCAAAAATTATTGCAAGAACATACAACAGGAATATAATACAGTCCAGCCTGGAAGTATTAAGGAAAAGAACAGATAAGGTAGGGAGGAGACATCTGCTAAAATAGTGACATATCAAATGCACCCATGTGGACACATTTCCTAGCTTCACTTTTATGCATGGTGCCTGTCATATGCCTAAGCCTGGAATATGTAGCGTTTTCACATTAGTGTGGCAAGCATTTATTTTCAGTACTTACTCCATGCATGCACTGAACATAAACTAGCGATCAATAAGAATTCAAAGACCTTAATCTTGAGATTGTAGATGGCCTGCTCTTGCAGGCTTCACAATTGATTTGGGAGATACCACACTTATTTATGAGCAAATAATTCACTTCCTGAGATATCAGATAATTCATTAATTCTATAGTATTTTGTCTTGTCAGTAGTAGGTTTACAGCAGTTTTGCAAAACATGGTTTATATTCTTTTCTTTTAAATAGGACTGGTTCAGGGAGAAGGCAGAGATAGAGTAAGTAAAAATGGTTTCACTTCTTCACCTTCAGTGAAACCAGTTCCCCAGATGCCAGGTCAGAAATTCTCATTGGAATATCTGACGAACATAGGATAACAATTCAGTCATTGCCTCTGGAAGGCCTTGGGAAAAGTACACAATTACTCTGGGGTTATATCCTAACAGCTTCTCATTAATAGATTTGAAGGGATTAGTGTTTCTGGTACTTTGGCTGGCAACTTGGATCCCTTCTTTTCCCAATTCGGTACTATTCTCAGTGATCTTTTATCCTTTAAATAATGCTCGAAATTTCACTTCTTTCTACGTTCTGGGAAACCCTCGGCCTTGCAAGCTGGGGCTGTTGGTCACCCTACCTTCTTGCTCCTCCTGACCAGCATACAACTTCCAGGAAATGCCCTTTATAAGGTCCGTTTTTATCTCCCGAAATACACTTGGCTTCACACTCGTTGACCTGTTTCATGAGGGCTAAAGAGGAGCATGGCTGTTTGTGGATGCTTTTAAACAGTTTCAGATCCCAAGGCCACCTGTTATTTGCTTATTTTGGCCAGCTTTCATCTCATATGCTCTGTACAATGCCCCATTCCAGAGGCAGGAGCTTGTATGTGGTGGAGCTTGTACTGAACAAGGCTTATTTCACAGCTACTGATTAGAAAAATGGAAAATCAGTAACGTTTACTAATTCTCAGACATTTAATTAATCTGGCATCAATCAATCAACAAACAAGGATCTACTGAGGTCTCCTTTGGTTGGTTTTTATAAGCAGGAGTTCAGGGTGGAGGTTTGAGGGGAAAACAATGGTTTCTACTACAACTTTGGCACTTCCTACTAGTGTGAGTTGGATATTTATTCAATCCTGCTGAGTGTAAATTTCTGTATCTCTAAAATGGAAGTAATCATATCTACATTATAGGAAAGCCAAGAAAATTAAACAAAGACTGGTACAAATGACTAGCATCATGTCTTGTAAATATTAACTAAACTTAATGAATGAACCCAGGTTTGTGCTTTGTATAATGAAGGGCACAAAGGAAGAATGAAATATGATTCTGCAAGGTCTCGTTAGACCTGCAAGCATTTCACCCTCTTTTTCTAGGCATTTTTACCCACATCCAGAGCTTTAATTGCCATCTGCACATGCAAGCTTCCCACATTGATGGCTCTATCCCAGACCTCTCCTTGGAGCTCCTGATCCTTATGTTGAGGTTTGCTTGGATGACTGAAAAATGAACTAAATCTGCAGCATGCAGAGAAGTCTCATGATCTCCCCCCTCCGATATAGTTCTCATTCAGTCTCTGTGCTGACATCATCTTCCAGCCAGTTCTGAATACCAGAAACTGGCACAATCTTTGTCATTGTCCCTTCTTTAACCCCTATGACCATGTGATCATTGAGTCCTAGTCATCTCATCTTCTAAATCATTCAACACATTCCATCTCTTCCACTAGTTCCCTGGCCTAAGCTGCCAATATCTCTTTCCTAGATAACTTACTAAATAGTGTTCCCCAACTTTTTCCAAAATTCTTGCTCTTGTTTAATCTTTTCTCAGACAGTTCCAGTGTAAAACTTACAAAACAAAAGAAGGCTATGTCCCTGCCTTGCTACAAAGCCCTAACCAGTGTCCTATTGATCATAGAATAAAAACCAAAGACCAGCATTTTTCATAAGGTCTTGTAGACACTACTTACCTGGACTCTACCACCCTCTGGAGCCCTGTCTCCCAGCACATACACTTCTCTCCGAATCACATGGACCTTCTTCCTTCCTCCATAAAGCTTTGTGTAGTGCTGCTCCCCATGGCAGAATCACTCTTTTTCCTTACCCTCTTCCTAAACAACTTCTGTTTATCCTTTCAGTTTCAATTCAAAAATTACACTGTTGGCAGAAAAATCATAAAGTTTTCAAAGCACCCTATATTTATGATTTGTGACGCATTTAAAATAGTTATTCATTTTACATTATTTGCAATTACTTAATGCCTGTGTCCTTCACCAGACTGTAAGTTTTATGCAGGGTGGTCCATATCTATTTTTGCTCACCATTGTGCCATGTATCCTATTACAATCCTTGGCACATAGTAAGTACTCAATAAAAATTATTGATGGATGAGAGAATGAGTGAATGAATGAATGAACAGTAAATGTTACAAACCCTATCCTCACTAAATGTTAAAATGTCTGACAAACAAGAGTAATGAGAAGGAAGCTACGGAGGGTGAAGAAGTATTCCTTAATGACCAGAGAATGGAATGATCAAGACAATGGGGCTGGGAGTAGCATTTAGATAGCTAAAGAGGCAGAGAGAGGGGCTATGCTTTTCAGGTATTGACACCAACAGGTAAGAAGTCTTGGAAGCTTGAATAACATTTCCTATATGGAAACAGTGAAAAGATTCACAGCCTATCATAAGACAATGAAATTAAAGTCCAGTATGTGTAGCTGGCCAGTATGGAACCAGAGAACAGGCAGGGTGCCCATTTCAAAGTCTAAAGGGATGCCCATCATTTGTCTTTATTTTGAACTATGATTGGTGTTTCAAATCGTTGGTTTAAATCAAAGCAAAAACTGAAAGTCACCTGGATGGACAGTGATGAGCAAAAGTTCTTTTGCAGGAGAGGGACTGTCATCTGTTTGTTTGGGTTGATACAGGCTTTTGTTTCACTCTATGGAGACAAATGACTCTATGTCTCTCTGCCAGTCAGATCATTAACTGTACTGGCATTTTATTTCTAAGTCAGGGGATAATCTGAGGCCAAGCAAAAAGGAAGCATTGAGAGGAGGCCTTGCTACAGGCTGCTGATTACCTGACATTTCAAAATGAAGAATCATTGCCTCGAAAATATTCTGAGCACTTCTTCTATGCCCTAATCAGGGAACTGTTAGAGTAAAACTCAAAGGTAAGTGTGTTCAATCTGCTAGCTTGCCACAGGAATGAGGAACTGTATTTCAAGCATTAAAATAATTAAAGCCCATTTCTATCTTGGTCACTGACAACATCAAAACAACATCTTGTGCCGCTTTCCAAATGAACTGCGGGGAGTAAATTTTATGACATGAAGAGTGTAAGTATGAATTGGGGAGGAGAAAAAAGTTATGGTGGAAATAGTCATGGCTAAAAATAAGACATCAAGGGCAAGATGCAGGTGTTTTAGCAGGTGTTTAGGGGACATGGCCCAGAGCCCAGGTTGCCTATATAGACAAAGACCCAGTCAAAAAAGGAGGGTGAAAAGAAGGACTGTCAGCTACAGTGAGAAGAGTGGCTGGAAGCACAACATATATCAATAGATCAAAGGTGGATTAAGGGACTGGCTGATGGCACTAAGGACATTTGAAGTTCTTTGTGTAAATAAAATCCCCATAAACTTGGTGCCTTGGTTCCTAGAAGAAAGTATGAGTTCAGTTGACAGGATTGCTTGGGTCGTGAGTGTTATTGTAAACACCCATGCCTTTGTCCCAGAGTATGACAAGATTTAATATCTTTATTGCCTATTCAATATCTTTATTGATGGCTGAGATGAAGAAATCGACAATGTGCTCATCAAATTTGCAGACTATACTAAGTTAGGCAGATTTGCTAATAGACAGCAAATAAGACAAGAATAAACACAAGACAGGAATATAATTCTCACTGACCTTGGCAAAATGAAGTGACTCTGCAGTGGGTCGGTTTGGCATAAGGAAAGATAAACAAGGGTTCCGAGCTCTTCACAAGCTAAATACAAACATCCTGGCATGTAAGTCAAACTCTTTTCACCCTCTCTCTTTTCCAGACCCTCACTAAAGTTCTGGATTATATTTTAGACACCAAACTCTAAAAAGAATAAGATTAACAAGAAAGGGTTCAGAAAAGCACAATGTACACATAGTCCGTGGGAAGATGATGCACCACATCTTAGCATACAGGAAGTGCTTAGTAATTGTTCATTCAATAGATAAAGAAGGAAGAAATGAAGGCAAGAAGGAAAGAGGGAAAGAGGGGGAAAAAGTAAGGAAAGGAAAGGAAGGGTAGGATGAGAGAGAACAAATTAGACTATTATGGGTAAAATCATTGTGACCTTTAAGGAACGAATCATTACTTGGAGAAGGAAAAAACAGATATTCATCAAATGGAAAAAGAGATTGAACAAAATGATTTCCCTGTGCTGCTCTAGGCTTTGACATTTTACAATTTCTTTGACATCATAACTTGAATTTTCTGCCGTTCAGAATAAATGAGAATCACATGCAGGACATGTGCCTCTGGTTACAGAGAAGAACTGAGATCAGGCTTCATCTTCCTGTACCTCCCATGTGTGCCTCAATTCTTTATTAGGCTCTTCAACCTTTCTTCCTGGACTTCATGCTGTGCCCACATTTTCTCGAGATCCTGAAGGTAATGCCATTTTTACTTTAAAGTTAAGAAAACCACAAGTAAGTCTTCAAATGGTTCATCTCAGATCTAACCCAGAATTGAAGCTAAGTTGAAGACAGGCTTCCATGTACCATCATGTGATACTCACTTGCAAAGGTTGGAAACCTGTCCAAGACCAGGCCAGGCCCAGGATGATGAAATTAGACTCACAGAGTAGTTGTCAGGCATTAGGCTTCTCCTAAAGCTCTCTAGAGAATTCCAAGGTGCAGCCAACTTCGAGAAACACTCCTTTAGAGGGTATTTGGTTATTTTTCTTTACCTTAAGACAATCCCCAGAAGAATCCACCTCCAAAACAGCCTCCCATCGACGCTGATGTATTTTCCTTACTTCATTAAGGAACTGGGCCAGGCTCTTCTAGTTGGATGGGACCACATCAGTGTTTCTCATATTTTAATGTATGTACAAATCACCTGAGGGTCTTGTTAAAATTCAGGTTCTAATTTAGGAGGCCTGAGGCCGGCTGAAGAGTCTGCATTTCTAACAAGCTCCCACTGATGCCAATGCCCCTGGTCTGTGGACACATGAATAGCTGGAGCTATCTATAACGTTAAACTTACACGAACTAATCAACATAGCCTTCCGTCAACTTCAACACTTGGCAACATGCTTGATTCTAAATTAATGGAGGCTGATGTCTCGCTCTCCTCCTTCTCTCAGAATAACGATGCATTTCTCAACCCAAAGCCAGCAAAATCAGGTGCCTTAGTAACTCCTAAGCCTATCTAGAAAAGTGCTTCTCAACTGTAAAGTGCAAGTTAAATCACCTGAGGATCTCTTTAAAATGCAGATTCTAATTCAGCAGACCTGAGATGGGGCATGAAAGTCTACATTTTTTAACAAGTTCCCAGGGGATACAAATGTTACTGGGCCTAAGAACTACAGTTTGAGTGAAAACAGGATCTAGGAGTTTTATTGACTTCAAACATTGTGGGACCTGAACTTAGGGGTCCCCAACTCAAGAACTTTCTTTGTTCATTTCAGCTTGATTCGATCCTAAAACTCTGACTCTTGATATCTTTTAGGAAACAACTCCCAGGCACATAATCACCTCTGACCACAATTTCCCTGCATTGCTAGAAGCTAGATTTTATATAGACTGGAAATTACATAAGGAAAAAGGCAATCAGACCATTCTGAGTCATGAAAATACCCAATTTTAAAGAAGTTACTGTATCTATGTTTGGGAATCAGCCTTATTTAGGATCTTCAGAATAAACTCCTATAGAAAGTGTACTCCCCCAGACCATAATTATAGAACTCTAGCACGGACTAAGGCTTCCCTAATCTCAGAGAGCTGGGGGAAATCAAATATCAGGAAAGTACTGGTAAGATTGCAAGGATACACATTAATTTTTTAATGCAACTATTTGGCATTACCATCACTATTTTCATTGCCATAAGTCTCTCTTTTTAAGGAGAAGAGAACTCAGCGCTTCTAGAAATATTGGTTCTTTCCTCTCAAGACATTTAAAGACCAATTGGAAGTGCTCAAAAAGAAACAAGCACAAGCACATTGGACCACATGCTTTAAGACTTGATTTCCAGCCCTAAGTCACCACTGACTGGTGCTGACAAGTTCATAAACATGGGATAGTCTCAAATCTCCTTGAAACTATGTTATCTCCTCTGCAAAGTGGGAATATTGATCATGTTTTTAATGAAGGTCAAATAGGCCAATGGATACAAAAGTTCTTAGAAAAGCAAAAGTACTATGCACATGTGAAAACATCCTAAGGTTTGCACAGGAAAGGCCACCAAACTTGGAATCTTCTATTCAGTTTAACCAACATTCATTGAATACCCACTGTGAACCAGAAAACATCATACACAGGGGTGACTTTTCCAGCTTATCTGTAAATACTGTCATATCTAGCTTTAGTTCTTAGGACACATCAGTCTAAAGTTATGTGGAAAAGATTCACTGCTTGGTAGCATCCCCGTCACTGCCTTGGCCTTTGTGCCATAGAGAGGGACCTACTCTATGTAGTTTATGGCTGTGTGATATGAGACTATTGGATAAAGAGGTGAGGAAGAAAGTTGGGTTTACCTTTTGGGCCAAGCCAAGTTAGAGTCTTTAAGCCATGAAAGGTTATCACCGTGTATGTAGTATGGGCTTTGTCATCAGACTAACACGGGTCCAAACTTCACCTTTGCTTTTGTTTAGTTACTGTGTTACTGGAATGCCACTTACACTGTTTAAGCTTCAGTTTCCTTATCTGTAACATAGGAATATTTCTATTTTCTATCATTAAGAAAAATGAAGACAAGGTCTTCCAAAGAAACAATTTTCTAAAGACAACATCCAAGGAGTATACAGAACAGACTGGAATCACAGTTTTCCATGTTCTTTCCTGAAATTTCTGCTGGAACTACACTGGATTCAAGAAAGCATGGTTTCCTTTTTTTTCTTTTCTTTTTTTTTTTTTTTTTTTTTTTTTTTGAGACAGTCTTGCTCTGTCACCCAGGCAAGAGTGCAGTGGGGTGATCTAGGCCCACTGCAACCTCTGCATTCTGAGTTCAAGCAATTCTCCTGCCTCAGCCTCCTGAGTAGCTAGGATTACAGGTGTGTACCACCATGCCCAGCTAATTTTTGTATTTTTAGTAGAGATGGGGTTCCACCATGTTGATCAGGCTGGTCTCAAACTCCTGACCTCAAGTGATCCACCCAACTCAGCCTCCCAAAGTGCTGGGATGATAGGTGTGAGTCACGGTGTCCAGCCTAGGAAAATACGGTTTCTGTTGTAAGCCACGTCCTAGCCCAGTGAGGGAGCCAAAATTCTTTTTTAATACCATACTATGTAATTTGAAGAGAGTTTATAAAATTAATAGTATTTTTCCAAGAACCTCAAATTGTAAGAGAGAGAGAAGACCACAAGTACAACTCCACAAAGCATACCCCTTGATAATCTAACTATAGATGCAGCTTGCCCCTTAAGACTCCCATAACCTGGGCCCCATCCTACATGTGGGCAGGGATCCACAATCACACAGCTATGTTCCCATTTTCAAAGTCTAAATCAAAGAGAATAAAGCTTTGAGACAGTCTACAAGTCTTCTCAATCTCTTTGGGATCTTCCTTTCAAATTCTGGTTTTCCTGCCAAAACCAATGTCTTCCACAGTTAATGTCCAATTCCTTCAGGAGACACAACAACAAGCCTTAGAGTAATTGATATGATTTGGCTGTGTCCCCACCCAAATCTCATCTTGAATTGTAGCTCCCGTAATTCTGACATGTTGTGGGAGGGACCAGTTGGGAGCTAATCAAATCATGGGGGCTGTTTCCCCCATACTGTTCTCATGGTAGTAAATAAGTCTTATGGGATCTGATGGTTTTATAAGGGGCTTGCCCTTTTGCTTGACTCTCATTCTTTTTTGCCTGCTACCAAGTAAGACGTGACTTTACTCCTCCTTTGCTTTCTGCCATAATTGTGAGGACTCATCAGCCATGTGGAACTATGAGTCCATGAAACCTCTTTTCCTTTATAAATTACCCAGTCTCGGGCATGTCTTTACTGGCAGTGTGAGAACAGACTAATACAGTCATATAACCTAAATTTCAAAGAAGAAGCTCCCATTCATAGTATCAAGGGATTGTTTAATTACCATCACATAATTATACTCAATAAATAGTAGTTAATGTACCTGCTCTTGTTGTTATTATATGAGTTAGATATTTTAAGTACCAGGTTAAGTATTTGTGGAGAGAATATAAATGGTGACAGATGAGCCAAACTGAGTTGCCTGTGACCTTGGCATCCTTCCGTATCCCTCCTTGGTCATGAGAAGGCTTCTTGACGACACTTACCCAAAAACAATAAAGAACAGATACCCACAATACTGTCAGCAAGATTTATTTGTCATTCAGCACAACTTAAGATGTATGTAGTATAAGAGATTTAGAATCCAAGAGTTGGTCAGAAAGCACTCACACAAAAGGTGCTATGCTGGGCTGCAGATGGCACTTGTTGGCCCTAGTGGCCGTATTTCTCATGCACCAGAGAATACTACACTATTTGTGATGACTCCATTCAGAAGAGGATTATTAATCACACAGTTTAGGGAGCCTCTGCAACATGTAATGGGTTTAATAACAGATTTGTGGTGACAACCCTAAACTAAAGCAGAAAATATAAAAGTTGGTTCAATAGTATAGATTTATCCCTTTCTAACATTGTCTTAATGATCACAAAGAGGACTGTTCTATTTTGGTACCTTTTTGTTACATTCCAGTTGCTGTTTCATGTTGACCTCAAAACTATTTATTTAATAGGAACAGCCCTAGAAGTGTCACTAATAAGTGCAAGAGATGATGTTCTCACAGGCTATTTGCAAAGGAGATGTGGTGGGGTGGGGGGCAGGTGAGTAGAGAAGTGAAAGTCATCTTTCTCAGGAAAACAATTCATTGATACTGGCCTAAGTCAAATCAACATAATTATGCCTCACAATGTTCTCAGAAATGCTTTGTAGCCATTCAGGAAAGAACAAACGCCCCTTTGTTCCAATTTTGAAATGCTAGCTGTGTGCTTAGGCTCCATGGTACACTATGTAGAATAAACACAGGAGGCCTCAGTGGGGTTTTCCACTTAAAAACTGATATATGGAAGATTCCTGGTCAAAAACCTGGGGCATTGTTTCAGGTCAAGTATCACGTAGAAATCACCTACTATCTGTTTGGACAACTGTAGCCAGTAAGCCCGGAGGAATTCTCAATCTGTCTCATCTTTTCCAAAGCTGCTACCGCAAACCTTACTGCAGAACACTGTTTTGAGACAACTGGGAAAACAGAGGGCCACTACCATATTGTCTACCACACGCTTAATTATGAAGCTCTCATTTTTTTTTCTGCAATCAGGAAAAGCAAAACATCATTTACAAGAAGAACTACCACAAAAGGTCAGTCATGAGAAGTGACTGATGCGTTTCCATAAGGAGAAGCCTCTCATTCCAAGCCTGGCAGTTGATAAACACACTTATCTCCCTCCCCATGGTGGAAACGTACATCTTTCTGGAGTCAGTGGAGTGGCACAAGGCTGGAGCAGGGCTCCCCCGAGGCTGCGGGAAAGGCCAGCAGCACGGTATTGTGGCAGCTGCTGAGCAGATGCCAAGCCTCCAGGCAGGGCCACAGCCATCACAGGCCCATTAGGACACTCATCACTCGCTGTCAGGGGGTGAAGCCTCCAGATGGGCTGACGTTCTTATCCCCCCACACACACTTGGCTCTGCCAGAGCCCAGGGACCCCAGGCAGGAGGTGGCAAGCTGGCAGAGCAGTGAAATCACCAGGAACACTCGGGCCATTTTTCATACCCTAGGGGTATCTGTGCACTGTAGGTCTGGTTACAGAAAACAGAAGGCTGTTTTTCCCCTGCACTTCTGATTTCAGTGAAACACTGATGACAGCTCTCATCTACAAATTTCTTGGCAAAATCAGGGCCAGTCAACACTGTGTAAGGGAGAAACCACCAAGCACCACTCTCTCTCCTCTAAGTCTGGGTTCTTGGGGCTTAGAAAACAAAAGCAGCCACTCTAGACCACACAGGAGGAGGAAGGAGTAACATACTAGGTTATGTCCCTCCTGTACTTTAAATTCTTTAGCAACTTCAGTTTTCCGGGAATCCAAACGTATACTGGCTCTCAGGCTTGAGATTTCCAGCCCAACCAAACACAACAATTCTGCAAAAGCTAAAATAGTAACAAGCTAATCTGCAAACTGCTAAAAATCTATACTGAGATCCTACATTCAGAAGGAAACAGGAGGGTAGAGGGAGAAGGACTATTCCAAAACCCAGTCCAGAGTTCCACACTCTGAAATTTAACATGACAGTTTAGTTGAGGGAAAAGTTTGGCTTGACAACCTCCATCGGCTCTCATAGACATTATATTTCCCATGATCTAAATAATTCAACAAACATTGATTCGGCACATACTATATACATCATAATCAAATCTGAATAAAATAAAGATTCTTCTTCCACCGGTTAGAATTATCAGTTGCAAACAACAAAAATGAACTGAAGAGTTGTTTATTAGAAGAGTGCTAGATCGTTTGAAATTACAACATGAAAGCCAAGAGCCAGCCTCAGAAAATAGGCACCAGGTCCAGGGATGTCCCCTGGATGAGACATTGGATGTCACCATTGGTGATGAAAGGCCACTGCTGAACCAGAGCCACGACCCCCACAAGGTGAGCCAGAGCCATGATCTCCACAAGGCTCCTGCCATCACCATGGCTGAAATTGGTTTCGACAACCCTTAGTAATGGGTGTCAGGGCTTCAATTTAAGGTACTAAATAGCACCACACTATCAGCTAATTAATGTGCCTATGCCCAACTGTTGGGCTGGGAGAGGATGATTTTCCAGACTTTTGTCCTCCACTGTCAGAAGCAGGGCCTCACTATAACTTACATGACAATAAATTCCACCAGAGGAAAGGTATTAAGATGTTAGACAATCAAGGAAAAAAAAGAGAGAGAAATGTCTACCAGATCCTCAATATGAAGGGAGAGTTGGGAATGGAAGCCTGATCACGCATAGATAGAAATAATTTTGACACCACTGAATTAAGAGAGATGTTATGGGTAAGACACCCATGGGGATCTTGGCACCTAAAGAAATGAAGCACTACTCTGGCTGAAAGCTAAGGAAAATTTCATACTGAAATAATTTTTACCCGAACTTTGAATGACAGATGGGATTTCAAAAGGTCTAAAAGGATATTCCAAGGAAGAAATGTCCCCTGTAATGTGGAAAGACCTTCCCAAGTATAAAATTAAACTTTGTTGGGTGGAGAGGATTGGACGAAGGAACAGATGGTTTATACATAGCTTGAGAGCTTCTGCTGCCAGCTTAACTTTTCAATAAATTAAAGGTCTTTCCAAAACAAAACAAATTTATATGACGCTCGGGGAAAGTGATATTTATCATCACATTTTTAAGTGTCCTCCAGTGGGAAAGATAGAACAGGAAAAGATCCACCTCATCGGGTTTATCTTAACTTCATTCATATTATGAATAAGAAACTAACCCAGGATTATCCCTAGCCTCTTTGATTTTGCAACATGCTGACCACTTGCTTTGCCACCAAGGGAGGTACAGATCATAAACCCAGATGGAATCAAACAGAAAGATCTTAACTCATGGCTGAGTTTGGCTTTTAGGAACTCGAACGGTGAAGAAACTCATACGTTCAACTAAGTTGAAGTAATTAATCAATTTCACCAGGACTGAGGGGAAATCTATTATAGAACTTTTCTGTGACAGAAGGAAACACTTCCCCATAATGTGCCAAAATATTTAATATTACCACCAACACTAGGATCTACTTGATTTTGGTCTATACCCACAGTTAGAGTTTTACCTAGGAAAAAAATTAGCAAAAATGAATATTTAAGACTATTTTTCTTACATAGAAATGTAGAAATGACAATGTCCTTGTCTAAAAGATGGTGAAAATGACAAGGAGTCTGGAACATTAGGTCCACGAGAAGAAAGATCTAAAATATAAGGACCAGATGACTCAAGAGGATGTAGGAAGTATTTTCAAATATATAATGGGTTGTAAGGTAAATTGGCAAAATTTAAAGTGATCCAGTAATGGATTCAGCTACAAACAGGAGTGAAACCACTGGAATTATTCAAGCAGAAGTCAGAGAACGACCTGTTGTTGTGGTAATGACTGCTGAAGTCCTTCAAATCTGTAAGATGAAATGACCACATGGAATCACTGCATGTTGATTCATCTAAATCTCCTTGAAGTCAGTATAGGAATATTCATATAAATAATTTTTAAAAAATAAATATTGTTGACTAAATGAATGGATGATTCCTACACAAAGATTAGATTGAAAGAGAGCAACATCTTGGGTTTAACACTGAGTAAGTGATTACTGCCAAAGTCTTCACAAGAACCCAAAAGGTTCTACACTATCACTATCAGAATCATCTAATTACTCCCTGATGTCAGAATAAAGCCATTTCTGTAAATAATTTCTGAAAAATAAAGTACTTTTTCAGGGAATAATTTCTTCATGAAGATCAGATAAAAATAAAAGATTTTGGGTTCCCTTGCCAAACCTGAGTGACGTTAACCGTCCCCACCCTCTTTTCTCTGGCCCCTCCTCTACCACTTCCCCTCAGTCTCTGCTATAGTCACACTGGCCCTTTCTGACACACCAGACATGATCTTGCCTCAAAGGTTGTCCCCTGGATGTTCCTTTTGACTAGAATATTCTTCCCCTGAGAAGAATCCCTTTTCTCTTTCAAGGTGTACCGAAATCTCACCTTCTTGGAGAGGCTTTCTCTGACCACCCTATTTAATGTGATTCCCCATCTCCCTAAGACAACACATATAACACACACACAAACTACATGCATTAGGTGTGCACACATGGACACAGACACATATAGAGCAAGGCGAAGCTCCTTTCCCTTGCCTTTATATTTATATACCTCTTATTGCCTTCTAAAATTCCTGCTCACTAATTACATTTACTGCCTCTCTCCCCATTTTAGAATATAAGCTCCAAAGAATTAGGAGTTTGTGTACTTTATACATTGAAGTGATCTCAATACCTAATAGAGTGCCTTGAACATGGTAAACTGCAATAAATACTCATATAATGAAGAGTACAGACTTGACCATAATATCACTAAGTTAGGATTCAATAGCAGCAAGATAACTATAAAATATATTTGTGACAACTCATGCACCAAAAACATTATAATGAAAGTTAGAAATTAGAAGTTTAAAGAAAGAAAGAAACTACTTATTAAACATGAGAGAAAAAGCCAGCACAGTGCTTATCAGGAAATGTATACTCTGACATTAGAAAAAAAGAAAGGGTGAAAACTAATAGTCTAAATCATCCACCTTAAGAAATAAAATCAACATAATAAAATAAACTCAATGTAAGAGAACAAAACTAATAGAAATAAAATTAATAAAAATAGAATATGAATATAAAGAAAGTTGCAACAATGTCAAAATTTGTTATTTGAAAACACTTTAAAAAAGAAAAATAAATAAAACTTTGTTAAATGTGATAAAGGGATAAGATACTAATAAACAATATTCAATGGAGAACACAGAATTCAATATGAAAGAGATTTTTATATGTCATAAGGAAGTACTAGTAACAGCTTTATTCCAAAAGTGAAAATTAGACAATATATTCTTTGAAAAATATAACTTACCAGTAAAAATATTAAACTCAAGTAGACAATGACTTTTCATTGAGTTTAATTGAGGTAAAATTTACATACAATAAAATTCACTTATTCTATGTTTACAGTTTGATGAATTCTGGCATCTGTATAAATTCATGCAACCACCACCACAATCAAGATGTAGAAAATTTCTACCATTCAAAAAAATCTTCTTATTCCTTTGCAGTAAATTCCCATCTCCAAATACAAATACCAACTCTAGAAAACCAATGATCTGCTCTCTGTCACTATAGTTTTTGTTTTTGTTTTTTTTTTTAATACTTTAAGTTCTAGGGTACATGTGGATAACGTGCAGGTTTGTTACATATGTATACTTGTGCCATGTTGGCGTGCTACACCCATCAACTCGTCAGCACCCATCAACTCGTCATTTACATCAGGTATAACTCCCAATGCAATCCCTTCCCCCTCCCCTCCCCATGATAGGCCTCGGTGTGTGATGTTCCCCTTCCCAAGTCCAAGTGATCTCATTGTTCAGTTCCCACCTATGAGTGAGAACATGCGGTGTTTGGTTTTCTGTTCTTACGATAGTTTGCTGAGAATGATGGTTTCCAGCTGCATCCATGTCCCTACAAAGGACACAAACTCATCCTTTTTTATGGCTGCATAGTATTCCATGGTGTATATGTGCCACATTTTCTTAATCCAATCTGTCACTGATGGACATTTGGGTTGATTCCAAGTCTTTGCTATTGTGAATAGTGCCACAATAAACATATAGTTTTGGGTTTTTTTAAATGTCATGTAAATGGAATTACACAGCATATAGAACTTTTTCATATGCTTTCACTGCACAAAATATTTTTGGAATTCATCTATGTTGCTGTGTGGAACAGTTTATGACTGAGTATTATTGCTATAGTAGGAATGTATTACAATTAATTCATATATTCATCACTTAAAGAATACTTAGGCAGTTTCCAGGTGGTGGCTATGATGGAAAATGGTGTGATGAACATTCAAACACATACAAGTATTTATGTGGACATGTGTTTTTGTTATGTCTATGGTAAGTGTAACTTTACAAGAAACTGGCAAGTTGATTTTTAGAAGAACTGTACCATTCTGCATTCCCATCAGGAGTACATGAGAGTTCCAGTTGCTCCACATTCATATCACCACCTGATATTGTCAGTTGTTTACATTTTAACAATTCTAATAGGCATATGCTGGCATCTTATCATGCTTTTTAATTTTCCATTTTTTATTTATTTTCTAGTTTACATGTAATTTCACTGGTTGGTGTATAGTTCTATGACTTTTGACAAATTGACTTATGCTACCACCACTATGATCAAATACAGAACGCTTTGACAGTTTGGGAGTTCCCAAGATCACCCTTACTTTGGGCACCAACTGCAAGTTCAGATACCAACTGTAACTTTGGGGATACCCAATCTAATAATCACCCTCATTTCTTTTATTTTTTTCTTAATTTTTGTGGGTACAAAATAAGTGTATATATTTATGGGTTACATGAGTTGTTTTAATACAGGCATGCAATGCATAATCACATCAGGATAAATGGGGTATCCATCACCTCATGCCTTTATCCTATCTGTTGTAAACAATTAAATTGTACTCTTTATTTTTAAATATACAATTATTTCTGATTATGGAAACCCTGTTGTGCTAGCAAATACTAGATCACATTCATTCTTTCTGTTTTGTGTCCATTAACCATCTCTACGTCCCCCTCAGGCCCAATCCTTCCCAGCCTCTAGTAACCATCCTTCTCCTCTCTATCTCCATGAATTCAATTATCTTAGTTTTCAGTTCTCACAAATAAGTGAGAACATGCAAAGATTGTCTTTCTGTGTCAGGTTTATTTCACTTAACATAATGACCTCCAATTCCATCCATGTTGTTGCAAATGACATGATCTCATTCTTTTTTATGGCTAAATAGTACTCCATTGTGTATATGTACAACAGGAGTGAACTGGTTGCCATATCTGTCACCCCACTGATTGCCAGAATTGATTCACTGATCTGGCTGGCTAGGTGGGTGTCCCCTTCCTTCATCACCACATCGTGTGTGTCCCTCCCACAGTTATGCACTAGATCAAAGTGGACAACCTTCCTCAATAGAGGAGGATTGTTCTTCCATTAAGGGTATGTGAGTAACTGCACTCCCCTGCTAGAAGCTCCCAACAAGCTCTTGTTGTGATTTTAATTTGCATTTTTCTGATGATTAGCATTGAGTATCTTTTTACATATTTATTGGCCATTCACATTTCTTCAATAAAGTGTCAGTTTGAATGTTTTACCCATTGGTTTGTTTCCTTAATACTGAGTTGTTAAGGGTTCGTTACATACTCTAGATACAATCACTTTAGCAAACATATAATTTGCAAATAATTTCTCTTAGTCTATAGCTATCTTTTCATTGTCTTAATTGTGTCTTCTGGGAGAACAATTTGTTAAAAAAAATTTGATGAGGGTGAATTTATCAAGTTTTTCTTTTATGATTCATGTTCTGTTTAAGATATTACTGCTAACTGATTGTCACAAAGATTTTTCCTATGTTTTCTTCCAGAAGTTTTGTAGGTTTAGCTCTTATGCTAAAAAGTCTATAATCTATTCAGAGTCAATTTTTGTAGATGGTGTGAGATAAGAATTAAAGTTCATTTTTTCTCCATATAGATAGCCAGTTATTTCATCATTAGTTGTTAAAAATCATGTAACCATATGTTCATCAATAAATAAAAATATGGTACTTTATACAATGGTATGCTACTCAACAATAAGAGGAACTGTTGATACCTGAAACAACATGGATGAAATTATACTAATTATACTAACTGAAAGCAACAAAAAAGCAAAGATTACATACTATATTATTGCACTTATATGAAAGTTTAGAAAATTTTAAGCTAAAGTGACAGAAATAAAACCTGAGGATGGAAGGCCTAGACTGCAAAGAGGCATGAGAAACCATTTTAGGGAGTGATGGAATTATTTCATGTCTTGGATTTGGTAGTGGTTTCATGGTGCATGGCTCTGTCAATAATCACTGAATTGTAGACTTTAAATGGATGTAGTTTGTTGGACATAAATTATGCCTCAATAAAATTTATTTTTAAAAAGCAACTAGGCCTTGGGCTAAGATATGTGAACATCAACTTTTCCCCAAACTATAAACCTCAGATTATTTTACAAGTACCCAAATGGACTAAGAGTGAGGCCATACAATGCAGATGTTGAGTCCAAATAAATGTTTTTAGTTCAGACTTCAAAACACAAAATACAAACAAACAGGAAAAGTAGACTTCAAAAACTATCTAGTATAGGATTCAGAAGATAATTTTATAAAATTAGTTGATACTCATCATAAGAAAATAATACAATGCCTATAAGAAATGTGAGCAGAAGAAAATACACATAACAACACAGGTCAAAGTTAACATAAAATACCAAGAGTATGGGTGATTTTATTATAAGTAAAATCAAAATGGAAGTGCAGAATTAAAATCCACACTGCAGGCAGTAAAAAGCAGATTTGACTCTGCAAAAAATCAAATCAGACATTAAAACAATCTTGAGAAGTTCCTGGATAACGGGAAAGAAAATGAAAAGGACATGAAAATAACAAGGGAGAAAATGATAAATATAGAGATCTAATCTATGAAGAATACACATTATTATTTAGAGATATTATCCCTATTTAGATAATAGATAGGTTTCTATTTAGATAATTTAGATATTATCTCTATTATTATTTATATTAACTCTAAATATAGAGATCTAATCTATGAAGAATATATATTCTATATTATATACACATAGATTAGTATATATATTCTAATCTATACATAGATTATACATAGATTAGCATATATATTCTAATCTATGTATCTATATCTATCTAATCTATATATACATAGATTAGAATATATATTCATAGATTAGTATATAATAAAAGATTTTAAGAAAATATAATACAACGTACTATATTAATGAAATAATATTCATGTAATAATATATATTATATATCATATAATAGTGATATAAACATAATAATCTTAATTTTAAGAAAAACTATTTAGTAATGAATCTATAATTCAGAAAACAAATTTTAGAGATGTGAGTGGAAACTCACATCTCTAAAACTATCTAATAGTTTATCAGATAATATATTATATATTGGTTAACAGGGATTATAATACATTCTTGGTAAAATCAATGGGAAAAACAAGCCATATCTAAACACCTGGAAATCATCTTAAGTTGTCCGTAAAAATTATAAATTACAAATTTTTTTTTAAATGTGTCATAAAGAAACAGGAATCTGCCAATGTCTTCTTTTTTCATTATGCTATATCAAAAAAATATAAAATACCTAACATTTTGCAAAGAAAATATTGGAACATAATTACATACACAAGTAATTGTCTTTCATGTCTTAGAGCAACAGAGAGGGAGCCAGCATTGATATATCTGCCTTCTTTGAAATAATTATTTGAAGACATACTAAGTGACTAAGAGAAAATCAAAATTAATAAACCTTCATGAGGAATGTTACGATTTAAAACAATTTGAGGCTGGTCATGGTGGCTCACGCGTGTAATCCCAATACTTTGGGAGGAAGAGGCAGGTGGATTGCCAGGGCTCAGGAGTTTGAGACTACCCTGGGCAACACAGTGAAATCCTCTCTCTACTAAAATACAAAAAAATTAGCCGTGTGTGGTGGTGGACACCTGTAGTCCCAGCTACTGGGGAGGCTGAGGCAGAAGAATCACTTGAACCCAGAAGATGGAGGTTGCAGTGACCCACATCTCACCACCGTGCTCCAGCCTGGGCGACAGAGAGAGATCCTGTTTCAAAAAAAAAAAAAAATTTGAGGCCTTTCATTGCTCAGTTGGACCACTGATTCAGAATCAATTTATTTATATGCTGAAATTTCTATCATGTATCCTAGGTACAAAACTGGGCCTGTTATGCTTCATATAGTGACTCCTCAGCAACTTTCCAGCTTTTCCTAGAATCAGGCAATTTTTTGGACACACATCCTGCATCCCACTTGTGTGGGAACCTGTTTGAAGAAACAGCAATGACTGCACTGTGAATAAGAACATGAACAATATTTATAGTTTTTACAAGTTTTTAGTTTACTACTGGGAGAATCACCAAATAAAGTCTTTCTCTCTTCTCCAAAAAGCAGAGTTACACAAAGCATATATAGAAGCAGCTCTTATATCAAGATAATTGAATAACTTATTTTTGTAATTTAAGCTCCGA
This sequence comes from Chlorocebus sabaeus, assembly GCF_047675955.1. Taxonomy (NCBI): domain Eukaryota; kingdom Metazoa; phylum Chordata; class Mammalia; order Primates; family Cercopithecidae; genus Chlorocebus; species Chlorocebus sabaeus. Next base: position 22,561,243 of record NC_132917.1, read on the forward strand.
CTTAAGGGCTAGAGTAAGGTTTTTTTTACGTTAAGAGAGAATAATAAAAACTAACTAGTAGTCAATATTATTTAAAGCCTTTCTTTTTTTTTTATTTTATTTATTTATTTATTTATTTATTTATTTATTTATTTACTTTGAGACGGAGTCTCGCTCTTGTCACCCAGTCTGGAGTTCAATGGCGCGATCCTGGCTCACTGAAACCTCTGCCTCCTGGGTTCAAGTGATTCTTCTGCCTCAGCCTCCTGAGAAGCTGGGATTACAGACGCGTGCCACCGCGTCCTGCTAATTTTTGTGTTTTTAGTAGAGACAGGGTTTTGCCATGTTGGCCAGGCTGTTCTCAAACTCCTAACTTCAGGTGATCCACCAGCCTTGGCCTCCCAAAGTGCTGGGATTACAGGCCTGAGCCACCGTGCCTGGCCTAGCCTTTCTTTATTTACTCTTTGTCCTGTTTGTGACTGATCTGTATTGACTATGCTTTAAAATCACCATGTAATGTAAAATCGAAACTATATTAAAATCCAAATAAAAGATTCTTAAAAAAAATTAAATCTTTCCAAGCTTATTTTTAAATGATAGAACTTTTGATTTTGTTGTTCTCTGTATCTTCTCTATAATACACATTTTCTACAATACATTTCTTTTTATAAATTGAAGCCCTAAAATAAAATTTATCAAAATGTGGACAGTGATTATCTAGTGGTATAGCAGTTAGGGATGATCATTTTTCTTCCTTCTAGATTATCATATTCTTACATTTCCATGAGTCACATGTTTCATAACACTTTATTTTCATCAAATGCAATAAATTCATTAATTTATATGTATTTTACAATGAAAAAATAATTCTGCCTATGTTAGTCAGGGTCTCAGCAGAAAACAGAAGACACCCTCAGAAAAGTTTACCGGAAAGAACCTAATGAAGAGATTATTTAAAGAGGTTTGGGCAGCACTAAAGGAACTATCAAGAAACATGAGACTAGCAGGGATGGACAACAGAAGAAAGCTATTAACTTTCTGATGCTGAAGGAGCTCGGGGAGGAACTGATGTTTCCAAAGGCCAGAGAAAGATCCCACAGGGCAATAAAGGCAGTGGGGCATGCAGTGTGACTGAGCAGCAGTCACCGCCAGGTGTGTGGTGGGGGTGCAGGGATGGTGCAGGTAAGTGATACTCTGACTTTCCATGCTCTTGTCCTCTGAGACCCTGCTCATGTCTTCCATGTCTTCCGGAACTCAGAGTGAGGGTAAGAGAGCCTAGCAGATGGAGACCATAGAAGTCGGGCTTCTGAAGTACAGAGCAGGACACAAAATTGTGGATAATGGATCTGAGGCTGGCAGGTGGGAATATAGGCAAAAATAACAGGCACAGTCCTCTGTGTATGTATCATTCCTGCTGAGGCCATTCATGAGACTTTTCACCTCATTCTGAAATCACTGAACCAGTAGCCTACATTATCTTCTGGACTCTATGGGAATGTGTGTGCATCCTTATTCTCTGCTCTTCAGAGAATAAACTATAACACAATAGTCCAGAGCCAAAATAATGACATGAGGCAGAATGGCAACGGTGGTGCGGGTGAGAAGTGATCCAATCTCAAATATATTTCAAAAGTACAATTAGTAGGGTTTGCAGATGGTGAGCTGTAGGCCCTGAAACAAAGGAGTCAAGGGTGCAAGTTAGTTCTTTCGCTTACACAACCAGATGGAAAGTCTTGCCATTAACTGAGAAAAAGAAAACTCCAAGAGGAGCCAGATTTGGGAAACATATCAGGAGCAATTTTGAACATATGAGTTTTAGGATTTCTATCAAACATCTAAGTGGGAATATTGAGTAGTCAGTTGGACATATATAAGTGTGGAACTCAGGAAGAAGATCCAGACTGGGAACAGAAACTTGGAAGTCAATTTTTGTAGGCAATATATAAAACCATGTAGTTGAATGAGATCATAGGGAGATAAGCATAGCTAGTGATGGAAAGAACCAGGTGCAGAGAATTACAACACTCCAACATTGAGAAGGGTGATGAAATAATACATACAACAAACCCCCACGACACACATTTCCCTGTGTAACAAACCTTCGCATGTACCCCCAAACTTAAAAGCTAAAAACACCTTTAAAAAATTTTTTTTAATAAATAAAAAATAAAAAATTTTAAAAAGTAATGGAGATAGGAAGTAACCAATGATGAAAACTGAGAAGCAGCAGTTGTGAGGTTGGAGGAAAACTGAGAGTGTGTGTTTGGCCTGGAAGTCAAACTAAGAAAGTGTATTCAGTGGAAAAGGTAACAGATTGTATCAAATGCTGCTGATAGGCCAACAGGGCAAAGACTAGGAAGTAATTACAGGATTTATCAAACAGAGTTCCTGGTAATCTTGAGAAGAGCAATTTTTATTACAGTGGTGGATCTGAAAGCCTAATTTGGGTGAATTCAAGGGAAAACAGAAAGAGAAAACTTAGAAACAATGTTTACTATAGATAATTCTTTTGAGGAGACTTTTAAAGGAGCGAAATGAGATGGCTAAGTGAAAAATGAGGTCAAGATATATAGGTTTATTTATTTTAAAAGTGGGAAACATAATGGGATGTTTGTATAGTGATGAAAAATACCCCATTCTCTTAAGTGAAGTATTCCTCAAGGTATCAGAATAGCTGACAGAAATTTCTGGAAAAAAATATACCCATATATATTCATAAATTCTCTTAAGATTTTGAGAGCTGGCCTGGTCTCTAAGGAACTGATTTTAATCTTTGCCATCTCCAAATTAGACAACTTTAGAGAGTAGAGCAATAAATAACATCTCTGATGTCTTACAGCATCAATTGATGTTGGCCAGCATGACAGTTTCTAGTAATTGAAGAACCCGTGATTGACTTAGTTCTGCCTCCTCCACACTCTGTTTCTGAAATGTGAAGGACTCCTAGAAGGAAGGAGGCTGTGCAGACAAGGATGGGAGGGGAAGCCAAACATAACTTCCAGACAATTCCTACTTAAATGTCAAGCTGACTGCATTTGGATACTTTTGATTTAATAAAAAACACAACTTTTATGCTCCCTAGTTCACTTATCTGGATTCTACTTCATTCAATGAGAAAAAGAAGAAATGCAGCAAGTCAAAAGCAGCATTGATTTTCTTTCCTTCTTTCTTTTTTCTGATCTTTTCCACTACTGTCTTAGACGTGGGGCGGGGCGGGGGTGGAGGGGTGGAAATCTTCCGTATGTCACCCTGGAGTCCTATCTCCTTTTTCTAGACGAGGACTTTCCCTTCCTGTCTCTCCTATCTCTGGACAGATTCTTTCCCTTTCTGCACAGCTACATTTCCTGGTAAAACACGAACTGAATCAGGGGCGAAATTGCAAAGAAGACATGGAACTCAGTCTGGACAATGATTAAACTCAGCTGTAATAAGCAAGGAACCATGTAAGCCACGGGCAGGCTGCTGATACCAGGGAAACGAGGAGTTGATTAGTATGGTCCCAGGGTTAACAACTAGGGAAAATGAGAAAAATGATTAACAACAAGAAAACATGGAGCAGTGCCATTCCCTGCTGGGTCCTGGCGGCCAAGTAGCTGAGGAGTCCTCCCAGATTGGATTCCACTTTTCTTTGCTCCCTGCATTCAGTCTGTCACCAACTGCCACGGCTAACAACTTCTGACTTTTCTTGGAATACTTTTCTTTTGTATTTCTGCAATCTTAGGCAAGCTCAAGCCCTCCCAGCCTTGTAGCTTGATACCTGGCTTTGCCTTGGGTAAAGTAGTCTCCAGATGGCTCTCACCAAAGAAGCTTTTGCACAGCAACAAGAATGTGTGTTTGCAATTTAGTCTATTTCCAAGTGCTTCCAAAATCCATTTAGAGTCCTGGTCTTCAGCTTTTGGATTTTCTATCATTCCTTGTTTCTGTCACCAAGTTCCCCTTCAGAACCTTCATCAGTTCATGACTTTGCTCTTTGACCCCTAGTCTCTGTTCTCTTCTGGGCCCCCAACTCAGGATTGACTGGCTTTACCTGTGCTATCTAATACATTCTTAGAGATCAGGTACACTCCCAACCCTGGTTAATATGATTCCATAATAACATTTTAATAACCCCATAAATGCTGTACACACTAAGTAGACAGCAAGCACTTCAGGAAAAAAAATAATCCACATAGTTTATCATTACAGTAAATTAATGGGTAGAAGACATTAAACATGACTTATCTAGGCACGAGCATGTCTACATAAACCTTAGCTCATCAGCATTCTGGGCCAAGGAGTACAATATTTAGCAAAGAAATTATAATCCCTTCTACATAATAACAAAATAGCCATTGCCTGGGCTCAATGAGAAAATTCATAGAGGGAATGTTTGGAGTAGAATGTGCTAGTGGCTGTTTTATAAAGCACTCACTCCTTTGTCTGCATCTATTGAAACTTTACAACATGGCCTAGGAGGCTCCATCAGTTTGGTCCCTGGCTATCTCTCCAGCCTCCCCCACCACAGTTTCTCTACATGCACACTACACTCAAACCAGCTCCCTAGGTTCTAGTACCCTTCTAAGTGGGTCACACAGTCCCTTGTGGCTGGTTTTCCCTTAGATCCCTTTTTCACTTGGTCAATACCTATGCAACTTTCAAGATTTAACTCAAATGGCACTTCTTCAGTAAAGCCTTCTGAACTGCACATCTCCTAGCAGGGGACAAGTACCCACAACAGGCACTCACAGCAGATTTGTGGACTGAAAATATTTTAGAATCTGTTTGACTTATTTTCTTTCTACACCTCTTAACTATAAAGGTTACTTTGGCATTTATTCAAAACAAACCTCAAGCCAAAGTCCTACCCTAAACATACAGCAATGAACTCAGTAGAGTTTCATGTTGGTGTGGGGACTCCTTCATCTCATTACTGTGTACGCTTAACTGAGTAATGGGACAAAAAAAAAAAAAATCCAACTGTTAACCTGTACTCTAATGTTACTGTGCAGATATAATTCAAATTGTGCAAGAGTTTTATTCCTAAAACATTAAACTCATGCTTTAAATGCATTGCTGGTGGCCCTTATCAGTTTATGAAAGTCAAAGAAATCCTTTTGTAAAATAAACACTTCCTAATGTAAACTTTTATTTTCAAATGTGTCTAGCTTGTAAATTTAAACTTTGGCAAAACCTCTTTCCTCAAATTAGGATCCACCATCATTATTGCTTATCATTCAGAATGGAAATCTGAGTGTGCAAATTTACAAAAGGTAATATAATTGAATAATTTGCAAGAAGATCTACAACTAAGCAAGGGATTCCTAGTTACTCTCATTCCTCCCTTAAAAATAGGAAAACAAAACCAAAAAAAAAATACAATTAAAGTATTAACACGCACTATCACCTATTGCATTTAATATCTACATAATCACTATAAAGTAGACAAGGAAATTTTTATAATAAATATTTCACAGATGGAGAAAGTGGAATCCAAAGACAAGTAAAACAAAGAAAGCCCAGGTTGTGTAGCGCAAATTTAAGACAAAGCCATGCCTAGAGGCTTCAGGTCCTATACTCTTTAAGAGCTCTTCTATGGAGGAGGAAGCCAATTCCAGTAATAGCCATAACATTTGCAACTTGACTTGATTTCTGAAATCTCCACCTCAATGAGTTTGAGTGAGTAGAAGTTTAATCTATCAGTGAAAGAGAAATGTTTAATCAGGGAACCTTGGTAAGAATAACATTATCATAAGTCATTGTAAATAGGTGGTCTTCACTTTTAAAAAAAACTCATATAATATATGAAATGGGATATTACTCACATAATTATCATCCTCAGTATAAAAAGTTTGATATATGCCAGAAACTGTATCTTTATTTCAACTTTCATGACAACCTGCAAGGTAAGTAATAGTGTTCATATTTTATAGATGAGAAATTGAGGCTGAGAGAAGTTACTAAATTATCCAAGCTGACATGGAAAATGCACCAGTGTCATCACCCTCATTCTTGGCATTATGCCTGGAACAGTGAATGCTCTTGATAAACATTTCTGAGTGAATGAATGGCTGAATAAATGAATGAATGAAATGATAAAGCCATGGTTTGATTCAAGTGTGCCTGCTTCTAAAGGTCATATATTTTTCCCAATATCATACTCTTCACTTTATAAGTAAATGTATTACTGGCTTCCCTCAAAGAGAAAATGTACCCCATAAGCATCTAAAATAATAACTAAGTTGCATACAAGTTTTCAGAACATGATCTGCTATGTAAAGTGAGAAAAGCTTATATTGTAAAATATACTTCACATGGGTGACCGTAAGATTACTCAGGTCTGAGTTCTGCTACTGTCTCCTATCAGCGAGTTGACTTGTCTGGATACGGGTAGAGTTTCAGGTTGGTTGATTTGTGAGTCACCTCAGGACCCCTTTCTCCTTTGGTTCCTCTGACTTAACCACCATTCCCTCTGACATCTCTTCTTAACTCTCCAAGTTTCTACTTAAAACATTCAAACAAATGCCTCTGGGTAAGCTCTGTCTATAAGTGTCTGGGTAGGAACCATGAGCAACTTCAAGAAGATTGTTATTTTCAGTAAGGAGAGGCAGCCAGTGTCAGCTGAATGCAACCCATTTTATCACACAGGGACAAAAAGGGTGTTCACTTGCCATAAATGGAACAAAGGCAAGAATGAAAAGCTCTTGACAAACTAAAGAATTACCAAAGGGCAATCAGGAGGTAAGGTAAAACAGAATCCTCTTTAAAAGCAGTAGTTTGTCTTCCATATCCCTGGGTCCCTTGCTACAGTCAAATTCTCAAGAAGCAAAGACAACTTTATAAACAAAGAGACAGTGGAGAAAAGGCAGTCAGGCCACTGCAACATGCTCACTGTTGATCTGCATGTGGACAGTTCACCCTCCTGCAAGCAGGCCCAGCAGGTAACCCTGCTTCTTCCCTATTTTCACCAAGGCTCTTCACATCTATTATTGTAAAATACAATGATCTCATAGACTCTTTGACTCCATCTTCTAACCTCACATGTCGTAGGGAGATAAAGAAACCAGCATGTTTGGGAAGGCTCATGTGAGGGTGAACAAATACCAAAGACCTAGGAGACAGCCGGGCATGACAGTTCAAGCCTATGATCCTAGGACTTTGGAAGGCCGAGGCGGATGGATCACTTGAGGTCAGGAGTTCAAGACCACCTGACCAATATGAGGAAACCTTATCTCTACTAAAAACACAAAAATTAGCCAGGCATGGTGGCATGTGCCTGTAATCCCAGCTACTCCAAAGGCTGAGACAGGAGAATTGCTTGAACCCAGGAGTCAGAAGTTGCAGTGAGCTGAGATGCACCATTGCACTCCAGCCTGAGCAACCAAAGCAAAACTCCATTTCAAAAAGCAAAAGACCTGGGAGACACACAGGAATACAGGGCATGGGGAGGAAGTCAAGAAAAAAGATATTCTTGTAGAACACCAGCCCAATGGAAGACATGCCACAGACAGCAGGTCATGAGCAGATAAAGTCATAGCTCAAAATTGTACTCCCTAGGCCTTTTTGGCCTAACTCTCTGTTCTGCAAAACCGCTGCACCATCGAACAGCCTGAAAGCACAACCTACTCCGTCATCATCATGAATTGGGTTCTCTCCAGATAGAAGAAAACAGCAATGCAATCTGGTGTTTGCACAGAAAACACAGCAGCAGAAAAAGCGGGAGGTACACACCAGAACACCTGCTCAGAGACATTGCCTCAGAAACAGTCAAGCACTCACAGGATGGAAACATCTGTGTGCAGCTCCCTATACCAGAAGCCTTGAATTACAGAAGAACCTAGAGAGAGGCAGGGAGTCAGAAATCAAATTATTTGGATAATGTGGGAGGAGGTGCTGAGAAGAAAGACACAGAGGTCAAGGAAGGAGGGAAAGGGTCTCTGGACACAATGTTTTGGTATGCTTTCAGCACAAAGGATGAATGTGGCTCTTCTGGAAAAAGAATCAACACCCTGTGCTCTGTGAAACAATTCAAAGAGCACAAAGACCAAGTTTACTGCTGAATGGCTAGATGACTTGTGCCAAGTCACAGCTTGTTGAGTAGGAGCTAAGGAAGATCCAGGTCTCTCTGACCAGCGACTCTTGCTGGTTCCTCTATCCAACACTTGAACCCCTGGCAGCATTTACAGTAATAATAAGTCCTTATACCTGAAAAATTCTTCTCCTTTGGCTTGTATAACTCCTCTCTTTCAATGGTCTTCTATTCCTCTTACCAGTTCTCCTCAGCATCCTTCTCCTACTTATCTCTAACACATTCTCTATGCCTCTGTTGTACCACACATGAATATTAGCCAGAAAGTTAGTATTTTCCCTAGATGATGTACCTCCTTCTATCTGCATACAGCTATATGCTGATAACTCCTAAACTTCTAAAGTAAATCAAACCCTTTCATTAGCCCTAGATTGTTATGACTAACACTCGTTTTCACTTCCTCACAGGTACCTGAATCAATATTTGCCAAACTAAGCTCACACATAACTTGACAAGCCAAAGTGGATTGGCCAACCCACATTTCCAGAGGCTGCCTCCTTTGATTTCATTCCAAACTGCATGGGATATGCCTTTGAGTTCCCATGATCTCCAAGGCATGATTTTGATGAAGTTCTTACCACAGCACATTTTAATTGTTTGTTTACTACTCTCTCCAATGGACTGTGAGCTGCTCAAGGATTAAAAATGTCTTATTTATATCAATGCAAATATAAGGTAGGTAGTTAATATTTCTTGAAGGAATAAATGCAGAGCCTAATTTAGTTAGAGGTACCACCTTAGCAGGTTACACAAGCCAGAAGTCATTCTCAATGCTTCTTTTCTCTTACTCTTAATTCTGATTAGTTGCCAAGCAAGGAAGTTATATACCTCCTATATAACATTTGAACATTTCATACATTTCCATTTTTAACTAGGTTTCTCCTCTCCTGCTTCAACCCTGGAAGGTGCAAAGTCAGTTAGTGAGTTGAGAATGGATCAAAAACCTTCAGAGGTGAATACAGAAGAAGCCAATCAAACCTCTCTGTCCACGCAGACCATTATCCCAAGAAAAGCTCTAAAACAAGGGAGAAAAACATTAATTTAAAATATGCATGTAGTTTTGGTCATCAATGGGAGTGATATTTCTAATTATTGAACTAAGACTGTTTAGGGAACTAGAGTGACCATAGGATGTTTAATTCCCAAACAACGGCCAGAGAAGCCATGGAAGCTTCTTTATATTTTATCTAAAGAGAAGGGGAAAAGCTACCCCAGAGACTGAATTTAAAGAAACACAGCGACTAAAATAAAGTTACGATGTGATTATACTCTGTAAGTCCTGATTCTCCACAACACTTACCAAATTTGAATGAAACTATTAAGAGTTTGGTTGAGCAACAGTTAAAAAGTTAGCATAATTCCATGTTTTATAGGCATTCATTTAAAATAATTTTCATTTGGCAGCTTTCCAGTTATGAAGCCAATATTCCCCTCCCCCCACCTGTGTCCCAACAATTTGTGGGCCCTTATAAAACTTATGGGTCCTAGGCATTGCACCGGCAAAGCCTATTATTTAATAAAGTTGCATTGACTCATTGCATTCACTCAACCAAAGCACACTTTGCAAAATGTAAATCTAATCATGCCCTACCTCTATTTAAAATCCTTCCATTAATCCTAATCACCTACAGGACAAAGTCCCAATATTCCTAAATGGGCAAGCATGACATTCACAGTCCAGCCCTACCCCTTTCCAGCTGCATCTCTTTCCACTACCTGCCACCATGTACCATCATTGCTGGAATATATGCAAATACAAGCACCATGGTGCTTTCCACCTTCACTGCTTTGCAAGTGTCTTTACCTTATTTGGAATACTCTTTCCTGTCTCATGTATCAAGCTAAATGCTATACCGTTTTTAAGACTTTCTAAGGAGATCACCAACTTCTAAAACCTTCTTGAATCCCCTTCCCCAGCCCTCATGATAATTTACCAGTTATTTCCCTATTATTGCTTTTATTATATCCTATGACTGAAATATTTGTTATATGTCTGCCTTCAAATCTAGACTGGGAGCTTCTTGAAGGCAGGGACATTTTATTCGAATTTGTGTCTCAAGCATTTAACCTAAAACTTGGACACATATTAAATACTGAATAGACTTTTGTTGAATAAGAAAAGAATATAGTTGCCTATATCAGTAATGTAAATTTTAATGATATCTGTGCAGTAAAGAATATACCTATTAAAAGAAGGCTTAGGCAAAATTACACAAAAAAGACCTTAAGAGAAGTTCAAATGTGTGATTATGTAAACCACTTTAAACCCCAGAGAATGCGAGAAAGATATAGAAAATTATAGAAGAGCAAATATCATTCCAGGTTAAAAAAGGGCAAGTTTGATTCTGCAATCTAGAGATGGGTTCTCTTGACATCAACTTCTGGCAAGATTCCATAAAATATTATTGAATCAATTATGTGTGATATCATAGACTCTGTAGAGGAAACAACAATTACCAGGACCCAGTACGATTTATTCCAAAAGAAAATAATTATGTCTAAAACCACTACTTATTTTTGCTTTTTTTTTTTTTTTTTTTTTTTTTTTTTTTGAGACTGAGTCTGGCTCTTTCACCCAGGCAGGACTGCAGTGGCGCTATCTCGGCTCACTGCAAGCTCCACCTCCCGGGTTTGCCATTCTCCTGCCTCAGCCTCCCGAGTAGCTGGGACTATAGGTGTCCGCCACCAAGCCCGGCTAATTTTTTGTATTTTTAGTAGAGATGGGGTTTCACAGTGTTAGCCAGGATGGTCTCGAACTCCTGACCTCATGATCCGCCTGTCTCGGCCTCCCAAAGTGCTGGGATTACAGGTGTGAGCCACCGCGCCCAGTCCTTATTTTTGCTTTCTTAAAGTTACTAGTCCAATAATTCAATGAGGTAGCTATAAAAGAAAACTTGTCAAAATACTTATTTGGATCATTATAATACCTTTTTAAGCAAGAACATATGTGGAAATATGAGTTAATTCAAGTATTACTCCATAAGAAAACCTCCTCCTCTCTATCCATGCCATAAATCCAACCCCCAGGAACAAGCAACAGCAGCCTACCACCAGGAAGGGACGAGAGGAGGCATGAGATTTCTTCTGGGACAGGTATATAATGAAGCTCATGGAGGAGATGGAACACTAAGAAAAAGCTTTCAGCACCATTCCTTACCCAAAGCACAAGATAAAAGCAGTTCACTATTAGAGAGCTTTGAAGGCTTGTAATATACTAGAGGTCATCATTGTAACAACAACTACAAAAAAAAAAAAAAAAAATCCAGCTGAAATATTTACCAGACTGATTAAATTCTCTATATAATGGCCTAAGAGAGATGCACCCACTTCGTTTTGTAAATAATATTTACCTCAGTCTCCTCTGTTCTTCAACATATCATATCTAACATTCAACAAAAAAAATTATGAGACAAACAGAAAATATAGAAAGTAACCCATTGTCAAGAGATAAAGTAATCAGTGTAACCAGACTCAGAGATGACTGGAACTATCAGACAAGAACATTAAAATAACTACAATTAACATCTTAATGGATCTAGAGGAGTGGTCAGCAAACAATGGTCTATGAGCCAATCCAGATTACTGCTTGTTTTCATAAGTAAAGTTTTATTGAACACAGCCATACCCATTTATTTCTGATTACTTATGGATATCTTTGTACCACAATGGCAGAGTTAATAGTTATGAGGCCATAGCGCCACTAAAGCCTAAAATATTTACTATCTTTCCCTTTACAAAAATAAACTTTACTAACCTATTGTCTAGTGGAAATGTTTGACAATTTGCATAAACAAATACAGACTCTCAATAGAGAGATGAAAGCTATAAATTAAAAAATCATGTCAAATAATTTCCTTCAATGGGCTCATCAGTAGAATGGAAACAGCAGAGGAATAAATTAATGAGCTTGAAAATATGTCAACATAAATAGAAATTATCCAAAGTGAAACACAGAAAGGTAAAAAAACAGAGATAAAAACAAAACCTAAGAGCAGTGTGACAACATCAAATGGCCAACAAAAACGTAATTGGAGCCCCCAATAAAGATGGAACAGAGCAGAGGAAACATTTGAAGCCCAAATGAAAAAGAATTTAGCAAGTACTGTCAATTTCACCTCTAGTTGATTAAATAATCATAGCATTTAGCCTGGGAGGAGGCTAATTAATGGTATGACATAACTTGGACAAAAGTCTAGTATACAACAGAATTCTGACTGGCATCCTGTTCTGTGTACATTTTGATGATATTTGTATCTGATGATTTGTATGAAAATATGGGTTTACTAATCAATTTTTTGATAACATTGATCTAAGACACAGAACAAATCACAGTGAGTGAAAGAATTAGAATCAGTGGTGTCTAGATAGGCTTGCTAGTATAATGGACCAACCTACAAATATAATCATGGCATTTAAATATAATGTATAAGCATGAAAAAGAGGAGGCATAAGATTTAGCTTAATTACATTATGTATCCAAGATATAGTGGATGTACATAAAAATGAGTCCAATACAAATATCTGTGTTTAATGTGATTCCCAAATAAGTAAACATATGCTCAAGTGATATTCACAGAAGCACAGAATTTAAGGCAACCAACGTAAGATTCTATTTATAGTCTGTGACTTGACTATTAAAATTGGTGGGCCATTTGACAACTACATTCTTCAAAGGCAAATATATTATGCTGAAATATCAGAGGCAAGAATGAGAGAGAAGACATGAAACCATGTCAAGGAAGCAAGAAATATTTAACTTAGAGGGAAAAAAATAAATCAGTGAAGCCAAGACATTGAACAATCCTCATAAGTAGAAGAGGAATTAAGTTTATTTTGCATGGCTTCTGGAGATAGAATTAAAACATAAATAGAAATTCTAAAAAGTCAAATTCTGACTCAATGTATTTGGAAACTTTCTAACAGCAGAGGCTGTTCATAAATGGGAATAAACTGTCTTACCAGGAAATGTTCCCATCGCTGTAAATGTCCACATAAAGACTATATGTTGCGGAGAAGGCTAAAGCCTAGGATTCGTGGTTGTATTCCTGGCTTTCCTATCCGGACATTCTACACTTCTGTAATTGTGGTAAGAGGAGGCTCTGTGGAGAAGAGAGAAGGATAAGGAAAATTATATGTGACCAGTCACTAAAATAGGATTATTGGGTTTAGGGGAAAACATCTCACTTTTCGTTTTGGTCATGTTGAGTTTGAGTGCCTGTCAGCCTAATGGAAAGGTTATGTTGGCAATTAATTATATTTGGGGTTCAAAGTAAAGGTCTGAGCTAAAGTTAAGTTTAGGTGTATTCATTTCATAGATTAATACTGCCTGACAGAAACATATGAAACTAGTTTTAATAATTTATTTTATTTAATCCAATGTATTCAAAATACTATTTTAGTATACAGTCAATATAAAAATTGAGACACTCACATTCTTTTTGTTTTTGTTTGCAATAAGTCGTCAAACTTTACAATAAATGTTTTATCCATATAGCAGTATAATTTAGATACCCACTTTCCAAGTGCTTACTAGACATATTTAGCTAGTGGTTACCATATCGGACAATGCAGGCATGAGTGATCATTGAATTCTTTAAAAAAGATATAGAAAAGAAGATTTAGCATTAAACTTGGAGAAAAAAAAAAAATCCCAATTAAAGAAACTAAGATACAGCCAACACAGAGGAAAAAACCAAGGAAAGTGTGTTGTTCAGAGAGTCAAGAGAAGAGAATGAGAATGTATGTGTTCAATTACATTAAATCCTGCTGAAAGTTCTGTCAGATTTAATATCTGTTACATTTAGTGATGTAGAAAAATCGGTGCCATTGGCAGGACAGAAGTCATATGACAGTGGATTGAGAAGTGAATGTTCAAACTTCACTGTTCTCTGTTTGAGGAGTAATGTGCTCAGATGTTGTGGTTCTCTGCTCATTCTGCCATGGGCTTTGGATCTCCATTGGATAATCCATTAAAGGAAAAAGTACAATTGGCAGGCTGCAGGGTGCCTTCTCAGGAGACTCCTGTGGAAGGCACAGAAATGAAACAGCTGCAATGCCTCCCTTCTATGCCCATCAGACTCTTTTGTAGTGGATTCTTTCGGAAGATATACACTTTCTTCCTATTCTTTAGTCACAATCTGGGATAAAAATTGTTCAAAGCATAAAATAAGGCATTTTATTCTTTAAAAGAAGGATTCCCTGGACATAATTGGGCAGGGAGGGGATGAGGGAGCATCTTCATGCACGAAGCTATGCATGGTGACTCTTCAGAACTAACCGGTAAGCATAGGTGAATGGATGACCTTATGGTGACCACAAAGGAAGAAAGCCATATGTAGTATATGTATGACCTGATCTCGGCTCCATTCAGAAAAATTTTCTCTCAGTTAAAATAAATTATAAGCCCCACCTGTAAGGCACAATTATGTAAATAACATGTGCACGTTTTGCCGACCACAGCAAGAGCATGGTTATGTTACCTAATCCCCTCACTTAGGACACCATCTCCAAGAGGCTTTCTCATGCCATCTGCAAAGCTGCCTCCACTGAGTGGAGGACCCATTACCATGACCATTACTGGTGAGCACATCCCCTGGAATAGAAATGGGATGAAAGAGAGTAAGAATTTCAGAAACAACCTATCTTGGGCCTGGATGCAGTTTTGGTCCTGAAGCCTTACTTAAACTCTCTGAACAACACTTAACATTCAGGCCCATGGGTTCACATGAAGACCACATAATGATTCTATTATATGGCCTATTTGCCCTCCGTTGACACATGGCAGGTCTCATTCAGTTACTTGTTTATCATGGTGCCAAAAACTAAAAATAAAAAAAAAGGTCCTAAGTTCTAGCTCTGTGTTATATTGGGCCAAACCAGACCCCTTCCTGGGCCTGTTATCTCATCCTTTCTAGCTGGTTGTGATCTGATCCTATCACCATCAATCCAGAGTTCTCAGACTTTTTTTTTTACTACCCGTGGCCCCAGGAGGTCTGTTCTCTTAAAAGCGATTTTCTCTTGCCAGCTCACTCAGAGGATTCATGATGACTATGGTTGACATAGGAATGATTCATCTATCATAAAGGTGGCTGCATGAGATCACAAATACTCCAAGGAGAGCCAGAAGGTGGGGGAAGTGAGATTCAAAACCAAGAGACAGATCTGCACTGAAAGTGGATGACAGCTTAATGAGAGGGGGAGATAATGCTCCTGCATTTTCTATAACTCGTGTGTGCTTTTATGCCTCACTGTGAGGCAAAAGTGCAGATTCACTGTCAAGTATGTCTCCCGTGGTCCGTCTCATGCCCACTCCAGACATTTCCTCCACAAAAATACAATGTAACAGATAGGCTGCCAGGAAGCAGCCCCCTCCTCAACCAGTTGATGGAAATGGAAGGTAAGGATAGCCTGGAGTGATTTCAGATGCCATGCCCTGGATATCCATTGCTGGCTGCTTGTTTTTGATAATTCACTTGTCATTTACAAAAAGGGCTGGAGACCATGTTGAAAAGATGTAGTTCTTTACATGGATTGTTTGATACTTTAACTTACCATTTTTATTCTTGAGATGGAACATTTTTATTATAATGTAAGCCAACCACCACTACTTTAAGAGCCATTTTCTTGTATCCTCTCCCTAATGAACTTAACAATAGCCTAAACCCAAATTCCAACCCCAGACTGAGTACTGAAACTCCATTGTAAATGGAACATCTTACCCATGTGAGACCAAGACCCCTATTCCAGCCATAGATAGCCCAATCCTAGTCGTAAGCAGAACCCTAATGCAGGTCACAGACAGCCCCATGTGTAGCCAGAGATTGGCCACCATTAACCAGAGCAAGGGCCTCAAAATGACCCTAGAAGCAAATAGATGAAAGGAGAAGCCATTCCCACAAAGGAACCGCAAGCCAATGTGCATGTCTCTGTAGGAATGGGTCAGAGATATTTTTATTATGAAATATTATACATTCGTTTTATAGTTTCCTAGCAACAGGATGCCAATCAGTCAGCTGTAATTCACGGATTCGTTGTCTTTGTTATGAAGGAGCTGGGAGCAGGGGGTGGGAGGACCTCCTAGCGTGTGGTAGAACTGACAGAGTGTGGCTTGAGGATGAGGAGACCAAGCCTGCAGAAGGAAGAACCTCAGAGAGTGTGCCTTTCTGCCTTCAGATTCTTTGAAGCAGGGATTTATCCTACTGCTGTTGCTGCTGTTATTGCTACTGTCATTGCTACTGCTGGCTTCTTGCTCCCGCAGTAATTACTAGAGTTGATGGGTACAATTTTAAATCATATGGCATGTTTTTGAAACACACACAGTGCTTGCTCCATGCTCAAAACATTGGCAGTAGAACACAAATCAGGACAGAAATAATAAACCTTCTCAGGCTACTTTCCCTAGTATCTTGGCTGAGCTTTGAAAAAGCTGTAATCGCTAACCAAGTCAGGTGGTTAGGTCTCTGAGACGTTATCCTGTGGCTCATTCCCACTCTTTTGAGCACCTGCAAATTTATTACATAAGATATTATTTTGTACTCAATCTAATTAGTTAGAACTATTTGTAGTCATTTGAAATACACTCCATGTTGATTAAAATAATTAGTGTAGGGCTACTAAATATTTACCTAAGATATGAATCCAGAGGGAATTTGATAAATTTAATTAGCAAGAACTAATTATTGTTATGATAGGAGTTAGGGTTTAATAAATATAATTACAGAGCACAAATGACGGTTTCTTAATTAATAGATACTAGTTGCAAACACAAGAGCCATTATCATATTTTCATGCAGGACATGCTATTCGGCACACCTTCCAGACATCAACTATAACAGCCATGGTGACTTACCATAAGAGGATGGAACACTTACATAGTGCTTATGCTGTCAGGCATAGTTCTAAGTGTTGTTCGCATACTAACTCATTTAATCCTTACAAAAGCACTATCACTGGCCACATTTTACCTGTATAGAAACTAAAGCATAGAAAATTCTGATAACTTGTCCGTGGCTTAACGCGGTGGCTCACACCTCTTATCTCAGCACTTTGGGAGGCTGAGGTGGCTGAATTGTCTGAGCCCAGTTCGAGACCATCCTAAGCCACATGGCAAAACCCTATCTCTACAGAAAATACAAAAAATTAGCTGGGCATGGTGATGTGGGCCTGTAATTCCAGTTGCTTGGGAGGTTGAGGTGGGAAGATCACTTGAGTTTGGGAGGCAGAGGTTGCAGTGAGCCAAGATTATGCCACTGTACTCCAGCCTGGGCAAAAGAGCCAGAGTCTATCTCAAAAAAAAAAAAAAAAAAGTAAATGTCCAAGATTACACAGCTATGAAATGGCATTTGATCTAATGCAGTTTAGCTCAATAGTCCATGCCCTTAACCACTATTTTTACAGGGTTTTGCCATGTTGCCCAGACTGGACTCAAACTCCTGAGCTCAATAGATCAGCCCCCCTTGGCCTCCCAAAATACTGGGATTACAGGTGTGAGCCACCGTGCCTGGCCTTAACCATTACAGTATCTAAAACAAACAATAGTGGTAACAACAAAAACAAAAATAGAAATTATGAATGTTCAAAAAGCCGGCAACCAAAATCCTCAGTTCCATATTTGCTATTCAGGTATAATAAACTTTTTTATATTTGCATATACCATTTTCATGATTTTGGAGATTTTAAAGATGATTCTGAAGTGACTGAATAATTCATATTTCCAATATGAGACAAGCCCATTAGACTCAACCAAAGCTTCCTAGAACGTTTTTCTAGGAAGAGCTTGATTGCCTATTGTCACAGGCACCTACCCCCAGATCTCAGTTCATATCCTTGCCCAGTGTCCTTCCCAGCAAGGATTCTATGTCTTAACTTGTGCCTTTGAGACATTGGAAAGTGCTGGAGTTTCATTCATGGGCAAATGAGCAATTATCATCAACAATGGGAAGAGACTGTGCTAAGGGAAGGTTGCAAAAGCCCAGATTGTCAAAGGCCCTAGACTTTCTATTCAAAGTGGAGTTGTGGAAAGTTGTGGGTTGGTGCCACAGAGCAGAGCAATCCTGGAAACTACCTCCCTCTGGCTCAGCCACATGTAGAAAAAAATGCATTTCTTCCCCTGGTCAATCCTGAGACACAGTATAATCCAAAGGAAGCAATGTGGGAGAGAAAAAAAATGAGAGAAACCAATAAATAGTAAAACAGGGAGCAGGAAAAGACAGGCCTGGATGCACAATTCTTTTTGTGCCTGTTAAATGAACTCTGGTGGGGATGAGGAGAGAGAATTATCCTATTTATATATTGAAAGGAATTTTAAATATGCATAGGCAGGGAGAGAGGATCCACAGAGATTGAAATGCAAAACACAGCATGGTCTGTGCATCTCCCCATCTATCTCTCAGTACCATTAGCAAGTTCCTTGCACCAATTTCTGGAAAGCTCCCTCTAAAACTCAGAGCCATCCTTCTACTTACTCAGCATTCCTGTCTTAGAAAAGCAATTATACTTTTAAAAAGAAATGGGCCTTCACTTGCAAAACACCTTGCAAATGTATTCACACAGAAACACAGCTCATACTTTCACAATGATGCACACACACATTCAACCAACCCATTTACACACACAGACACACAAAAACTTCCACCTCTACCTTTACTTCTGGACCACAATCTCCTGGCCTTTTGGCACTGGGGTTACAGAAAAACAATGCAGGTTCATAACATGCACAGGAAAAGAACATTTCACACCATCGTGCAGGAAGACAGGAGCATGGATCAGAAGGTGCGGGAAATTTGTCATCATTCAGCTGAACACAATCACTTTGGGAACATGTAAGAGACAGAAAACTGACCATATTTCCTAATGAATACACTTCATCCACATTTTAAAAGCAACACTGTCCCACACAAATCTTTACTGCCTTACCAAATTCCCCTTTTCACCATCCCCAGCAAGCACACATCATTTCCTTTGAAATAGCAGAAACTGCTGTTCTCAATGGTTTCCAAAGTCCTGAAAGACAGAGGAATTGCCAAATACAAATAAGACCTCTGTAAGTCATCTTACTTGAATATCTCCCTTCTTCAATATCCCCTCAATGTCCCCCACCTTCAATATCTCCCTTCTTCTCTGTCTCTCACAGGTACAAAAAGTCCCTGTTCCTCCTGAGGAGGTCTGTTGCTTTGTAGGATTTGGTCACTGACATGGCTATTACTTTGGGAAAGATTCCACTCTCTGGTTATTTCCAGGGGAGCATAGTTTAAAAATTACAAAGTCTGCAAATGGCTAATACTTTCAGATTTTTTTATAATAAGCTTCCATTTAAGGATGAAAATAATTAAAATGTATGGAAAAAAGGGAAGAGGAGGGACAACATATGGGTGTACATAAAATTGTCTTGTTGTATGTTATGACATTCTTCCGGTAGAAAGAAATCTTGAATGCTCCAGTTATCTTTTTTATTAAAAATAAAATAAAATTTTAGCTTTTGTTTTAAATACAGGGGGTACATATGCAGGTTTGTTACGTGAGTATGTTGCACCCAGATAGTGAGCATAGTCGCCAACAGGTGGTTTTTCAAGCTATGCTCCTTCCCTTTCTTCCTCCTGAAGTAGTCCACAGTGTCTACTCCTCCCATGTTTATGTCCATGTGTTCTCAGTATTTAGCTCCTACTTATAAGTGAGACCACGTGGTATTTGATTTTCTGTTCCTGCATTAATTCGGTTAGGATTATGGCCTGTAGTTGCATCCATGTTACTGCAAGGGATATGATCTCATTCCTTTTAATGACTTTTAATGTCATATTCCATGGTGTATATGTACCACATTTGCTTTAACCAGTCGACCACGGATGGGTACCTAGGTTGATTTCAGGTTTTGATATTGTAAATATCACAGCAATGTACATATGAGTGCATGTGTGTTTTTGGTGTAATGATCTATCTTCCTTTGGGTATATACCCAGGAATTGCTGAGTGGAATGGTAGGTCTGTTTTAAGTTCTCTGAGAAACCTCCCAATTGCTTTCCACAGTGGTTGAACTAATTTACATTCCCATCAACGGTGTATAAGCATTCCCTTTTCTCTGCAGCCTCACCAGTATCTGTTGTTGGTTTTTGTTTTGCTTTGTTTTGTTCTTGACTTTTTAGTAGTAGCCATTCTTACTGTGAGATGATATCTCATTGTGGTTTTGATTTGCATTTCTCTGATGATCAGTAATAATGAGCATTTTAAGATCCAGGAAGAAGCCATTTGTCAAACTCCTGGCCTTCTCCCAGGCCCGATAACACTCTGCAGTTTGCCTGGCTAATACCTACTCATTCTTTAACTGCAGCATTACTTCCTCTAGAAATCTGTGTCAGATGCTTCCCATCTGACAGCTGAATGATTGCAGTGTGGAGGGAAAGGAATGGGGAAGGCAAGAAAGATGACAATTCCACATTGAGACATGTGTAGTTGTGGTTTCTATATAAAATCCAGGTGGTGACATGAGTTAACGCTTGACCCTTCAGGCCTGGTTATCAGGCATAGGAGAATGGACTCTGAAGCCTAGGAAGTCCCCAGCACGTGAACTGTCCTGAAAGCATTGGCCTAGAGAAGTGCCAAATGGGGAGAAGTCATATTCAGAGGAAAGAGTTTAATTCGGGGCTTTATGTGGAGAGTTTCCTGTAGACCCAGATTCGTGATACCAGGACAGTATGAATCATCATGGCTGTAATTACCTTAATGTCACATTTTTCACCCAGAGAAGTGCTTACATCTACATTAGTTTTCAGGCAATCAAACACCAGGAGAAAAATAAAAGCCTGAAAATGGTATTAATGTGTGAAAAACACTTTTTAAAAAACCCACAAATATCTTGAGAACAACCTAGAAGAATGTTTCACCAGGTTGACTTTGATTCACAGCTCCAGCCTGAGCACAGGCTTGTGAAGATGCATAGCAAAGGTGTCTTCCTCCCAGAGGAATTAGCACCTGAATCATTGGCTGCTTTCCAGTGTGGCACCTGCCATAGAAACAGCTCTCCCCATTAAGGTCATAAAATACCTGCATTTCCTTAGTGTTGGTTTACAGATGAGAGACTGAAGGGGCCCACGACCCAGGTCTGTACTGACACCTGATTATTGCTAACCAATAATGGAGCAAAAGATGGACAAACCAACTGTAATCTCTCTGGGTGTCTTTATGCCCATGTTGTTCATTTTCCTTGCAGCCTGCCATGAACTGATTTTGGCCAGGTTCATGATGCTAGGGGATCTCTTCTCCAACTGTTGTAGTTTGGTTAAAAAAAAAAAAAAAAAAAAACACAGCCTGATCGGATTGCAGGAGGCCCTGTGTGTGTTGGGTCTCCCACCTCTTTCCATGTATTTGTGGAGCCTCACAGGCATCTGCTTCTGAGTTTGGTTTCTGACGGTCCCACCAAAACCTGCTTATCCTTTCACATGTAGTTGGCTTGTCTGTGGCTTTCCAAGCAGCTCACATTCCATGGTGCACACTAAGGACAGCCCCTTTCATGATGGCTGACAGTAAAGCAACACCACCCAGATATGAATGCCCTTGCAGTCCAACAAGCCCTCCTAGACCCCTCTCTCGGCCTTACATCCAAGTACCATGTTTGGGGCATACCATCCTTGGCACACCATGCATAACTGACATTGCCCTAGCTAGGAGCCTCGTCTTTTCTTATCAAAGTATATGATTTCTTTGTCTTCAGTGTATTCTCCCTGCAGTGCTTTTCACATACAGAAAGCAGAATGGTCTTTCTGCAATGCATGTCTGTCTTGGCTATTCCACCGTTAAAACCACTTCTGTCCCACCACTGGCTTTCTGCGCCTACAAGAGCAAGTTCAAACTCCTGACCGTGGCTTACTGGGCCTTCCGTAATCTGATCTCTCCCTCTTTCATCAGACATAGCTCCTTTGCATGGTAAAATATGGGCTGAATGTTTGTGTCTCTAAAATTCATATGCTAGAATCCTGTCCCTGCCTCCCCTCCCCCCACAGTGAGATGGTATTAGGAAATAAGACATTGGGGAGATTAGTTCTCCTCTGAAAGAGACCCAAGAGCTCTCTAGCCCTCCTCCCACCACATGAGGACACAGTGAGAAGACGACAGTCTGCAACCTAGAACCCTGATGTCACTAGACATCAACTATGCTGGCACCCTAATCTCGAACTTCCAGCCTCCCCAGCCGTGAGAAATAAATGTGTGTCGTGTATCAGCCACCCTGTCTTTAGTACTTTGTTATAGCAGCCTGAAGTGACTAGGACAACATGGGACAATTAAGGAGATTATATCATTCGGGCTACTGCAATGGGAAGAAGAGTCATTAATGGGGAACAAGAACATATCAGAGAAAACAAAGGGGACTTGAGCTTCATAGAAGCAGATAAACAAGGGAGTCCTCTGCAAGTCTTCTGCAAGTAAGTCATGGGGAAGAATGGAAATGGGTTGTCCTATTAATACACTAGTGTGCTCTTTGTGGTTTGCTTTTCTGGAAACACGGTAGGGTGGAAGACTTCCTAACAGCCACTGTTTCCAGAAGCACAGGTCTCAGGTGAAGTTCAGCACTGTCACATTTCACTTGTGCAGTCTCCATTGTCCTCCAGTCACAGACACGCTCACCTGAGCCAGGTTTTATACCCCTAGACAGAGCTCAGTTGGCTGCCTTGGAATTAGAAGCCCTTCTCTTTCTTATGTGCCTGATCAACCTTTCAAGGTTCAGCTCAAGGTTCGGTTACCTTCTCTATAAAACCTTAATCAGGACCTACTTAGTCCAGTTGTTATAAAGATCAAATAGAATGATACAAATAAAGTCCTCTGTGTGGCTTCCTGGTGCCTGATGAGTACTCAAGCAATACAGACTTATAACAGTCATTCCTGGCTGGACCTTGCAGACGGAACTGCTTCCATGCAAGGCATGGAAGGCATCTATCTTCACACCTGAGACACCCGGTCTCGATTGCTGCCATTTGTATCTCTTCTTCATGCTGTGTATTCATTCTTTTAACAAACATTCATTACTCCTCAGGGCTGCAACAGTGAACAAGACAGTCCCACTGCCAGCCCTTGTGGAGACTGTGGCCCAGTGGGGATACACATGAGCAAATAAACAATTGCAATGCACAGTGAGACGTGCAATACTAGGCGAGGGACAAGTGCCCTGGAAGCATAAAAGTAGGCATGTGACCCAGACCTCGGCAGAGGATGCATGCAGGTTTCCGGAGGAAGTAATGTCCAAGCTTAGACGAAGGGAGGACTATTCAAAAAATAATTTGATCTCAAAGTTGGAAGGGGAGGAGGAGGAAGAGGTGGGGAAAATGTCTAACTCAGGGCAAAAGAACTGGTCTGATTGCATGCCCAGTTCTCTCTCTCTCTCTCTGATTCTCTCTCTCACACACACACTCACACAAACATGCGCACGCGCGCACACACACACACACACTTTCCTCATGGCTTATCTTTGTTCTGCCTATAAGCATCAAGGTATAAAGATCATCTAGTGCCTGAATATTTTGCCTCAGTGCTGATAGGAATCGAAGTCATTAACCCTGATAAAGACCTTTCTAACATTAGAAGGCAATGAGACTAAGACACTACTTGGGGGAAGAGCTAGAGAGACAAAAATAAGGAATCACACATTAAGCACTCAATAAACATTTCCTTCCTTCGTTCCTGACCCAAGCCTTTTAGACAGTGAGTATAATGAATTTTGCGAACTGTGTGTATGGTAACCTTAGCTACTGTCAGGAAGAAACTAATGTTTTATACAGCTTGTCCCAGGCACCACTCATGGGGACAAATTTCTGGGAGGAGGGGCTGGTGAGGGTGGGGCTGCCAGTGAGCAAGTGGGGGTGGGGATCAGAGCCAAAAATGGGTGAGGGGTAGCCAGCAAATGCTCCAGAAGCCTCTCTGGAGAACTGAATTTATGAACCTTGACTTCTCCCTGAATCCTCAAACATCTTCTGTATGGAGGGCTTGCTAGTGTAGTCCTTAGATCTATGCACCTATTTATGCTGTCAG
The DNA here is from genome assembly GCF_047675955.1 of Chlorocebus sabaeus. NCBI lineage: Eukaryota > Metazoa > Chordata > Mammalia > Primates > Cercopithecidae > Chlorocebus > Chlorocebus sabaeus. The sequence goes on from NC_132917.1 coordinate 22,585,298, forward strand.
TGAGCCACTTAGTGATAAAACTCACAAACTCAAAGCTGCTTGGAGGCTGTGGCTGTTACCAGCAGCCAGCGGACAGCTCACATGGTGCCCCATCCTCAGCCACCAGCAAGCTCTCTACCTGTACGCTCTGCAAACAGATCTGTTGGTCTCTACTGGCACACCGTAGACACACTCATGGCCAGCCAGAAATTACTCACGTGAAGTTTCGGTCAGCCCACTGCTCCATCCCTGACGCAGAAGGTGGTTTCATGGCTGAGGGTGTGCAGGGAATTGTCAAGGATCTATAAGAGAATAGAGGAAAAAAATTCATGTATACCTATATATACATAGTAATCCCTTGGTATCCAAGAGGAATTGGTTCCAGGGCCTTCCTCAGACACCAAAATTTGTGGATGCCCAAGTCCTTGACATGAAAGGACATCATATTTGCATATAACCTACACACATCCTCCTACTTTAAATCATCTCTAGATTACTTATAATACATAATACAATGTAAATGCTATATAAATATTTGTTAGACTGTATCGTTTCAGGAATAATGACAAGAAAAGTAGTCTGTACATGTTCAGTACAGATGCTATTTTTTTTCAAATATTTTTGAACCATAGCTTGATGAATCTGTGGTTGCAGACGCCATGAATATGGAGGCCTGACTGTATACAAAGTATCCTTGAAGACAAGATCTGCTTCCTATTTTGTAGGGTCCAGTGAAAAATGAAAATGTGGGGCTCTTTCATTCATTATTATTAGCAATTTGTTTCATGATGGCAACAGCCGAGCATGCAACCAAGCCTGGGACCCCTCTGACCATGGGCCTTGTTTGCACAGGTCACGCACCCACAAAGACTGCCCTCCCTAGAAGTCACATAATCTAAAACTCTTATTTTACAGGTGAGAAAACTGAAACCTAACAATGGAAACCATTCTCTTGTTCCAGTCCTAAGTCATTTCCGTGCTCTGCATTAGCCCCCTCAAGGTTCCTTAGCCAGGTACCTCTTCACTTGCCAGTTATGAAACTCCAGGCAAGCTATTCTACCTTTTCTTCCTCAGTTTCCTCATCTGTAAAATGAGGAGAATAACAATGCAGATCTCAATTATTGGCTATAAGAATTAAACAGGGTAATGAGCCAAAGGTTTAGAAGATCTCAATAAATATTGGTAATAGTAGTAATGGTTGTTGTGGTATTTTAGTAAATACTCCCGCTTGTCTCCTCTGTCTGTGACTTCTCTTAGGAATCCACAGGAGAGGACACCTTTGACAATGCTGTGAGGTACCTCATTGTGAGCAGAGGTGTGGGGAATAAGAGTCCAAGAAACAACATCAGGTCCAGAGAAACGTTAGACCCTGGAAAAAGCTAATTCGAACAGCTCTGCTTCTATGAGTCTATGCCATTTACTCCCATCAAAGACTGGACTGAGCTGGAAGAGTGACCTGGAGTGCTTGCCAAAAAGTCAGATTTCTGGACCCCCCTCTATCCACTCACCAACCTAGATCTAATAAATCAGAATTTTCCAGGGTAGGATCTAGAAAGCCATTCTAATAAGCTTATTTCACACCAGTGGGTGAGGACCACTGCCCAGAGCCACCAACAAGCCCTCCACTGAGTCCCTCCATTACTATCACTCCCCACCAGGCTGGTGCAGCCCTGCCTGTGGTAATCTTGCATGGGCAGGGCACACAGCAGGCACCAATTAAAGTGTGTTGGTTGGTTGTCAGATGGTTCACTGCACACGTCTCACATCTAACACACAATAAAAGCCGACTGCTGTGCCAGCTGGTCAGGCCACTCCATCTGGGCCTTGTCCAGAAGGGCTCCGGCTGGGGTCTTGAGAGGAGCCCATAGAGGCTGAGCACACCCTGCAGACAATGTCTTGCTCTCTTGCAGTATCCAACTGTGGGCCATCTCTCCGAATACTGGCATTTCTTCAAGCTTTGTACATTACTGCTAAGGTGTTTGAGCTATACAAGCAAGGACAAAGGACATTTTGAACCTTGCCTTCAACAAATGTCAAAAATGTATCCCACTAGATGCACAGGTCTATAAATTGTTTTAGTATGGTAAGTTGTTCTGGTGGTTCTTCCTACAAGCTCTACCAAGCAAATGGCAAACATCCCTCATTTTTCTTTTTTCTTTTCTTTTTTTTTTTTTTTTTTTTTTTTTTTTTTGAGATGGATTCGCTCTCTGTAGCCCAGGCTGGAGTGCAGTGGCGTGATCCCAGCTCACTGCAACCTCCACCTCCCAGGTTCAAGCGATTTCCCTGCCTCGGCCTCCTGAGTAGCTGGGATTACAGGAACCCACCATCACACCCAGCTAATTTTTTCTTTTTTTTTTTTTTTTTTTTGTATTTTTAGTAGAGACGAGGTTTTACTATGTTCACCAGATTGGCCTCTAACTCCTGACCTCAGGTGATCTGCCCACACGGCCTCACAAAGTTCTGGGATTACAGGTATGAACCACCGCGCCTGGCCACGAACATTCCTCTTTAGCCAAGGTAGCCTACCTGGCCCTTTCTGTCCTTCACTCCGGGAAGGAGAAAGAAACCCAATTGGACGCAGGCTCCAGTCATCATGGGGATGGTCTGGTGTGGCTTCATCGCCCTGCATAACTTCCTCTTCTCCCCAGCACCCAAATATCCTGTCTTTCAAAGCACCATTTAGTTTGTACCTCTTTAGAAATTGTCAGAAATTAAGACTGACTGCTCACTTTTCCTGTCTGGAGTCTCTAAGGGCCCCAAACTCAAGCCAAGAGGTGCTAATTTATAAGGAAAGAGCAGGAGGACCATGGAAATGTCACAGCATACAGTGTAGAAAAGAGCTGGCTCTGAGGAAATGAAGCCTGTGCCCCCCAGGGAACCCTACCGGTGCTCTAGAGGCCTAGGTACCTGCTTCAAAACAACCTTGGGAGCTGAGGCCAATTCAGCAAGCCTCTCTCTAGGAGTGAACCTGAGCCTGTTTCCCCATCATGTCCCCCTGTGTGACCCAGATCCCCTCCTGCAGGCCCATGCATTGCATTAACTAGTCACCAATCTTCCCTGAAGGTCAGCAAGGTGGCCAACATAATGCTTATTAAAATGAGCACAGTATGAAAAAAATCACAGGCCTACCTCCCCAAATCTTTTTTTTATATTTTGGTTCTCAGTATTTATCACCAGGTTTTGTGTGTTTACATTGTTTTTGTTTGTATATATTAGCTTATACTACCTCTACAATGCACGCCTTATGAGGGTAAGCACTACAATTTATTTGTTCAAATTTAAGCACCATAAAACGTGCAGGTGCTTAAGATGTTATTAAATCAAAGCACGAGAGAATGAGTTTGCTTAATCTAGCCCAGTCTTGATGACCCCCCTTCTCCTTGGTGGTATCAGATGCTATCCAATTGATGTAGGATATTTAACAAGGCCTTGGGGAATAAGGAGTTTTATTCTGTTTTAAAAGGTCAAAATTTGTATAAACTCATTAATTTAATTGTTCATTCCAATAAAGAGACAAGAATATAAAAGTAAACGTAATGACAGAAAACACAGGACCAAGGGCCAGAGCTCAGGGGAAGGAGGCGTCAGATGAGGGAGGATGCTGAAGGTGCTAGGGTCTTGTGGGAAGTGGGCATCTTAGTTTATCTGGGCTGCTGTGACAAAATCCCTTAGACGCAGTAATTTATACACAACAGAACTTTATTGCTCACAGTTCTGGAGGCCAGGAAGTCCAAGATCAAAGGTGCCAGCAGATTCAGTGTCTGCTAAGGGCCTCGTCCTCACAGAGGGCACCTTCTATGTGGCCTCACATAGCGGAAGGACCACAAAACTGGCCTCAGGCCTCTTTTGTAGGGTATTAATTTCGTTCATGGGGGTGGGGCCTTCATGACCTAATCGTCTCCTAAAGGTCCCATCTCAATACTGTCGCCTTTGGGGTTAGCTTTCAACACATGAATTTGGGAAAGTCACAAACATTCTGACCATAGCAGTTAGCTTGCAGGTCATTATTTGAAAAGAAGACATTCTCTCTTCTGACCTCATAGACTGCGTTGGGTATCTCCACAACCTTGACAATGAGGCCAATCATGGCACTTAGCATGTTATGTTTTAATATCCATGTGCCTTGTGAGCTCCTAAAATATTACATTTTATTCCTTTCTGAACCCTTGGGTTCTGGCACACAGTGGGTTCTCAGTAAATGTTTGCTGAACAAATGTCTGAAAAAAAATAAACTGGCAGGCTATTTCAAGTGGGAGGAATTGGGTAAGTAAAGGCTTTTGGAAATAAATGGTGTAGACAGACAGGGAATATATGTTTGCTTGTTGCTGTTAACCGGAGCTTTGAGTAGTTCAAGGTCATAGTGACAGATGCACCTTAAGTCAGTGGTCTAGGCAAAGAACTGCATTAAGAAACCACGCCCCAGTGGCTCACACCTGTAATCCCAGCACTTTGGGAGGTCGAGGCGGTGGATCACCTGAGGTTGGGAGTTCGAGGCCAGCCTGACCAACATGGTGAAACCCCATCTCTAATAAAAATACAAAATTAGCCATGCACGGTGGCATATGCCTGTAATCCCAGCTACTTGGGAGGCTGAGGCAGGAGAATCGCTTGAACCTGGGAGGCAGAGGTTGCGGTGAGCCAAGATCCTGCCATCACACTCCAGCCTGGGCGACAGAGCGAAACTCCATCTCGAAAAAAAGAAAAAGAAAAAGAAACCGTGCCCTTTGCCCAAAAGTACCTTTGTTACTGCACTTAGAGCATTAAGCCATAAAGTCATTGTTGTTTTCTCAGTGGTTTTGCAAATGAGTGCCCATTTCTTCACCTCTTTCACTGGGGCTCTGCCTGCAGGTTGAAAGACCACAGGGTCCTAGCTACTGGGAAGGAAAGCAGGATCTTGCTTCAGACAATGAGATTCTGGGGCACAAGTATAAATGCTTGGCAAGTAAGAAATACTACCAAAATATCAGGTCAAGGATGGGATGGATGTGACATCAGTCCCTCTAGCTCTCTCCGCCTCACAGGATTTCCAGAAGAAACCGACTCTTGTGCTTTCTAACAATAATCTAAACCAGAGGCATATGCTTTCATCTTTCTCTGCTGAAAGGCTTTTTAAGCTCCCCACTGTTTGTTTTGGTTTATTACTGAAAGGCTAAAACCATAAAAAAAAATCATTGTTGTGGGTATTTTCCAGTTGAGATGAAATATTTAACAAGGGCGAGGTGGGGAGGAGGAAGTTTGCTGAAAATACCATTTTTTAAAGGTCAAGAAATGCATAAACCCATTACTTTAATATTGTTTGTTCCCACAAGAGACAAAGTGTTCCGAATCTCCCCCCTACTCCCGATTGTTACGCACAAATGCACACATGCCAGGTCCTTCCTCACAAACCACGGCTATGATCCTCTTACAGCCCTGCGTAGAATCTTCCGTGGCTCCACCCAGCCCAGAAAATGAGATGCGGTCTCACCCAGCTTGAAAATCCTACCACAATCCAGCTTGACCTAGTTGTGCATCTCATTGCCCACAGGGGCCTCAACCCCCTTTCCCTATCAGCCTGTCAAAAAGACGTATTCTTGCAGACATTTTCTATGTATCGTTTTACCTCCTTGTGCCATAGAATCAGGCCAGTCTGTTTAAATAATCTCCCGCCTCTCCCTTCCCATCCATGGTGACACATCAAAATCTCACCCACGCTTTCAACACCTAGTGCAATTTCACCTCCTCCAAGAGGTCTCCTCGGTCACCCCACTCAGACTCCTCCTAGAGGCACTTGGCCACACTGTGCATCTGTTCATGACTAATCTCCCTGATCAGGCTGTGAGTTTCCTGAAAGGAGGGGCCACATGGCCTGTATAACTTTGTGCCCCCCACCGAGCACACGCCTCTGCATAGTGAATACTCTGTGTATCGTTTTTCAATCACTGAATTAATGAAGAAACAAATGATCCTTTTCCTCTCTGCAGCATTTGCTCTACTATTTGTGCAAAAAAATAAATTCGTAGAACATGCCAAAGCACTCTACATAATGGATGCATCTTCTGATTGGATTATAATTAAAATACAATTTTTAAAATAATAACACCGTTACCTCGATTGGCAGAAGGGAGATGGCAGATGTAATGGATAGTTGATGAACAGTCTGAATGCTGCCATAATGTATACCATGTTAGCTTCTTGTTTCAAAAAAGCACTTTAGAGGAACATCCCAAGAACCTGCTGTTAAATAGAATCCCCAAGTGAAGCCGGATTATACAGTACAAGAAAGTAGGAAAGCTGAAAGAGCTAACAGAGGAGGAGGCTCACAGAGCAGGAAGGCTGTGGGGCAGAAAGAATGTGGCAGACAGTTCATTAGGAGGCTGAAGAGTGGCATGAGGCTGGGTCCTGAGCAGCCTGAGAGGTAGCAGCTGCTGCACACATTCTAAACCAGCCTTGGCCAGTGCAGATGCCACCAGTCACAGGTGGCTACTGAATACTTGAAACGTGGGGAGTGTAAAGTAAGATATTACAAATGCCATTAAATAAACACTACATTTTGAAGACTTCATATGAAAAAAGAATGTAACTTATCTCATTAGTGACTTTTTTACATTGATTACATGTTGCAATAACAAAATACTGAATATATTGGGTTAAAGAAAATGTACTATTAACATTAGGCCGGGTGTAGTGGCTCATGCCTGTAACCCCAGCACTTTGGGAAGCCAAGGCGAGCCTATCACTTGTGACTAGGAGTTTGAGACCAGCCTGGCCAACATAGTGAAATACCATCTCTACTAAAACTACAAAATTAGCCAGGCATGGTGGTGCATACCTGTGATCCCTGCTACTTAGGAGCCTGAGGCACAAGAATCACTTGAACCTTGGAGGTGGACGTTGTAGTGAGCCAAGATCATGCCACCGTACTGCAGCCTGGGCAACAGAGCAAGACTCTGTCTCCAAAAAAGAAAAGAAAGAAAATATATCATTAATATTGATTTCAACTTTTTAAAAATGTGGCTACTAAAAAAGCATAAAAACGTAAAATTACATATGGGGCTACCATTTGTGGCTTCCATTATATTTCTACTGGACCATGCTGGTCTAGACTAAGTTATTTAAACCAAGTAGGTTGTCAGTTTTCTCACTCCCTGAGTAGTTTGTCAGTGAGTGATGGTAAAGGACATCATTCACACTCTAAAAAAATGCAGGTGCCAGAGCAAGCCAGCCTTGTGGTAGCATGAGAGTCACTTCTATGGTCACTTTCCCACTCATCAGAGCCCAGGGATTGCCATGAGTCTAAAGGTAATAAATATACAGTGTGACTGTTACCACAGCCTTGGCATTGTGAACCATCTTAAGCCCTAAGCAAGAAAAGTGCCAAGCAATATTTATCATATTTGGATGTGGGAATTAAAAAAAAAAAGATTCTTTAAACAGGAGCTGTTATGGTTTTGCTTATATTTTTTCTCTCATCACAGGGTTCATTCATGTTAATGGTTTCTTTAACCTGGTATTTCTAAGTAGGCTGATAAGTATGACTTAACTGATTGTTTATTGGCTTTGGGTACTATTTGCTGTGGATGCTTAAGCCTAATTTCTTACTCTCCCCAACCCCCACCAAATGGGCTTAATATTAATACAACCAAAGAAGTCTTTGAAATAACAAATCTTGACCATCACTCCTCTTCTTCAACCTGAGAAAACTGAGATATGGCGTAGCAACCAATCATAGGCCACATACACTCCTGGGCAGATAAGGGGGTGGTGATGAAGGATGGGGGGCAGGATGATATGCAAGTGAACAGACCTAGTATTAACAAAAATATCTTTGCTGTAATTGACTTAAGTCCTAGCTTAAATTATGCTTATTCAAAATCTTTGCTTGGACAAAGGTGAAGTCTTAGTTATCAATTTCTGTATAACAAATTATCCCATACTTTAGCAGCTTAAAACAATACACATATACGAGCTTACAGGGCCTCCGGGCCAGGGTGTTGCTCAGCTGCATCTTTCATCTTAGAGTCTCTCACAAAGCTGCAATCAAAGATGGTGAGGGCCGCAGTCATCTGAAGGCTCGGCTGGGGCAGTACATGCTTGCAAACTCACTCACATGGTAAATACTTTCATGAATATAAGCATGTTGTCGTTATTTTTGTTGCTGAGATAATTTTTTTAAAAATTGCTATGGCCTTTTCTATTAACTCACAAATGACTCACTCTGAATTTGTATCTGCTCGCCACTCCCCTACCTTCCTTCTCTGCTCCACATACACATAGTCACAGGATATACTTATTTGAAGAAAAAAAAAAGTCTGAGTCAGCAGCTTACATAGAACCAACTTCCCTGTATCACATGTGAGTTCCACCAAAAAATGGCTTGTAATGCAATTCTTTGTGGGTTTCACTTGCAATTGCACTAACAAATTAAAGAAGACCAAAGAAGGGAGCACCCCTTGCACAGTAGAATGCCAGTGACTTCTTGAAACCAGGTCGTCAATCTCTGGACAAACAGGCACCCACCCTTTCGTTAACCAATTCATTCCTCCCAAGAGATTGCCTGCAAAGCAACTGGACTGAATGTGAAGTTGGAGCTTTCAAAATAACAAGGAAAGACAAAGTTTGTTTAGGACAGGGCATGTTTTATTTCTTCCATGCTTTTGTTTGCTGAGGCTCATCAAATTCCACACATCCACCAGTCAAAGAAACACGGCGGAGGAGGGGTAATGGAGAATTGTCAGTGACAGCACACCATTCAGGGCAGACACTCCATGATTTGCACCCCATGCCTCCTACAGTGGGTGCAGCAGCAGGAGGCTGCTCAGAGGTCTCCAGCTCTAGAATGGGCCATGTGGAGAAGCCGCTCTTGTATTCCTCTGCCCTTCTCTGACCCCCTTGCCCAATCATGAGGAAACTCCAGTTGACATTTTAACTCTCCTGCCAAGGGCTGTAACACTACCATCGATCACATTTTAGTTTTACTGCAAAACTGTTTTATATTTTGATTATTTCTAAAACCTATCCATGATTTCCCTTCCTAATAAGATAGTGGATCTGACCATCATGTATAACCTTTTACTGATGACTCAGTGACCAAACACTGATGACCTCAGGATCACTGATTGTGTATCGTTTTGTTCATGATCAAAATGTCCTCAAATCTTTGTGCCTTTAAGTTCATGTATACATTTTCTATATATTTTATCTCCTTTCTATCAAAACTAGGCTTTTGCCCATTATTTCTACATGTAATCAGCCTGACTAGAACACTCCCCTGTATGCAAAACAACACACATGTACACTGCAATTCTCTGATGTGTTGCTTCTTATCCCCTGTGGGCTTGGTAACAGAAGAAAAGGAAGAAAGACAGAAAAAGATATCTATGTAAAATGAGTCTTAAATGTTCTGATGAAAGGTTTCAAGGTCTCCTCTATGAGTTGAGTGTATCTTTATCTTTATTACTGAATTTGTGTAGGTGCTTACAGTTTTGTAGCTGTGCTCCAAATAGCTACAAAAAATGGTACAATTTGGTAAGTAATTAAAATTCAATTTACCCCTTAATTTTTATCCATATCTAACAAAGGTGGTGTGTGTTCTGTTTCACCAGCATATCACCCACTTCATCATCGAGAGGAGGATGATATTGAAGATATTATTGACTCATCACTCTTCTCTACACTTCATCTCTGATCAGTCACCAAGTCTTTATGATTCCACTCAGAACATTTCTCAAATTCATCTCTTCTTATGCTTCTATTTGCTACTGTTATTTGTATTCATTTGCGAGGGCTCCTGGCATGGTTAATTTTGTGTGTTAACCTAACTGGGCCATGGGGTGTCCAGGTATTTGGTAAAATGTTATTCTGTGTATGCCTGTGAGGATATTTTTGGATGAAATTAACATTTGACTATTAATTAAAATTAAATTAAAAATTAACATTTGACTGTAAATTAACATGTAGGTGGGGTCACAGTTTGCCCTCCCCAATGTGGGTGGGCCTCATCTGACAGAAAGGCTGACTCTGCCTGACTGTTGACCTGAGATATCATTTGTTTATCCTGCTTTTGGACTTGAACTGAAACACTGGCTTTTCTTGGGTCTCAAGCCATCCAGCCTTTGGACTGGAACTATGCCACCAGCTCTCCTGGGTCATCGCCTTGCTAACTTCAGATCTCATGACGTCTTGTCCTCCACAATCGCATGAGCCAATTCCTATAACAAATCTCTCTATATATATATTTGGTTATAAATATATACATTTGGTTATACATATTATAAATATTGATATATTTATTTTTAACATTGTGTGTGTATGTATGTGTGTGTATATATATATACACACATTTAAATATATATATTTAAACAACATAAATGTATTTTCTCTCAGTTCTGGAGGATGGAATTCCAGGGCCAAGGTTTCAACAGGGCTGGTTTCTCCTCAAGCCTCTACCCTCAAGCTTGCAGATACCACCTTCCCACTGTGTCCTCATGTGGCCTTTTCTCTGTGCATGTACATTCCTGAGGTGCCTCTTGTGCCCTAACCCCCTCGTCTTATAAAGACATGGGTCGGATTGAATTAGGGTTCGTCCTAACAGGCTTATTTCAACTTAATTACCTTTTAAAAGCCCTATCTCCAAATACAGTCCTATTCTGCAGTACTGGAGGTCAAAGCTTCAACATATAAATTGAGTGGGGGTGGGGGGCTCAATTAAGTTTATAACACTATGACTATTTTTCTAGTGGATGGCTATTGTCTTCTACCTTTTTTGTCTTCCTCCATTATTGCCATCTTTCATAATGGATCTATGGTTGTTAAGTAATCTTTCTAAAATCCAAATCTTTTGGGGCATTATCTGCTTAATTTGGTCTCATAGACTCTTAATGCTTCATTGTTTATAGGACATAGTTGAAAGTCTTTAGCCAGACATAACCAGAATCCTCTAGCTCCTGCCTAACTACCCTTTTCTAGCTTTATCTGTCATCGTTCTTCCTCACTTGCCCAAAACTCTATTTGTAGCCATCCTGGACAACTCTTTGCAGAGAGTATTAATCTTTTTCTTCAACTCAGCGACTTTTTCAATGATATCCTTTGAGATTTGCAGCCTCCCTGAACACATATCTTCTAGTCATTGCTGCATAATTATCAGTGGGTCTGATTCTTCCTTTACAGGCAGAACATAATTCCAGTATTCACTTTTGTCCAAGTAACAAATTGTATTAATTAGTTAACCCATCAAAAATTTGTTGGGTACCTACTTTAGGTCCAGCCTTTTCCTAAACACTAAACTGCTCAGTCTATCCTGAGAAGTGGGAAATATACACAATATAGAGGAATAACAATATAATTCTTACTCTCTTGGCCTTCTCCCAAAGACAGCCTACAGTGATAACTCATCCACATCCATTGCTAAGGATTTGGTAGAATCAATGGTTTACAGTAAATTGAAACACACTGTCTAACAGAGTAGCAACTTTTCTTCCAATGTAATGCATGCAACAAACTCCTGACATCTAAGATTTGCCACCTAGAATTTAGCCACATCTGGGAATAACATGAGTATGACAGTCTAAGGACCCAGACCATCTATCTGTACTGTGATTTCAAAAGCTTAGTGCAGATGGACTTATTGGACCAAAAAGTCACTATTGCCATAGTCTAAAATAATATAAATCCCAAGGAAGCCTAAGGAACTAAGACACTGTGTGCATATAATTACCTGGGGAAGTATGATGTGCTTAGGGGCTACCCATTAGCTGAAATGTACACATTGAAACTTCCAGTACAACGTCAATCCCTTAAGTTAAATTAGGCAATTAAGTGCCACCAGTCAATTCCTCCTACCTTGTCAAAACAGTAAGCCACAATATCAGTATTGTTAATGATCTGAATAAGCTGCTTACATAGAGAAATAATGTTATAACAAAAGAGATCAACAATGCTGTCCTTGGATTTCCAATTCTAATTTTTTTTTAAGATGTTAAGGTCTAGTGAGTAGTATTTCACCAAGAGGAAACTGTTTTTTTCCAAGTCTTAACTAACTGACCAAGCTAAAGAGAGCAAACACAGGGAAGGGGTCTTATGGGGAGAAAATCTGCAAGGAGATTTGAAGATGTGCTATTGGTTGTCTAAACACAGCCCTTATAAAGTTCAAGAGAGAACTGATGAAGTCATGAAAGAAAAAAATCTTGCGAATAATTCCCAAGCTGTCGGCACAGAGACCATAACTACCATATACAGAGAATGTGTGCAGACATGATATATTAATATCTGGATGAATGACCAGACCACAAAGCTCTGGGTGTTCTAATATGTGAGGCAATTGTTGTCATAGCATTCTCGGGGTTATAACTCATGTAATGTTGCCCTGTTCTGGTGATGTTAATGGTGGCTGAAACAGGAATAACATCTCCAGAAAGTCCCCCATGGTCCAAATGACAGCAGTGTCTGTGAATTTTTCTAGTCCACGGCTCAGCTATGGGGCCATTGTATTGAACCTTCTGTTTTGAATGCATCCAACCTTGAATTTGAAATGATGGATCTCCTTGGGTTTTAAGCCCCCGACACTATTCCATTAATAAATATTCATTTTCCTTTTCTCTCTCCAGTAGCATGTTCTCATCAATCATGACTGAAGTCACAGCTGTGAAAGCCCTTTATCCGTTACTGTTCATCTCTACATGATGCTCTGCATCCTTACAAAATTATAAAATTATTGAAGATTGGGTGTGAACCTTTTGTTTGGTGTAGTTTTTAATCGTCATTGAGTCTGTGTTTATTCCCAGAATGAAATCGCTTTGTTATTTTTTTCATCTTCTTCTTCAAGTACATGTATAAATCACCCCATTGGATTCTACTGTCTTGTAAAAATAAAAACGATCCCCAAATGTTCAAGAATTACTCAGGGACTATTCAGTGTTCAATATGTCAAAGCAGCCAAGACAGACAGTCAGGAAGAAGATTAGAATCAATGAAGAAAAATCCATCCCGGGCACAAGTTGTCCTGCTGCCAGTACTGTCAGAGAAAGGCCTGCTCGCACGGCATTCTCATTACTGGGAGAAAAAGTCTTCAAGCATGAGAACAGGGATGAGCCTGCAATCTCTGCTGCCTGAGTTCTTAGGACAAATCCACAGTTTATTTTGTGAAAATAGATACTCCTATGGAGTGGCTGTCTGCTGAGCAGTTTTAAGATCCCCTTTATCTCTCACTTACCTCTAGACAGGGAACACGGTCACCTGGGCCAGAGCAGGGGGCTTAGCAACAACCTAAAAAGATGGGATGCTGAGATTTCTAGTTATGCCCTGCTGATCCACCGACATCAGAGGTCCTCTGCCGAGGGCAGGCTTTCAGCACAGTTCTCTCTCTCTCATCTTATCCTTCCCTCTAGCACTGGACATCCTCCAGTCTCCTTCTGCCCTATTCAAACCCACTCCACAAACAGGGGACTTTAAAAGGTGAACATCTACCTGGGCTTCAGGTATAAAAACCAGCCCAGCTGTTGTTAGTGTTCATAATCATTGATTATGGTTGAAAAAATGGGATCGATGAGCACATCACAATATTCCATGAGCACTTTCTATGGGCAATGGCCCTGGGCCAGGATGCACATTTGCAAAAGCAGCCTTTGGCAATGATGGGGTGGCTGCAGAGGGGGAAGGGAGGAAAGAAGGGAGCCAAAGAAGTTGGGGCAGGCTTACTCTGAAGAAAGTGAACATGGAACAAACAGGCGTTGTCTTCCCTTTCCATGGAAAATCCAAGAATATACAGGAAAAGATATCTGCTCCCAGTGGATTGCTAAGCTCACACGATGGCAAAAGGAATCCTGACCTTGGCACTACCTAGCTTGTCTTTAAAAGTCCTTGTAAACTTTCAACACTGATACTTTCGGGTCTGGAAAGGAAATCAATTCGGTTCTCTTGGATGAAGTCAGGGACGGGAGACTGCTTGAACCCCCACTCCCAATCAAAACCCCAAACTCTTTAGGGTTGAGTAGAAAGAGGGCTGCATCAAGCAACCTCTCTCATTCACAGAATGGCAACTTGAGGCCCAGGGAAAACGACATTGGCCCAGAGTGATGCATCCCAGTGGTCATGTGTCCAGGGTTAGAAACCAGGTGTCTGGGTTTCCACTCCTAGCCTCTTCTCTCTCTCCACACATCTAAAGTGGGGGTGATACAGGCACTGTGTTGTTTCTTGCTGTGGAAAGCTAAATGTTGACTACAGTTTCCATCAGCCTGAACAACAGATCCGAGGATGGCTGCAGGACCGGACTAGGAGACCCAGGTTCTCATTGAAGTATGGGACTTTTAACAGAGACCTCCACAAATGTATCTTAAGAGGTGCCACCTATACCTATTGTGGCTTTGAGTGTGTGACTCACAACTTCACTCTGGCTTCTTCATTTGTAAAGTAAAACACAGACACAACTGCTCTTAGACGAATCCTGGAAGATCAAATGAATGATTAATTATGGGCACAAATAATTCCATGAAGATGACTGTTACATTAAACATTATCATTTCCAACAAACCTGTTGTTATAATTATGTGCCCAACAAGTAAGACTAAATATTGAAAGATATCTTTTTAACTTAAAGGATGGCAAATGGAATCTGAATTAAACAATTTAATAGAGTAAAAGCTCATAAAGCATCCCCCAATCATGCTTGATATGCCCAAATCTTCAACACGAGATGCCCAGTGTTACAGATTCCTAATGGGCTTCCAATTCTTCACATAATGGTCAATGAGTACAGGCTGCTGGCACCCTCCCCAGCCTACTGTGAAGAAACTAGAAGAGCAAAAGAAAGGTTGTAGATTTAACACAGGTACGCAGAAACTAAACAAAATGTGCGTAAAGTTTCTGGGAAGCTAGAGGTTTGGTGGTTGAAGTTAGACTGTGGCCTCCAGGGGGCGCATGTAAGGGCCCTATTAAAAGGCAGCTGGTCTGGCACTCTGAGTCCCAATATGGCCCCCGGAATATCATTTTCTGGCTTGCTTCAACATAGGGTAGGAATGCGGTTATTTACATCACCCCAACCTTCCTTCACACAAGAGTACCACAGAGGGGGATGCCCTGGAATAGGGAAAAATTAGTAAATTCTCTTGGAAAGAGCACGAGGAACAATCCAACATAAACGTCAAAACCGGAAGCTCTGTGTCCTCCCCGAATCACCAAGAAGAGCAACCCAGGACCTAAGGTTTGCTCCTCCATCAAGATGGCCAACAAGGCAGCTGACAGTGCCTAGGGTATAAAAGATGAGTTCAAAGAATAAAGTAAAGTAGCTAAAGAGAATATGCACTGTTTTCTTTCTTTTTTTTTTTTTTAATGACGACAAATAGAACAATCAATAGCAGAAGACAGAATATATAGCAAAAGGAAGACAGTTAAGTCTTTAAATTTTTATAATTTGTATATATATGAGCTAATTCTTCCCAAATACTCACTAAATGCCCTATTCATTCTTTCACTAATTTGTGATGCTGTCTCTGTCCTATACCAAGTTCAGATATATAGTTGGATTATAAAAATGGACTGTGAAAGGCAATAGTACTAGGTTTACAGAGGAAATTTAGTAGAATATATATTTACCTCAGATTAGAAAGGTATCTGCCTTATAATGGAAAAGTTTTATTAAACAAAACTTGAAATACATAAACCATGAAGGAAAAGAAAGCAAACCAAAAAGATTTCTGTTCCTCAAATGTCACTCTGTGCAAAGGTCACAATAGGAGCAGCCTGAAAGAAGAAATTGATAAGGAATTACTATTTAAATATATGAAGATTCTTTATATATCACTCAGAAAGATAATAAGACCAGTACACATAGGTAAAGGATAAAGACAGGCAACTCAGAGGGAATCTGAAAGACTAATTATAGATGCTCACACTCAGTAGTCATCAGTGAGTATCACGTTGCAATTATCAGATAAGCAGAAATTAGAAAGTAGATAACAATAAATGTTGAAAATAGAAATATGCATGCACTGCTGACACCGTTCTGGAAATAATCTGGCAGAACTCACTGAAATTAAACATACATGTAAACAATGATCTGGGAATCATCCCATTCCTGAGTGGCTACCCCAGAGAAGCTCCCTCCTTCAGAATCACAAGGAGGCATTTACTAGAATGTCCAGGTCCACATTATTTGTGACAACAGGAAGCTGGCAGTAAACTAGGTGCCCATGACTAGAGAAAAGATACCAAAAATATAATGGAAGTCCACTATGAAATACTCTCCAAGAGTCAGAAATCACCAACTAGTTTTGTAGAGAGTAACAAGAGACTATGAAGTTAAAAAAAAAAAAAAAAAGTGAGATTTTCAGCCGGGCACAGTGGTTCACACCTGTAATCCCAGCACTTTAGGAGGCTGACGTTGGGGGATCACAAGGTCGGGAGTTTGAGACCAGCCTGGCCAATGTGGTGAAACCCTGTCTCTACCAAAAATACAAAAATCACCGGTCATGGTGGTGCGCACCTGTAATCCCAGCTATTTGGGAGGCTGAGGCAGGAGAATCACTGGAATCTGGGAGGGGAACGTTGCAGTGAGCCGAGATCGCGCCACTGCACTCCAGCCTGGGTGACAAAGCGAGACTCTGTCTCAAAGAAAAACAAACAAACAAAAAAAAGGTGATATTTTCATCAATTGCTATTTATATGAATTAAAATATACATAACCAGTTATGCTAAGATATACAGATAACTAAATATACATGTAAGTTGATTTGGAAGGACGTACATTTAAATACACTGTAGAGAGTGCTGATACAAGAAGACAAAAAGGGAATGGAATTTGAAAAGGAAAGTAATACAATTAAAATGAAATAAAATAGGCACCTTGCATAGTGATGATATTACACTATTTATGCATGCATGCATTCACTCATTCATCTAGTAAGCATGTGTTGAATGCCTGCTTGTGCCTTGTTAGTATGCTAGGATCACAAAGGTGAGTGGAAAGATGAGGTTCCTGCCCTCATGCAACTTCATACTGGTGGACTGAGGAATAGAATTGAGGATTGTGAGTGAATCAGTTGGGCTCCTATGAATGCCAAGGGAAATTGAGATGATAAGAATGATAATAACAATGAGGACGTTACATTTGAAGTGACAGATGTCTCAAATTTAATAATTTTCAAATCTCACTAACATTTATACTTATGCTCACTAACATGTACATATATTAAATGAAGTGAATGTAGGCAAACCAGGTTTTGGAGCTTGGTGAATTTTCTCTGGAGGCTATTTTAGATTGCCAAACCATAACAGAAATTGCTTGTGGAAAGACCTCAAGTTATCTGTTTTCCCAGCAGCATTTCCCATGCCTTGTTCTGTCGACCAGATACACACAGCACTCATACAGCAAAGGATGTAGAAAGGAAATGTAATACCACTTGATTAGCTAAGGGTTCCTTGTGTTATCCCTCATTAGGTTTTTTTCCCCTGGAGCCCAAACACAGCCCCAGTCTCCATTGCTGAGCTGGATTCTGTATGTTGTGAACGGATCTGCCTCTAATCCAGGGAGTCAAGGGCAAAAGATGGAGATGGATTCCTTCTAAAACAGAGAGTGCTGGTCAGTGCAAAGTGAGCACTTCACCCAACTCCTAGTCATCCTAGGTCCTCCCTTCAAAGCTACTCGGAAGAAATGAATTTTCGTGAAATTTCCCAATGAAATCTGCATTTATAAGACAAAGCAATGGCTTTGCAACCTCAGACAGTGGCACAGGACTCTATGTGTGTTGTGCTTGCAGATCATAGAGGTGGGAGGTTGGGGTGGGGATAAGGTGGGGTCAGACTACCGTCTGGAGACATCACCTAACCTCAAGTTTGAGACTAAGATATCCCATCCTAAGGATCCTTCTTTCAGATATTGAGTTCCCAAGAAAGGGGCTCATCTCCTTAAGAACTTGCTATTTCTTCAGCACTTGCTATATCTACCTTTGTTAGACTCTAAACATCCTGGATCTCGCTTTCATCTCATGTTCCTCCCTGCCTCCTCCTGACACATTTTTTTGCTTCTCTGGAATGGGAAACACAATCAAAATCGCCCAAGATTATGAATAATGGCTGAGGCTGGAGACGGGCAGAGATTTCCAGAAGAAAACATGTGCGCTTTCTCAGGGTCAATGCACAGCACTTAAAACTTCAGACACAGAACTCTTACAACATTGCAACACCCTTCAGTGTTGGCAAGGGTACAGGGAAGTGAGCACTGTCACAGGACTTGGCAAAGCATTTCAAGGGCTTTATGCATGTCCACAACCTCTGGCCAGTAATTGCTCTTATGGGAATTTATACTTAGGAAATGATCAGAAATACAGGCAAAGATTGACATTTAGAAATACTTAATGCAGCATTTTGTGTGTGACCCACATGCCATCTGAGGCCTTCCTGTCCTTTGAAAATTAAATAACGTCATTCCAAGACCCTATCTCATATCCTCTGGAAATTCCATTGTCTTCCTCAAGATTTCTAATGATTCTTGGGGGCTTCACCTTTAAGTTCCTGTAATGAATGAACTCTAAATCTTCCCAACATCAACCTAAACTCACAGCTTTATACCAACAGAGGTCAAGGAATATAGTCCCTCTTCTTTACTTTCTCTCCAAAACAAACTCATGGAATTTGTATATGCCTCAGTTTTGATAAAAGAATCAGAAAACTGGAGAGAATAACACCACAGGAACACTTTAAATTTTAAAATTAAAAGACACTTCTCAAAAAATTCCTTCAGTCACCCAGATTTCCAATAATGCTAGCCCCTATAATGTTGCTCAACTCATGGCCCATTTTTGTTTCAATCTCTTTACTTCCCCTTCTCTTACTTCTCTACTTGCCCTAACCCCAAATGTTGTCCAACACAATAAACAGAGCATTATAACTGTCTCTGTTTTACTGTCTGTAGGTACACCATACCCTCACAGCCACACCAAAGGGCCTATTGAGACATTCTCCTAAATATGGGCAGTTATGAAGGATTTCTTTTCTTTCCTAATAAAAACATGCAGAGAGTAAGCTTTCCTTTTTGCTAGCTAATATCATCGTGCTTTCATGTGATGTCTGGAACTACAGCAGTCATTTCGTAACCATAGGGAGAAAACATAAAAGCCAAGAAAGAAAGAGTAGAAAGGGCCTGAGGCCCTAATAACATTATTGACCTCCAAAAATTAATTCTAAAAGGAATTACCATCATAATTCTTTTTTATGACAAATAATAAATGTTTCTTACTTTTTAAATCATTATTTAAAATATTTTTAGACAGAGAAAACTTTACTTGCCAGCTAATGGCATCTTTTTTTTTCTTTTTTTTTTTGAAAGAGTCTTACTCTGGCACCAGGGTAGGAGTGCAGTGGTGTGATCTCAGCTCACTACAACCTCCACCTCCAGTGTTCAAGTGATTCTCCTGCCTCAGCCTCCCAAGTAGCTGGGATTATAGGTGCACTCCACCACGCCCAGCTAATTTTGTATTTTTAGTAGACACAGGGTTTCATCATGTTGGCCAGGCTGGTCTCAAACTCCTGACCTCAGGTGGTCCACCTGCCCCAGCCTCCCAAAGTGCTGAATTGCAGGGATGACATCATAACAGATGTATCATACATCAAACTCTTTCAATATCTCTAAGCCTCACTTTTCCCATCTTTACTATGGGCATAACAATAGTAATTCACTACATTGAATTCTTGTGGAGACATAATAATCTACTGCCTACATACAGTGAATATCCTATAGATATTATGATTGTTATTTATGCACTAATTTATTTATTTCTTGAATAATGATTATGTGCCTATTTTGTTTAAGGCAGTGTAGTATTAGAGATTCCAAAATTTAAAAATTAGAGCTTTAAGGTGCTTATTGACTAATAGCCTTTAACAATATGGTCTTTCGTACCTTGTTATTTGACAAACCCCACAACAAAGCCTTTGCTCTGAATCCATCTTATTCACATGTCATTCAACTAGTATGCTGTGCTCTTTATTGACTCTTTATTTGCTCTTCCTTCTGTCCTACTCTCCCCTCTCATTCTTCAAGACTTATGGAATTCATCCCTCCCTGACTTACCTACCTGCACAGTATATTGGTCATTTGTTCTCCTCTGCAATCCATAAAATGTGCATATGCCTCCATCAGCATGTTTCATGAATAGTGATGGGAATTTGATGATACAAAGGCAAGGGTTCAAAAAAGAAAAATTGAATTCTACTAATCAATGCTTCTCCCCGATGGGATTCTGAGAGAAATACTCTCAAAGAACTGTAGCCAAACAGGAAGCAAGGCACTGCTATCAGCTTAAAGAGTGCGTACACCCAGCACTGAGCCTCATGAAAAGTTGGGTTAGAGAAATGAGTTTAGTTCAAGGCCAAAATAGGGCCTCCTATTTCTTTCTTCCCACTGCTATGAACTATAAACTTTGCCTCTTGCCACTATCATAGAGGCCACATAAAGAAAGAAAGATCAAAGCAAAGAGAAAAGGGAATGGCCAGGCATCAAAGAAGGTGCAACCTTGGGTTGCCAATTCTATAAAATACTGCAGAACAGAGAGAGAGGGATGCAGTCAGCCCCTTCCTAAGGACTAGTTCCATGCAGGTATGTTAACCCAGGGCAACAGGATGTGCCAGAAGGCACAATCAGTGCCTTGAAGTCAGATTAATTATATTAGTAAGGTTTTCTTCCTTGGGACATTGCTGATGAAGGGAGAGGAGATTAAAGCTTCCTTTCTCAATAGCATATGTATGACCAACTTCTAAATATTTATATATTTGCTAAGCTATAGTAGTGGCAGGCTATATTACTGTTCAACAATATATACTGCCCTTCCCAAGACAATTCTGCCTGTGGCCATGTGACTTTCTTTGGCCTATGAAGTACGAACTTCTAACCAGATGACAACACTCCTGATGAGAAACTTTGAGAACCTGAACTTGCTTCCTCAAAGTACTATTTCACTGTCAAGGTAACCAACCACATTCCAGAAAGTGGTGGTTCCATTACACAGGGCTCTAAGAAGAGGTAGATGAAACAGTGTAGCCCCCAGCCAACCATCAATAGGCAAGTGGTGTGTGAAAACTAAAGCTCGTGTTTTTGAAGTGACTGAGAAGTTTGAGGTGTTTGTTTCAGCAGCACAGCCTCGCTAATCCTACATATCCATGCTCAGTGCATCTGCTGAATAAACTAATGAATGTCTTAAATCACAACTAGTATTTTATTCACTTAGAAGCAACATATAGTAAAAGAAATAGACTTTGGAGTCACAAATACTAATTTTAAATCCCCTTTGCCACTTGCTAGCTATGAAACCTTAGGCAGTTCAACTTTCTAAGTCTCAGTTTCCTCATTTAAAGAAACATGTTGTTTGCAATACCTTTCTTAAAGAGGTTCTTGTGAGTGTTAAACGAGATAACATATATAAAGAAGCCAGTGTGTTATCAGGACACTGTATATTGCATTTATTCTTAATAATACTGTCTATTTTAAAATTTTATTCAAGAAAACTGCACACAAGTAATAACAGTGGAGGTAAAAAAAATGAGTAATATATCACAAATATTTCTACAGTACAACAGTTCTGAATAATTGATTGGTTGTACAGAATTGAGGAAGAAGAGGGGAGAAGTAAAATAGAGGATAATTACTAGATTTACTAAAGAGATGGCACAGGCACTGGTCTTTGATTTAGACAGAGCAGGCTGAGAAGAGTGTAGGTGACTTGGTTTGGCTGCTGGGCAGCAGCATGGGATTGTAAATTCAATTTTCAGTATCTGGAATTCCAGAGAGCCATGGATCACTCATGTAGAGTTGCTGAGTTGATAACTGAATGGACAGGTCTGAAAGTTGGCAAAGATATATGTCTGAGAATATAAATGCTTGTTGATCAAATGAGTGATTAAATAAACGATGGAATGCAGGTCAAGAGAGCTAAGTTAACTCTTATGAGTTCTTCATAAGCATATTTCATATTTTATTTTTACATGTTTTGCATAACCATGCATTGTTTATAGGTAAAAGGATTACTTTGAGCCAGATTTGTATACTATATTCTAAGAAAAATTTTTAAAACTATTTTGAAATTTCAAATTTTGATAACAAGGAGACCATGCCTGTTTAACCAAATACAAAGATAGCCACTGAAAATAAACCATTTAGGAAGCATAAAAGAATTAGCCTCATTGTGCAAAATTTTCAGAATGTTAATTGTTTAACACTCATTTCTGTCGTTTATACATTTTAGTCAGAAGCATCTGAATGAGTACTAATGATTACAGAGAAAGATGGTAGTTAGAAGATAGCATGCCTTTCTCAAAATTATTAATTCAACAACATTTTTTAAAACATCAACTCTGAGAAAGTTGTCCATACCACAAGATGATAAATTAAAATCAGACATGACTCTTACCTTAAGGAGGTCATAGCTTCAGATGGGGTGGCAATGTCTAGCACGACAGGGCTACACAATGTATAGCATGGCAGGGCTACACAGCAAGACCAGTTTACAGGGAGCAGGCAGTGGCGACTTCAAATGAGGAGGTGGGTGGTTTTTATTTTTCTGGAGATCGTGACTTCCGAGCTTCTTAAAAGTTTAGCATTATTTGTGTATGTAGATAAAGTGGTTTGAGGAGGGAATTATAAGGGAGGAATTACAGGGGAAAGGGTATAGAAGTGAGAAAGGTTTTGGTACTATGTAAAAAGGGAAAAACCTCAATTTGATTAGAGCTGAGTATTTATAAAGTAGTGAACATCAGCAGAGAAAAATGTAGATTGGGGCCAGGTCCTAAGGGATTTTTGAGTATCAGGCTAAGGAATGTGGTCTTTATTCTGTAGTAGATAATAGAACTCCACTGAAAGAACTTGAGCAGAAGAGAGATTGACTCTCACAGGGAGTTTCAAAAGAATGGCATATGGGGGCTTTCCTGGGGATAGGTTTTCTCATCATAAAGTCAGGGAAATAATATTTACTGC
Source organism: Chlorocebus sabaeus (assembly GCF_047675955.1). Taxonomy (NCBI): domain Eukaryota; kingdom Metazoa; phylum Chordata; class Mammalia; order Primates; family Cercopithecidae; genus Chlorocebus; species Chlorocebus sabaeus. Next base: position 22,608,213 of record NC_132917.1, read on the forward strand.
ATGAGGATGGTTTTAAATGAGATAACCTATATAATTCCTTTGCTGGTAATAGATTCCCTTTCCATCCTCTTTCCTGAAAGTGACCTGGTAATATCCACCTGCTCCTCATTAAGACCCCAGGGGCAGCAACTGCAACAACACAGAGATATTAACAAGGGCAGGTGCTGTAAAGGCAGCTGGAGCCCAAGAAGCAGGGATTTAGCAGATAAAGTAAAGGCAAGCAATAAAAAGAGAAAGGGGGAAAGAAATGTTCGCCAAGGGCTGTTGAAAAGAAATAAATTGGAAACCTGTTATGCATGTATCTGGGACACTGCTGTTAACTCAGGAAGGGAGGGACAGCTTACAAAGGGAGCTCCAGTGACTCCTAGAGCACCCAGGAAGCCGGACCCTTGGGTTGTGTGTGCATATGTGAGGGGACACTGCCACACATTCCAGCTGTATTGACTGGCAGAAGGAAGCTGAAGCTCATCACCACGATTGTTTCATTTAGAAAAATTGTTCTCATCAAGTCGCAATTGTGACACCATAGCAGTATCTACAGGCAAACTGACATGTGCAAATTTCCTACAGGAAAATCTGCTGAGATGGAGTAAGAACCCTAAGGGCACCATTAAGGACAAAACATAAAGTGTGGAAACAGCTGAAATTGAGCCTCAACTGTTGCACAGATTAAATCCTTGAACATATGCAGAAAACCCTATCGAGGTAACTTCACAGTCTGGTCCAAATACTAATCTGGTAGTTAGTTGGCCTGGCCTCTGAAGTATCATTGTCATCAGTACCCAGGGAAAAATGTGCTCACTGTTCAAGAAAGGGGCAGGAAGGACAATGCTTAATACTTGCTCTCCAAAGAGGTCAGAGTCTGGATATCAAGAGACAGTATGCCTTCTTGGAATTATGAAGCCCTCAAGGTCTCCATGAAATGTGTAGACAGATACTGAGGTGTAGAGCCGCTCAGATGGGTTGTATATAATCGAGCTGCTATAATCAGGGTGTTTGCTGAAAGAGGGGGCACATGAGTTAAAGCTTGAAGAATGGGTAATGGAAACAAATAGGGTTGGTAAACAATAACAATAACAAGGGTGTGTCATTAACAATAGCAAAGTTAACTCAAAGACACAATGACTCTACTCTTTCTGCTTAGTGCTTACTCAGGTATACAGGTTTTACAGGCATATGACCGTAAAACATCTATGAAAATGTTTTATTTCACCATATACAAAAATCACATTAAAATGGATGAAAGACTTTGGAACTCAAACTATGAAACTACTACAAGAAAATAAGGGAAGAAATCACTAGGACATTGGTCTGGGTACACATTTCGTGAGTAATACCCCACAAGCACAGGCAACCAAAGTAAACATGAACAAATGGGATCACATCAAGTTAAGAAGCTTCTGCACAGCAAAGGAAGTAATCAACAAAGTCAAGAGACAACCCACAGAATGGAAGAAAATATTTGCAAATACTTTCTACCCTTCTGACAAGGGATTAGCCAGAATATATAAGGAGCTCAAACAACTCTATAGAAAAAAAAAATCTTGCAATCTGATTTTTTAAAATGGTCAAAATATTTGAACAGACATTTCTCAAAAGACATACAAATTGCAAACAGGTATATAAAAAGGTGCTCAACATCACTGATCATCAGAGAAATGCAAATCAAACTACAATGAGGTACTATTTCACCCCAGTTAAAATGGCTTATATCCAAAAGACAGTAAATAACAAATGCTAGCAAGGAAATGGAGAAAAGGGAACCCATGTATGGGAATATAAATTAGTATACCTGCTATGTAGAAATGTTTGGAAGTTCCCAAAAACAACCTAAAAATAGAGCTACCATATGACCCAGCAATCCCACTGCTGGGTATATACCCGAAAGAAGGGAAATCAGTTTATCATAGAGATACTCCATGCTTGTTGCAGCACTGTTCACAATAGCCAAAATTTGGAAGCAACCTACGTATCCATCAGCAGATGAATGGATAAAGGAAATTTAGTGCTTATATACAATGGAGTATTATTCAGCTATTAAAAAGGAATGACATCCTATCATTTGCAACAACATGAATGGAACTGGAGGTCATTCTGTTAAGTGAACCAGGAACAGAAAGACAAGTATCACATGTTCTCACTTATTTGTGGGACCTAAAAACCAAAACAATTGAACTCATGGAGAGAAAGAAATAAAGAATAGAATGATGGTTACCAGAGTCTGGGAAGGGTGGGGAAGTAGGAAGGGAGGTGAGAATGGTTAATAGGTACCAAAAATACAGAAAGAATGAATAGAGTCTAGTATTTGATAGCACAACAGGGTGACTATAGTCAATAACTTAATTGAACATTTAAAAATAACTTAAAACAGTATAACTGGATTGTAAGTGCTTGAGGGGATAATCATACCCCATTCTCCATGATGTGCTTATTTCACATTTGCATGCCTGTATCAAAACATCTTGTGCAACCCATAAATATATGCATATACTATGTAGCCACAAAAATAAAAAATATCAAAGAAAATGTTTTTAAAAATTATGAATCATTTCTCCTCCTCCTAACCTATCTCTTCAAGGGCCTCTACTAAAAGCCCTTCCACAGGACCCTGACAGGCAAGCCTTCTGTCTGACTCTGAGATGGTTTTAGAGCTTAGGTTATCTTCTAAGCAGCCACAAAACATCCCAGCTCCAGGCCAGAGAACCCAAGCAAATAATTGCTTGTTTTTCTCTTCTAAAGAGAGAATGTAAGCTCTACAGGATAAGAATGTTATTGAATGAATGAATGAATGATGAATGAATGAATGAATGAATAGGATAAACTTTTCAAAAGAACCTAAACTAGAGGCCTCATACATACCCTAGCAAGTGGAGTTGGCAACTGTACACACATATCATTATCTGTTGAATGACTGAATGAAATAATGTAAAAAGTACAGACTAAATAAATGAATAAATTAACTAATGAATATCCTACTTTAAATGATATCACAGTTTCTGCCACTGAGAAAACCATCTTTCTGAAGGCGTGCCGTGGGGAAGCTTTGTGATGTGTTCACTGTAGCACTCGCCTCGTTAGCAGAGCTGAAGGTTCCAGTTCCCCTCTGAGTCCTATGGGACATCTAACCCTGTTCATACCCCCACCCCAAATACATGAGCATACACGACCCACCCACCTTGCTCAATGTAATAGGTGTGTGTGACTATGAAACATAATGAGTTGCCTTGCAAGTTTTTAGGGACATCAAAATCAGTCCATTTTATAGATAAGAAAAATGATACTGGTCCAGACTGAGCTGGAGTTGCAATGATTTCAGGACTCTGTGATTTGGACTGTGTGCCCTTCATGGATTAGGACACTGGTGCCAGGGGAGGACTCAAGAGTAGTGTTACATCATCGCTCCTACCTCTTTTGGCTTAACACATTTGTGATCTCCTTTTCCAGACATACCTAAGGGACTTGACTTTACCCTACTGGTAAGTCATCAAGTCCCCTGTGGTAATACCTAGAATCAAGGTATCATAGCCTACAGCCGATGTTTGTCCCATGCACACCACACCTGACAACTTCAGCAATGTAAGTTTTCCCTCCTGGTTGGAAACGAGGTTCTTTGGGGTTGTGAACATCTACAAAATTTTCTGTATAAACTTTCATGTTCTAAGAGCACACAAGTACTTCCCAAAGAGCACAATCTATAGACAGAGGCTCCTAGCAGAGCTTCAACTCGAAACTCAGGGTGGATAGACCCTATTTGCTCATTACCAAACTGTTGCTGGCCACTCTTCCTTCTGCAGAGTGGCACTGCCCACATCGCCAGGAAGTGGCCTTCAACTCAAGCAGCAGCCCACCAGCATGACTCAGACAAGCTCGAGTTTTGTGTGGCATTTCATTTAGTGAAGCACCATAAAGTTGTAGCTTGCTTTGGCTCCCTTATGGCAGGCAGTTATCCTCCTAATAATGAAAATGTTGAGGAATGGCACTGCCTTTAGCATCCATTAAGTTTCTTGTTTGCATGAGGGTTTTTGTTTAGTTCATAAATCTCAAGCCTCAGTCTTTGTCTTCTGAATATAAGCAGACCCTTTACCTGTGGAGACTTGTATCTCATGTGAGAAACAAGAGCAGCTCCAAGCTAGAAAGCAGCACAAGAATGAGCTCATCTAGCAGACAAAGATGGGGTCCATTCGATATTCATCTCAGCCTTGCACACAGGCAGAGCAGTAGGCAAGCAAAGTGCCAACTATTAATACTATTGAAGTCAATGATGAGACATGGTGGCCGTGACCAGGAGATGACTCTGGCAAGGCAGAGGGTAGCAGGAGGGCTGGGAGGTGAGCTGGCTGCCTGGAGTGCAGAGGCATAATTTCCTCTACCTTCTTGCCGTCAATCACAGCTCTTTATATAGCACCAATGTCATGCTGCATCAGCTGCACCTGTGCCCCGTGTGATGACTTTCAGACTCAGATAAATACCATCAACGGACTTCAGGATGATGGGCACAATGGAACACCCTAGTGATTGATCTGTTTGTTTCCATCCTGGGGCTGTGGGTCTATTAAATAAACACTGGTATTTTGAAGGAAAAGCAGGAGAAAGGACTCTTAGTTAGACTTTTTATTTCTTGTTTGGTTTGGAAGATGGTGGTGATTGTTTGCTCTTTGGTTTTTTTGTTGTTGTTTCAAATAGACGAGAGTGAATTTTTCTTTTCAAACACATAGCTCTGGACACAAACAGCAGGACTTTATTTACCGGCTCCAACTCCTCGCTGAATATCCTCCACAGCTGACAAGAGTCAATGATTAGCTGATTTCTCTGCTCTATTGCAAAGTTCTGCTGTGTTGCCAGACTCCCATGAGAAGTAAAGGGGCCATGTGATGTTCTCCAGAGGCTGCACCTCCTGAATGCTCCCAAAGACGTCCTCTCACATCAAACTGATGGATAGAGTCTGCCGATCATATCCTTTCCTTCATTTTACACAAAGCTAGCTCGGTTTTGAGAACAATGTTATGCCTAGCTGCTGTATAAACCATTGCCTTTTGGATTATTTAATTTTAGGGGGAAATTATTTAAAAGGAAAATATAATTGAAATTATTAGGAAATTCTAGGTCATAAAGAGCTACCATCCTTCAAACTTGGATACTGGTTTTATTTTCCAGTTTTTAAAACCCAGGGGAAAAAAAAGCACTCACAATTTAAGTGTCTCTTTTTCTTATCTATTCACCCAAAAGAGTCCCTCAGTTAATATGTGACCTTTTCTTTACCTATAGAATTCAGATAATATCACTGAGAATTTCATGATTAGAGTGTTTTAAAACTACTTTAAGAAGCACTTCCTTCCTTAGACCCTCCAGAGAATACTGTACCTTGGAGAGTCATTATATCGACACTGAGTAGATGGGCCCTTGGAACACCACACATCAACTCTGCATCCCGATCAGGCCCTGAACTGAGTGATCCTGGAAACGATGTGAAAAGAACCTGCATGTCCATGTAGCAAATAGTAAATTCTAAGTGATAAACTGGTAACTTCCAGCCTCTGCTCATCAGTTCTCCTGGAATTAGCCTAGGATTAAAGAATAAGAAGTTGGAACATAAAAGACAGTCTGTGCATTGTGAGAATACTATCTCCAGTTTTCTCATTTTAGGTGAAAAAGTTGTGAAGAAGAGCAACTGACAACATGATTCCCTTTTACAAACTACTTCTCTGCAGTTGCGCTACTCCATGTGGTCTACATATGACAGCCAGTGTACTAACAATTTGCCACTGATTTATAGCAAGATACATACAGAAGTGAAAAGTAAACACATAGGTACTTGTATAGCAATTTGCCATTGTTATGATATCTAAGAAAGTAACCTGTGGATTTATCTTTTTGAATAGGGTGTAGACCAGGCTGAGTGTTGTCAGACTTAGGTGGTAAATTGCATTGACTCAAACTGTGTTCTAATCATGTGTGATAGGATGCATACGTCTGTGACAGATTGGTAATCAAAAATGATAGCTAGATGATAGACAGATAGACAGATAGATTAAAAAACATGTCTTTTGCCACAAATGGTTTGAGAAGCGCAATCTTTTCATATTCACCAAACTTATAAATTACTTGTTCATTGTCCTTCCTACTAGAGTGAATATAAGTTTCATGAGGACAGGAATGATGTCTGCCTTCTTTAAAGCTCTATCACCAAAACCTAGTACAATTCCTAGCTTTTTGAATGAATGAATGAATGAATGAATGAATGAATGAGTGAAAAAAGTTTAGAATTCTGCTTCCCTCTCAGGTTTGGCAGCCATTAAATGTGAAGAGGAGATCACAGTATTAGGTACATTTGTCAAATCAAGGCAAGGATCACTCACAAGCTCTCATCTCCCCTCTCAATGCCACCCTGTCTTCAATGTCACAGCAAGAATATAGAAGACTCAGGACCACATCTCCAAATGTAGAAGGTGCAATATGATTCCCACTGCAGAATTCATTTTATCACCACTTTTTCAGAATCACAGCTACTCCTAAAGCAGAGTATAAGTGACATTTCTTATTAGACTTATTGTTTGGAAGTTATCAGTATTCCATAAACATGGCATGGTTCCTTATAAACTTCAGAGATTAAATAAAGCTAAAGTTCCAGGGTTGCTGACATTACCAAAAACCACAAAAGTCATAACTTTGTTCCCTTAGAGGACACAGGTGAAACAGACCACACTCACCTTAACATAATATTTTGATTTAAAATATATTTTCTTGATAAGCAGTAGAAAGAGAAACCATTAGGCTAGAATCTACAGTGGTTCCCACCTAAGGGTGATACAGTCCCATAAGAAGCAGATAGGTACTCCACTAACCTATTGCTGCAATCCCCCCAAGTTAAAATGGCATAAAACAACCATTGTATTATGCTCACAGATTTTGTGGGCCTAGAATTCAAACAAGGTACATTGGGAATAGATTTTCTCTGCTCCACATTATCTGGGATCTCAACTAGGAATATTCAAATAGCTGTTAATTACTCAGAAAATGAAGAATGGCTGGAATCATTTGGAGACTCTGTCACTCACAAATTTGGTAGCTGGACCAACATAACTCAAAGATGGAGCTTAGATGAGGTCAGGGCCACTGTATTTATGACCTCTGTCTATTGATGGGACTTCCTCACAAAATGGCAGCCTCAGGGCAGCTGACATTTAACATGGTGTCTCAGGCCTCCAAGATTAGGGCTCGGGCAAAGAAGGAAGAAGCTATGTGACCTTTTATGAGCAAACCCTAGAAGTGTCACTTTCACTGCACTATGTTGGCCAAAGCACGCACAAGCACACCTAGATTTAATAAGATAGGACTCACCTGTTGATGGAAGAGTGTCAAAGGATGCATAGAGTCATTTTTAAAAGCGTCTCTATTGCAGAAAACATCTAGGAATTTAGTAAACAGCAGCCAGGAGTGCCAAAGATCCTATAAAGATTATGATAATCTCATGCCTCAAAGAATCATTCTCACCAGGATGCCAGGAGTGTCGCTGTTCACAAACACAACTTTAAGGTTCAGAACCTTAAGGTTGGAGACCTACTAATGTCCTGTATCTATAAGGAACTTAAACAAATTTACAAGAAAAAAAACAACTCCATTAAAAATTGGGCAAAGGACATGAACAGACGCTTTTCAAAGGAAGACATACATGCAGCCAACAAGCATATGAGAAAAGGTCAACATCACTGTTCATTAGAGAAATGCAAGTCAAAACCACAATGAGATAACATCTCACACCAGTCAGAATGGCTACTACTAAAAAGTCAAAAAATATAATAACAGATGTTGGCGAGGTTTCAGAGAGAAGGACATGCTTAAACACAGTTGGTGGGAATGCAATTTAGCTCAAACGTTGTGGAAAGCAGTGTAGCAATTCCTCAAAGAGCTAAAATCGTAACTACCACTCGACCCAGCAATCCCATTACTGGGTATATACCCAAAGGAATATAAATCATTCTACCATAAAGATGTATGCATGTGTATGTTCATTGCAGCACTATTCACAATAGCAAAGATATGGAATCAACCTAAACACCCATCAAAAGTAGACTAGATAAAGAAAATATAGTATGTATACACTATGAAATATGTCACAGCCATAAAAAGAATGAGGAACAAGCAGGAACTTGGAGGGAACTGGAGGCTTAGCAAACTAATGCAGGAACAGAAAACCAAGTACCACATATTCTGACTTATAAGTGGGAGCTATGTGAAAAGAACATATGGACACAAAGAGTGGAAAAACAGACACTGGGATCTAGTTGAGGGTGGAGGATGGGCGGAGGGAGATGATCAGAAAAAATAACTATTGGGTACTAGGCTTAGTACCTGGGTGACGAAATCATCTGTAAAACAAACCCCCGTGACACAAGTTTACCTATATAAGAAACCTGCACATGTAGCCCTGAACTTAAAATTAAAGCTTAAACAAATAAATAAAAAGTTGGAGACCTGGAAGAATGATTAAAGCCATTTCACCCAAGAACACCACCCCTCCACCTATTCATTTTACAGAAGAGGAAGTAAAGCTGAAAGGTCTGTCTGAGGTTGTTGGGCTGAAACTAGACTCCAGGCCTCTTTCTTCCAAGTTTGATAGTCCTAAGCTCCTTTTTGAGATGAGACACCTTTTCGAAGAAAATCCATTTTAAAACTCCTAGTGCATAAAATCACCAATGGATTTTAATTAAAACTCATGAAAGTGTGATGAGTAACAGGATACTTACAAGATCTCAAAGTATCTGCCCACACATTATTTACTAATTAAACAGAAGAAAAGCATAACTTTTCAATGGAAAAATCTGGTGGCTACAACCTTTACCTAGTGATCAAAATGATAAACAGGCATTGCTCGGCTCCTGAGAGGAGGCACTGAGAAGACACAACATCACTGCTATGACATTCTTAGCCAAAATGCACAACACGAGTCTAATCCTGATTGAGGAACATTCTACAAATATTTGGTTGTTCTTTTCAAAAGCTTCAAGGCTGTGAAACACAGTCTACTTATTCTCAAGTGATTCAGAAAAAAAAAATACTACACAGATACACACACACACACACAAAGAAAATGTAGTACGCATACACTATGGAAAGTGTCATAGTCATAAAAAGAATGAGATTATGCCCTTTACAGGAACATGGATGGAGCTGGAGGCCATTATCCTTAACAAACTAATGCAGGAACAGAAAACCAAATACCGCATAAGAGAAGGATAAATTAAATGAGACAAAATATAAACAGGTAGTAAATCTGGAAAAGGGGTTTGCACAAGCCATGGTACTATTCTTGCTACTTTTCTATACATTTTCTATCAATTTGAAATTATATAAAAATAAAAAGTTACTCAACCAGCAGCAACAACAAAGCATTTTATGTGTAAATTTCTGGGATAGCATTCTCCCAGCTGCTGCAATGAACTCTCCAAGGAGTAATCATTTAGACAAACCACAGTATCCTGAGCACGCTCTCACTAGGCTCTGCCTGGTGTTCAGGAAGTAAATCTGGGTTGTTTGGGGAGATGTCAACCAGAATATTTCAGGATGTAAATAAGCTTACATATAGATCTTTTAGAGCATGTCTTACTTAGGTTACAGGTTTAGTTGGTATAACAGAGATCCAAAATCCAGAGGCTTAAATAACAGAGATGTTTCTTTCCCCCTCACTGAACAGTCAGGAAGGTTGGGAGCTCTGCTGTCCTTAACCCATGGCTTCCATCTCTGGATCCAAAATAATAGCTTCAATTGCCATTTCCTAGCCAGAGGGGAAGGGAAAGAAAGTGAAAAGCACAGAGCTTCATGATGGAAACTCTGCCTGGAAGTTTGCATACATCAATTTCATTATTACTTTATTGGCTAAAATTTAATTACATGCCACAGCTAGACAGTAGGAGGCCAAGCAATCAGCCTCTATCTGGGTGGACGTGAGCCATGTTCTCAGTTAAAAGTTACAGTGAGGGTCATATTCTATTATCCAAAGGAAGAGAGTGAAAAGGATAATGGTGTATAATCAGAGTCTCTGCCCAGGGAATAGAGATGGAGGGGCTTTTAGCAAAGCACCACAGCTATGTTCCCAACATGGGTGCAGATTTTCATAGGAAGTAAAAAACTTATGGGAGAAAATGGGCTCCCAAAGTAGACACTGTCCTGTTTGTTGTCCTTTTGGGTAAACTAAGTAACAGTAAGATTTCTAGAGAGATAAGGTCCTTTATTCTGGAGACAAAGACTGATCAAAATTTTCTCTGCAACAGTCAGGATTGTCACCGTCAAAATATTTTCATTCTGTTGACAAAATAAAATGTCTCTAGGCAAACAGAGGTGTTGTCACCCAGCACATGTTCACATCCACATGCACATGCAAACAAACATGTACACACAGAGACACAGTGCATGACAACATCCATAGCTAACAGTGCACCAAGTTGCTCCAGGAGCCCAGAGTCCTCTCTTAGCTCTTCTCTTCATTGATTCGGAATGCCAGGATTGCTTCTACTTCTATCATCGAGTCTCACTTTATATAGTTACTAAGTGATTTCTGCAAAATAACAGGCAAATTATTCAAACATTGTTTTTTAAGGGATTGTGTCTTGACTCATCAAATTTATGAGTGGCAAATTGCTTTATGCACATCTGAAAAAATAACATCACAGAACAGGCAAGCTAACACATCTGTATTCTGGTTGATTAAAGCTTTATTTCACTTTTGAGGGTTTTCCTTTAAAATAACATTCCCAAATGTGCCTTTCTCTTCGCTTTTGTGTTCTCATATCTCTGTAGGATGCAGACCTGTGCACGGTCAGGCTACAATGGGCTCTGCTTTTTCTCTCCAATTTCGCTGTATCCCTGTGGAGGCTGAGAGGAAGCTACACAGAGTTTGAGAAGGGACTGTCTGCTTTATTAGAATACCCAGTTTGCCATTTTAACCCCAGTCATGAAGACATGTGGACCACCACATGTTAGCCATGTATCCTCATCACAGAGGCAGAAGACAAGCCAGGGACACTCACATACTAGGAAGCCACAGACCCTGAAGCCTCCAAAGTGCCACAAAGAGGCCTTAAAAGTCACAATTCACCAAGATCCACCATGCACCCTCCTCTTGGCCCTTCTAGTGCTCCAGATCTGAAGGAACTGACTCCTAGCCACCTGCCAGTTCCACATCCAAACGCCCACCTCAGATTTCTTTTGCTCCCTAAATACCAGCCTGTTCAGCCAGGCCTTCTACACTGGCACAGTCACCACCTCAAAGCAAGGACCTCCAGAGAGGCTGCCAACCCTGGCCAATGCCACAGAATTCTGAATGTCAAGAGTATCCCTAAAGTTCATTGCTCTCTCTGCCATCTTCACTGCTTTATGACACCTGCCCGCTCGCTTGTCAATGCCCATCTCCAACCAGAGATTGCTCATGGGAACAATATCCACATCTAGCAGAGGACAGCACCAAAGGAAGGGAAGTTTGCATACATCAATTTCATTATTACTTTATTAGCTAAAATTTCATTACATGCCACAGCTAGACAGTAGGAGGCCAAGCAATCAGCTTCTATCTGGGTGGACGTGAGCCATGCTCTCAGTTAAAAGTTACAGTGAGGGTCATGTTCTATTATCAAAAGGAAGAGAGTGAAAAGGATAATGGTGTGTAATCACAGCATAATGGTTACAGGTGTGATGCTCTGGTATGATTACCTGTATTTGCATCCTGGCTCAGCCGCTTCCTAACTCTGTGACATGGGCATGGGCAACCTTTCTGTGCCAGTTTTCTTACCATTAAAATCTGGGTGATGATAGTATCTTCTTCACAGGATGGTGCAAAATTAAATTAGCTAATACACGTAAATCCCTTAGAAGCGAACCTGACATAATTAAGGTTCACTAAACATTAGCTATCGTTATTATCATTATTATTACTATTATAGAATCTGACACTTAGAAGATCATTAATGACCTTGTCCAAAGTAATTTTAATAAATTACAAGGTATATAAGTCATTGTGACGTGGACAGATGAATAAATGGAGCATGAGAAAGTAGAAACATGGAATTTTGGCAAGAGGAAGAAAACAGCTAGATAATAACTACAGAAAGTCATAGAGTCTAAAAGAATCAATTCCTTCTTTTGCCGTAAAATACCTAAACAGAAACACTATTCTAAAGCTTTGGTAATTCTGATGAATTGGTATGAATGTAAGTGAATATATTAGCAGCAATGAAAATATTAATCGTAACTTAAGCAAACTACCTCAAAGTTTACAAAGTAGCGCATGTATATTTCACTTTATTCTTAAGTCTGAGGATACAGGCAGGACCATTGATCCGACTTTACAAATGAGGAAATCAAGTCTCAAGGTAGATGCGTTGTCCCAAGCCACACGTCCAACCAGAGTAAACTCTCTAACCGCTAAATTCTATTTTCTTTTCTTTTTTTTTTTTTTTTTTTTTTTTTTTTGAGATGAAGTCTTGCTCTGTTGCCCAGGCTGGAGTGCAGTGGTATCATCTCAGCTCACTGCAACCTCCGCCTCCCAGGTTCAAACAATTCTCCTGCCTCAGCCTCCCAAGCAGCTGGGATTACAGGCACCCGCCACCACGCCTGGCTAATTTTGTTTTGTTTTGTTTGGTTTTGGTTTTGGTTTTGGTTTTGGTTTTTTTTTTTAGTAGAGACAGGGTTTCACCATGTTGGCCAGGCTGGTCTCAAACTCCTAACCTCAGGTGATCCACCCACCTCAGCCTCCCAAAGTGCTGGGATTACAGGCATGAGCCACCGCACCACCCAGCCTCATCTCTAAATTCTCGATATCTCAGAAATGCTTATATATGTTACCTTATACTCACAAACCTCAGAGACTCTCTGGTGTTAGTGACTAGCATCTATTTTATTGGTTTGGAATTAAAGAACTGCCACAATTTGCTGAGAGCCTTCTTGCCTAGGCTTCTCACTCAGGACATGTCCCCAACACAGTCTTCCTCAATATTCCTCCTGAGCCACCTGGAGTCCCTGAGCAGACGTATTTGCTTACACTCTTACCGCCACCCGCAATCCCCACCATCTTCCACTTCTCTTTATCTTATCTCTTTTCCACTGAGCCACCTGACACCTGAGCAGAGAGTGACGCCTCCTTTGCACTTCAAAACACTGACCAGCTGGCATTCATTCAGGACTTAATAGCCACTGCTCCTTAACTCATTCTTCTGGGCAGGCATCTCATCTCTATTGGATTCTGCACTGGGAAAAGTTCTGCCTCCTAAGAGTCCTCTACCTTCTTGTAATACTAGCCTTGTATCTGTTGCTGGATGTTTTGCTCTCTCCTCTGGTTCTATAGACAGTTTTTTATTTAAAGGTAGATATTCTCTTTGACATTTCTCTTCATTGCAATGCCCCCACAGTCTCGCTGTCCAAATGGGAGAGGCTCTGTGCTGAGAGACCACAATGACCAAGATAAGCTTGGCAGCACCTGTTGCTTGCAAGATCACTCTGGGGGCCAGACAGAACAAGGGCATGGCAAGCTCCAGAGACAACTGTTAATTCAAGGAATATTGAAGAGCATCTGACACCAGATCTTCTGAGCTGATCTTCCTTCCTGCTCACAAGTGTGTCCAAAGAAGATAGGTACTTTCTGTAGTCATCATCGTAAAGTCTTCACGGGCCTTGTGCCCATATACTAGAAGTCAGATCTGAGAGGCCCTCCTTTCTCCAAAGAAGGGCCCTAACCCTTGCACCTTCATCACCTTGGCTTATTTTTTATTTATTTTATTTTATTTTATTTATTTATTTATTTATTTTATTTTTTGAAATGGAGTCTCACCCTGTCGCTCAGGCTGGAGTGCAATGGCGCAATCTCGGCTCACTGCAAATTCTGTCTCTCGGGTTCAAACAATTCTCCTGCCTCAGCCTCCTGAGTAGCTGGGATTATAGGCATGCACCGCCACGCCAGGCTAATTTTTGTATTTTTAGTAGAGACAGGTTTCATCACGTTGGCCAGGCTGCTCTCGAACTCCTGACCTCATGATCTGCCCACCTCAGCCTCCCAAAGTGCTGGGATTACAGGCATGAGCCACCAGCCACTGCACCCAGCCCGCCTTGGCTTATTAAGCCATGTACACTGTGGAGCACTTCATGCTTCTTGCTCCTTCTCCATCCATGACAGAACTGTTGTTTAAAAACTCTCCTTGGATATTTAAAGCATTGTAAACATTTGGTTGTAAAGAGGCTTGGCCCTTTATTTTACATTCCTGTAAGTGACAAGAGCAGCTCTGACACTGTATTTAAATATAAGGGAGTAAGAAAGGATTATAAAATTGGATACTAGGTTAAATAAATCTTCTAAATGTAATTTCCTTTATTAGGAAGAGGGAGGAAGTCAAGGAAGCAAGAAGGCTACTTTCCTTTTGCTGCTATAACAAATTACCACAGTGACTTTAAAAACACGCATTATCTTACAGTTCTAGTGGCCACAAGTCTGCGGCAATGTCTCACTGGGCTAAAATCAAGGTTGGGGTAGGGCTGCCTTCCTTTCTGGAGGCTTCAGAGGAGAATGCTTTCTAGCCTTGCCATCTTCTAGAGGATGCCCACTGTTCTTAGGCAGTAGCCTCCTTTGATTTCCATAGCCAGAGGTGGAGGGCCAAGTCCTTTTGACACCAAATGTCTTGGAGCTTCCCTTACATCTTTCTCCGCCTCCCTCTCCTACTTTTAAGGACTCTCTGATTGCATTGGGCCCACAGGAATAATCCAGGTTGATCTCCCTATTTTAAAACCAGCTGATTAGCAACATTAATTCTATCTGCAACCCTAATTCCCGTTTGCCATGAAATCAAACGTATTCACAGGTTGCCAGGGTTAGGACATGGACATCTCTAGAGGGACCATTATTTTGCCTACTAGAGTAGATACAATTGCAGCTATGTCCTCTAAACTTCATGATCCTGGTATGGAGCTCTGAAATTGGGAAGACATTTTCAGAGGGATTGTCTTCTGACCATTCCTTACACCTTCCTCCATCCACAATGTATCTGCTGAGGTTCTAGCCCCAAAGACTGATCAGGACTCAGGTCCCACAGATGTACGCTAGAGTAGCATCCTCCATGATATGGAAAGAGCTCTGAGGACTCCAAGACAAACCTCTGTGGAATTCATTGATAAGCAAGCTCTCTGAACTGCTCTGCCCATTACCAACTACTTACTTAGCGAGTATTCTCCATGTCTTCGGTAAGTCATGTTGACTGATGGCATGGCATGCTCAAAGCTCTCTGCTAGTTGGCTAATCTCTGATATATACTAACGCTGTCACCTCCACCAGTTGAGTTGAATGCTCAGCCATGTCAGTTGTGATTGTATCCAAACCTATTTGTGCCAGTTGTAGATACTCTTGCAATTATGCAATTTAATAAAATGTCACATAAACCAATGAAAGATGAACATGAAAAGAGAGTTGTTTTTATGTACATCGAACCGAACACCTTGAAAAGATTTAATAAAGGTGAGTCACAGAAAAGAGACAGGAAACTTGCATGACGAAACAACAGTAAAAGATAGAAAATAAAATTATGAAAAGCAGAATTGGAACTAACAGGGGGTAACTAGCAAAAGTTACAAAACTGGAAGAACCGGAGCACAGTGGAAACCAGGTTGGGGAAAGCCTTGAATATTTATGTCAGCAACGTCAGTGTCCTAATCTTGCTTTTACTGGCTGAAGAATGGGTGGGTTAGGTACGACCAATGCGAATATAACATGTAATCCACCAGAGGATAGATTTGAAGGCATTTGGGAAGTGCTGTACAGAAATGAGAATTATTCATAAAAGATAAAAGGTAAGCAAGACAGCTCTTTCTCAGTCATAGCAGGTGTCATTCCTTCAAATTCTCCCTGCCTCCCTGCCCAGAGCTAGCAGGAGTCTGGGAATCTCCATTCTGTCTGAAAAGCCTGTTACCCTGTGTGATCCCAAGTTGACAGATAGGGCCATTGAGATAATGCTTCCTGAAAAACTACTTCCAGAAAATCCTGGCTTTTAGCTTGGTAACCTTTCTGCCTCCGGAGACAGCTTCGAGGAATATTGAAGAGCATCTGATGCCAGATCTTTTGAGCTGATCTTCCTTCCTGCTCACAAGTGTGTTCAAAGAAGATAGATACTTTCTCAGTCATCACTGTAAAGCCTTCATGGGCCTTGTGCCCATATACTAGAAGAAGTCAGATCTGAGTCCTAAATGAATTCAAGACGCTGGAAGGCTCATCAGGAGCCCAAGCTGCACATTTTCCCAACTCTGCCTTTCCTTTCAGTGTGGGTCTTCTATCAGTTGGAACACAGAGCCTGCTGCTCCAGCAGAAACAGTTGGTTCATTGAACAAGATAGAACCTTGGCATGTACGAACAAAGTCATGCAAAATATATGGAATCCATTGCCCTGTTTACCACCTCGGGCCCTAAGGGAACAAGAGATATAACAGAAACAATGGGTGTAATTGCATGTTGATGGGTCAAGAAATGGATATTTTAACATAATTTTAACATCAGAAATTAAACCAATAGATTTAAACTAAAATGTAATGATTGAAGGTTGAAAGGAAAAAGAAGTATAAGTGATGGAAATTTCTCAAATACTAAGCAAATCACAAATGATACTTTAAGTTGGTAAATCATATCTAGGTTACTACTAGAAGAACTGAAAGTAGAAATAGTTAAAAGAAGGTGTGGGACAGAAAAGAAACAATGTAACCTTTTTCTTTTCATTGCATACACACATTTTTGATATGTAAATAGTGAAAGGTCTAGGAAAATACACATTAAACTTTTTTAAATGTATCCAACCTGAGATGGAAGAATGGAAAGTGACAGAGAATACTTTCAAGTATTGCTTTTCCTATTCTATTTATTGTTCCCAATGAACATGTAATTCCTGTTAAACTTAAAATGTAAAAATTTAATAATAAATGATTTTACATTGATAAAGTGGAATATTGTAAAACTATTTAAAAGAATGGTGCTGTAGAAGACTAATGGCATGGAAAATGTTCACAGCATGTGACCCCACTTGATAAGAAGAGCTTTAAATCCCATTCACACATTCACACAGGAATCCCTGACCACATTCAAACCAAACTAGTTCAGGGCTTAAAATATTTATAAATTGCTTGTTTTATTAATTATAAAATGTTTTGAAACTTGCTGGAAATAATAGAGTCAAAATAGAAACACAAAAATAAATATTTCCTAATCCTTAGAGATAACATTCTATTGTATGATCTTTTTACTTTTTCCATAAAAATATAGATTTTCACTCTCTCTATACATATATAGAGATATATACATATACACATCCTATTTTCTTAAGCAAAAATGGCATAACTCCTACTATTCTACAAGAATAACAGAAGTGGTTCAAAAACGTATATATCATTCTTGCACTGGGGCTTTGTTAGTTTTTTTTTTTTTTTTTTTTTGATATCCTTCTAAGGGTTTAATATGAACTGCTTTAGTGAGGATAGTGTTTAAAATATTATCAAAATTATAAAGACTTCTGAATTTAAAATGAGTTCAAAGACAATTAGCTTTAAAAGCCCAAAAGGCTTTATTGAGTTAACAGTGAGTTTAAAAAATGAAATTAATTTTAAACCATTGATTTTTTTTCTAAAAGAGTAAGACATTTAAATTGTTTTTTAATTCAGTGTTTCAACCCAAGAAACTGAAATTAACTCAATTTAGCATTTCTATAGTGTTTGCAAATAGGTGTTAATATTCATAGGGCCTAAACCGCACAACGTGCCAGCCTCCTGGAATGCTTGCTCTTCCCAGAAAGCTGGATTGTGCAGTCAGCACGGGTGCCCTGGACAGCATTGCTTGGGAGATCAGTGATAGGTTGGGAATACCATTTACTTCTAGAGACTACCAAAGCCCCATGAGTGTGATGGTTCTATCCCACATCCTGGAAAGAATGACATTGATATTTCAGGTTAACCTCTATTCTAGGGGAATCTAGTATTGGAAAAACTTCATCCACCAGCTCTAATTGTTGCCATGCCCTGGAAGCTTGCTTCCTTGACCACGGTATCAGCTCCCACCTTCTGTTGTGCTTCCTCTTGATGAAGACTGACTTCACTGAGAACTGGAGAAAGAAGGCACCTCTCTGAGTCCAGTGGCCCCTCCAGGACACTGCCATATGGCAGTTTTACATGAGAAGCAGAAGAGCAACACTGCTAATCGAGGCCACAGAGAGGAGAACCCAGGCACCAGACTGGGTCGTGAGATTCATGAAAGAATATTCTGAACCTCTCAAACATACATCAGTGAATCAGATTTTTGTGCTCCAACTCAAGGGCTCCCTAGGAAATCATTAGACGACCCAGAGAAAATGATCTAGCCCCTACGTGACTCAATTTCCTAAATGTAAAATGTGGATAATAATAATTCTGTAATATAGTATATTAAAAATGCTATCTTGACCTGGTTTTAGTTCTTGGCTAGAGGCTGGTCAGTTTCTGTTCTTGAGCAGCCAATTAAATCCATACCCACGACCATCATCCTTTGTTGGACTCTCACACTTCAGGTCTCTACACAGGCTCCCTAATCACACCAGGGCCACGTGCCAGACAGCAGGGAGCAGTCCTGATGCCTCAGAGCCTGATAAAGTTATTCAAACCAGCCAACACTAGGCCTGCTTGCACCGCCTTCCCCTTCCTTGCAGCAGAAGCCATGAGAAAGTCGCCTGTTCACAGTTTCCCTCCCTCCCTCTGCCTTTTGACCCTTGTGCTTTCCCCCTACCCAGCGGCTCTGCCCGGCATGCTCTGTTCTCCCCAGGGGAAGTGTGAGATAATAACACTGTAAGACTCTTTCCTGCTTCTCTTTCTTGATTCGTGTCTGGCTTCACTATATCTCAACCAAGGTAATATGTCTAAAACAACCTGCCCTGCATAACTCACAGACTGATTTGGAGACATATTAAGATAATGGATACGAAAGTCCTTTGAGGCCAGACACAGTCGCTCACGCCTGTAATCCCAGCATTTTGGGAGGCTGGGGCAGGTGGATTACATGATGTCAGGAGTTCAAGACCAACCCAGGCAACATGGTGAAACCTAGCCTCTACTAAAAATACAAAAATTATCCAGGTGTGGTGGTGCATGACTGTGGTCCCAGCTACTCAGGAGACTGATGCAGGAGAATCACTTGAATCTAGGAGGTAGAGGTTACAGTGAGCTGAGATGGTGCCACTGTACTCCAGCTTGGGTGACAGAGCGAGACTCCATCTCAAAAAAAAAAAAGTCCTTTGAACAGTCAGAGGGATTACAGACATATAATGTAGTCTGAGATGCCCTCTTCAGCAGCAGAGAGAAGCACGGCGTCAGGTGACAGACACACACCATAGTACATGTCACTAGCACTCATCAACACCAAGTTCTCACCTCCCTGGGCACACTGGAAACTATATGTCCTAGATCCCTTGAATCTGGGCAGAGCCAAGTGATAATTTCTGAGCAAAGGCTGTGAGAGAAAATGATAATCTTTCACTTCCAGGTTGAGGCAAGCAAAACCCTGAAAGACACTCTAGTTCTCTCTTCACTTAGCAGAGGGCACAAAAATCAAGCATGGAGACTGCAGAACCACAAGTTCCAACAGCCTGGATAATTGATTCAGTGCATACTTGGGAGCCCCTGAGGGTTAATCTGACCTCTAGAAAAATTTTTCTTGGGTGAGAAATAGACTATAAGTCACTGAAATTTGGGGGTACTTTTTTCATAGCATAAATCCAACCTAGCCTCTACAATACACAAACACATGCAATATTAAAATGCCCTGCAAAGCTTCTGACTTAAAGATACAAACAAATAGAACAGTTAGAACACAGTTTTCCATATATAGTCGAAGTTACTAGAACCAGATAGCTAGCTGTTAAGTTGAAGAATTTTCCAAAATAATAGCTTTAATATGGAAAGGAGAAGAAGGAAGATTGAGAATCCTAGCACAGACTTTTCTATGTTAAAAAAATTAATGCTTCATCATTCAAATCTAAACAAAAATCTAAAGTAAATCACTGGAGGATTTTTATCACTGGCCATAAGGAAATAACTGGGAGCAGATTTGCCCTCCCTCTGCAAACAATTAGAAAACCACGAAAACATGAAACAACGTATATACTTGTACAATAAGAAGCATAGGACAGTGATCATGCAGAGAAGGGAAACAGAACAAAGCCAGCTCTAGAATTGCCCTACTTGCTTCCTAGGAGCACTTTTTGGACTACAACTTAAGAAGGTAGAACGCAAACAAAATATGGTTCTCCCTGAGGTGAGGAGTTAGTGATCAGAATTTTGGGAGACTGAAGCAGCCAAAATTTGGTCAAAGTTCCTTAAAGAGGAGGTGTGCAGGAAAAAGAGACCAGAAATCAGCATTGGACCTCCTTGAGTCTTTTGCCGGATATTAAGTTGTGCATTCATGGAGGAATATCGCACGGAGACAAGTGAGCTGTTCCACGCTGAGACATGGAACAACTCAGCATCTGTAAACTGAATAAATCTTAAAGCTTATATGAGAATGAGAGACATTTTAGTCCCAAGAAGGCAGAGTTGCAAGATTTCACTGAACCTTCAAGGAACTCACTAGAGACCAATAAAAGACCACAACTTAGAAATAAAGCTAAACTAGTCCTAAAGTAAATGTTATTCTATGCCCACTCAAAAAAGTAAAAAAAAAGAAAAAGAAAAGAAAGCCACAAAAATACTTAAAAAAAAAAAATCAAAAAGATCAAGCCATTCTGTAAGCAATTTAACCCATTTATACTGGAGGTTGCAAATTGTTTGTGTGTGTGTGTGTGTGTGTGTGTGAAAAATCAGACCTTGGCGATGACCTTGAGCAGGATATAAATAAATCCCAAAAGTTCAGCATTTCAGTAATGGAATACTAGGCATAAATGGGTTAATTGCTTGCCAAAAAAAAAAAAAAAAAAAAAAAAAAAATCTTAACACCCTTTAAAGGAAGAAAAACTAAATCCATACATTCAACAACATAATAAACAATGTCAGGCATCCAATCAAATATCACTGGAAAAAATATGGGGAAGCAAATATGTATGACTTAAAATCAAAAGAAAAATTAATAAAACATGCCCAGAAATCAAAGAGAAAATAGAACTAGTAGAAGCAGAAATATACATAAAAGGAGGCAGAAAATAGAAGATATTAAAAGAAACAAAAGGAATTCTGCTGAAAAATACAATACCTAAAAAGAAAAACTCACTGCATAGGCTTCATCGCAGATTAGACACTGAATAAGAAAAGCTATGTGAACGTGAAGACACTGGAATTTTAGATCTAGCAATATCACCACAAAGAGAATAATTTCCCCAAAATAAATAAATAAGCAGAACCTCAGTGACCTGTGTACAATGACAGTCACAGACAAACCATGGGAATGGAAAAATATTTGAGGACCTAATGCCCCAAATTATCCAAATTTGATGAAAACTACCAACGTACAGGGCTAAGAAGCTCAATGAAACCAACCAATATAAACACAAAGTAATACCAAACACATCATAATATATTAGCTCTAAAGCAGTGATACAGAGAAAATATTTAAAAACTATTAGAGTAAAAAGATACACTAGATATAAAAGAGTAAATGTAAAAATAAACACAGATTGGCCAGGCGTGGGAACTCACACCTGTAATCCCAGCACTTTGGGAGGCCAAGGCAGGTGGATCACAAGGTCAGGAGTTCAAGACCAGTCTGGCCAATATGGTGAAACCCATCTCCACTAAAAATACAAAAATTAGCCAGGTGTGGTGGCATGCATGTGTAATCTCAAATACTCAGGAGGCTGAAGAAGGATAATTGCTTGAACCCAGGAGGCAGAGGTTGCAGTGAGCCAAGATCATGCCAGTACACTCCAGCCTGGGAAATAGAGCAAGACTCTTTCTCAAAAAAACAATAAATAAATAAACACAGATTTCAGGTAAAAAATAACACAAATAAGAAGAAAATGAAATATCTTTAAAGAGCTCAAAAAAAGTCCACCTAGAATTATATATTCAGTGAAAATATCAATAAAAATAAAAGTAGAATAAAGATACATTCAGACTAACAAAAGCTGAGAGAATCTATTGCTAATAGAAAACTTTACCGCAAAAAACAGTAAAGGAACTTCTTCTGTAAGCTGATCTTGACATAAAGGAAAGAAGACCAACAGAAATGGTAAATATATAAATAATTGTAAAAGGTTGAATCTCATGTTTCCAATGAAATGTTTAAAGGCAAAAGTAAAATGCATTGTAGGATTTATAATAAAGGTAGAAAAAGAAATTATGGCAATGATTGCACCAATGACAGGAGGGAGCAAATGAGAGCAAACTGTTTTACAACTTGTCTAGGCAAAGTGGTATAATTTAAAGGTAGACTGTGAAGTATTAAATATGCACATTTTAAGTGCTAGAGGAATGGTTTTCAAACTTTGGGATACATCAGATTCACCAAGAAGGCTTAATGAGACAGATGGCTGGGTCATATCAACAGAGTTTTTGATTCAGTAAGACTGGAAATGGGCCTATGCCAAGGCTAGATAAACAAGGCTGATAAGAGAATATATCAGCTAATATTGAAGGACTATGAACCTCACTTTGAGAATCATCACCCTAGAGCAACCTCCAGTAGCAGAGATAAAATGGAATATTTCAAAATACTACATACAAATGAAGGAAGAAAAGGAAGAAAAAAAGACCAAAGAAAACATGAACAAATAGAAACCAAAAGGAAGAATAGTAGACTTAACAAAGTGTTAAGTGATAACTATATTAAACATATTCAAAAGACAGAGATTTCCAGAACAGATAATAAAGCTGAGCCCAATTGTGTTCTCCACAAAGACTCATTTTAAATATGAAGACTCAGATAGATTAAATGTAAAAATAGACAAATAATAAAATAGATTAAAAGAAAGAAGGTGGATTAAAAGAAAAAGGTGGACAAAAGAAAAAAGGTGGATTAAAAGGAAAAAGGTGGACAAATCACAGTAATATGAAAATTTTCATATTTTTATATTATCGTAAGAAAATTGACCAGCGTTGATCATTCTTTATCATAAATGTGTAAGCATCTAACAACAGCTTCCAAATACAAAAGCTGACAGAACAAAAGTAAAAATAGAAAACTCTATTACTATGTCTTGTTTATACTATGTCATAAGGATATAGAAGACTTGAAAAACACTCTCAGACTACTTGACCAAAATGACATTCATAGCATGTTATATTCAATAATGACAAAGTACACACTATTTTCAAGTACACATGGAACAGCAACCAAAATAGACTATATTCTGGGTGATACAATAAGTCTCAATAAATGTAAGATAATTTAAATTACATACAGTATATTCTCTGACTAAAATAGAATTAAACTATAAATAACAAAAACAAAAATATACAAATGTTTGGAATTTAATGCATTTCTAAATATTTCATGGTTGAAATTATAAAGCAAAAGGAAATTTAGAAAATATTTTGAACTAAACAGTAATAGAAGAACAATTTATCAAAATTTGTGAGGTACAATTAAAGTAGTAGTTGGAGTAAAATTGGTAGTTTAAATGCTACCTTAGAAAAGCAAAAACGCCTGAAATCAAGAATCCAGATTTCCCCTGTGAGTCCAAATAAATGAGCAAATTAAACCCAAAGTTAGAAAAAGATAGGAAGTAATATATAGAAACACAGAAATCAATGAATTAGAAAACAATTCCAAAAATGGAGAAATATTAGTGAAGTTAAAAACTGAAAATTTTAAAAGCTCAATAAAATTGGTTAAAAATAGAAGATAAAAATTACCAATATCAGAAATTAATGATGGGATATTACTATTATTATAATAGTCATTTTAAAATAAAATAATACTATGAATAATTACATGGCTATAAATTTGACAAATAGGCAAATTTTTTTTAAAAAATACAAATTAGCATAACAGCACAAGAAATAGAAAATCTAATAGCAATAATCCATTAAAATAAATGAATTTGTAATTTAAAGCCTTCTAATAAAGAAGACTGCTGACACATATGTATTCACTAGTGAAGTCTATTAAACATTTAAGAAAGTAATAATTTCTTTTTTTTTTTTTTTTTTTTTTTTTGAGACAGAGTCTCACTCTGTCGCCAGCTGGAGCACAGTGGCACAATCTTGGCTCACTGCCAACTAGAAAATGCTGATTTCACACCCACTATAGGTCAGACCTTTACCATGCATTTACATTCATTATCCCATTTAACGTACTAAGCCACCCTATAAAATAATTGTTGATTTCATCATTTTAAGGATGGAAAAGCTGAGGATCAGAGAAATGACCTGTCTGTAAACACAGAACTAGGAGAAGGCACAGGGCCCATTAATATCTCTGTCTTGATCCTATAGCATCCTAATCACAGGTCTCTCTCTGCTGCCTCCTACACTAGACTATATACATATATAGGAGTCATACATTATTCTTCTTTGTACTCATGCCACTAGCACAGTCCCTGTCATGGAGCTGCTACTTTTTTTTTTCCTTAGTCTTTGCATGGTATAGAACTATCAGAGAGAGACAGGTGAGGGCTATGGTAGTCAAATAGGGCTTCCCCGCCCCCCCCCCCCCCCAACCCCACCGCCACCGAGACAGAGTCTCGCTCTGTCACCAGGTTGGAGTGCAGTGGCATGATCTCGGCTCACTGCAATCTCCGACTCTCTGGTTCAAGCAATTCTCCTGCCTCAGCCTCCCGAGTAGATGGGATTACGGGCACGCACAACCACGCCCAGCTAACTTTTGTATTTTTAGTAGAGATGGAGTTTCACCATGTTAGCCAGGATGGTCTTGATCTCCTGACCTTGTGATCCACCGTCCTCGGCCTCCCAAAGTGCTAGAATTACAGGCGTGAGCCACCACACCTGGCCGAAAGTAGTAATTTCCACGCCAAGACTCTTTTAAATGAGAAGATGTAAGAACATTTCGTATTTCATGTTATGAGGTTATCATTAACGTCACACCAAAACTAGACAAAGATATATAAGTAAAGCAAATTGAAGACCAATATATTTCATAATATAGAAACAAAGTTTCTTAACAAAATGTTAGCACATAAGATAATACAATACATGAAAGAGTAGGCCAGGTGCAGTGGCTCATGCCTGTAATCCCAGTGGTTTGGGAAGCTGAAATGGGAACATTACTTGAGGCCAGGAGCTGCAGGTCAGCCTGAGCAACATCGTGAAGCCCCATCTCTACACAAAAAATTAAAAATATTAGCTTGACATGGTAGTGCACACCTGCAGTCCTAGCTACTCAGGAGGCTGAGGTGGGAGCATTGCCTGAGCTTAGAAATTTGAGACTGCAGTGAGTTAAGATCATGCCACTACATTAGAGCCTGGGCTACCCTGTCTCTAAAATAATTAATTAATTAATTAATTTAATAGACATAGAAAGTCCTAATAAATCTACATAAAAACTTTTAGAATAATGAGTTTAATAGAGTTACAGGAAACAAGATCAATATACAAAAATCAATTATGTACTAAAACAATTGGAAATTGAATTTTTTAAAATATCATTTAGAATACATCAAAAATGAAATACTCAGGGATAAAATTAACAAAATATGTGCAAGCTTTGTTTACTTGAAACTGTAAAATTTGGCTTTGAAAAATTAAGGAAGACTAAAATAATATGCACACATTACATGCTTATGAATTAGAAGATTCATGATGCTAATTCTCTCCAAATTGATCTATCAATTTCAACTGAACCTAAATTCTCAGCAGAATACTTTAAGAAAGTGACTTGTTTCCCAAGTGTATATGAAAATTTAAGAAACATAGAATACTTAAAACAATTTTAGAAAAAATAAAAACAGAACAATTATACAACCTAATTTCAAGATTTACTATAAACTTACAGTAAGACATAGAAATAGACACATAGATCAATAAGAAGGAATTTCAAACTTAAAATACACACACACACACACACATATATATATAATCAATTAATTTTTAGAGGCCAAGGTAATTCAATTGGGAAATAATTATTTTCCTAGCAAATAATGCTGGGACAACTGGATATCCATATGGAAAAATACAAAGCCCAACCAGTTACCTCACACCATAACTGTCACACATAAAAACTAATATGAAATGATCATTGGGCTTAAGTATAAAAGCTTAAAACTCCAAAACTTTGGAAGAAAGCATAGGAAAAAATCTTTGTGACTTTAGATTGCTTAGAATGAAAAAACTGATTGCTTTGATAGGACCAAATATTTCTTAGACAGGACAAAAAAAGAAAATATTGATAATTTGGACTTCTTCCAAATTTTAAACATTTGTTCTTCAAAATGTGCTATTCAAATAATAATAGGCTAGGTTCATATATTTTCAATACATATATCTGACAAATGATTTCTATCCACAATATATACCATACTCTTACAATTCAACAATATGAAGACAAACTGCAATTTTTTAAAAGGGCAACACACTTAAACAGAAATATGAGAGAGAGAGAGAGAGAGGAGAGAAGTAAACCTGAAAAAGATGCTTAAAACCCTTAGTCATAAGGAAATGTAAATTAAAACTAATACATATATTAGAATGGCCAACACTTTAAAAGACTGGTAATACCAATCATTGGTCAAGATATAGAGCCACTGGCATTCTCATACATTGCTTGTAGAAGTATACCACTTTGGAAAACAATTTGTTGGTTTCCTATAAAGTCATGCACACTTTTACCATATTAACAAGTAGTACTACTCCTAGATATTTACCCAAGAGAAATGAAAACATGTTTTCTTATGGAAATACCTGACATTGAAAATCACCCCAATAACTAACAACAGGTGAATGGATAAACAAATGTATTTTGTGTTGTATTTATATAATGGATAGTATTTTACCCCACTCGTATAAAAAGAACAAACCACTGATACATGCAACAGGTTTTTCTCAAAAACATATTCTGAGAAAGAAAAAAAAGCTAGTCACAAATAATAGGTATTGTATGGTTCCATTTATTTGAATTGCTATCATAATCCAAATCAAATCTAAAATCACATAAAGCAGATCAGTGATTGCCTGGGCCAAATATATGGTAGTAGAGATCGACTGCAAACAAACAGGAAGGAGCTACTGCAAACAGGAAGGAACGTTCTGGAGTGACAAAAATCTCTATCTTTTTTGTGCTTATGGTTAATGAGCATAGATATTTATCCAAAGTCATTGAATTGTATACTTAAAATGAGTTCATTTAAGAGTATGTAAATACCCTGGTATACTTTAACTTTAAAAAAAAGGTAACCAATTGAAGGTATAGGACGTTTGTCAATATGAAAATATGAAATGTATTTGAATCTCTATTTTATGGTAGAAATACAGACAAAAGGACTCTAGCTCAAGTTCAGATGCCTACATCTATCTCTGGTTAATATAACAATAGAAAGAAGTTAGCATGTCTGCCCAGCTGTCCCTTCAGAGGATTATCTGAAACAGAAATATCAAAGGACATCTATGAAACAAAATTTGAGCATCTTATTTTACCTAATTAACCAGGCTTTGTGGAACCAACATAGAACATGAAGAAAGATTTATCTTCTTCCACTGGTACCACTCAATTCTTTCAATAAAAGACAAACAAAAGAAATCAAAGGAGAAGATAGAGGGGAAACCTAAGTTTGAATCCCAGCTCCTCTACTTACCAGCCATGTGATTTTGGTAAGGTTCTTAACCTCTTTCAGACTTGCTCTTCACATTTGTGAAATGAAGACAGTGTGTGACTCAAATTCTTTGGAAACATTAATGAAATACTAGATGGAAAAATACTTAGCAATATTTGAAATGTAATATGCTTACAGTAAGTGGTAGCTATGGAAAAAGAGGTGGCCACAAAATTCATTTTTTCTTATATCAATATATGTTACTGGGAATTCCTAGGATTTCCAAAAAGTTTACTGTATTTTTCAAATATTTTAACAGTGCCTTTAAAGTCCTGTAACTTTTGCTATCAGAATATACTCAAAATAAAATATTTATATATTATATAATATGTATTTATAAATAATACATTTACAAAATAAAATAATATACAGAAGTTTTACATATTGTCTTGTCATTTTTTCTTTTATCTTTTGTTTGCTTGTTCTATAGGAAAACTTTTAGAAATGCAAAAAGGATGTGTGGATGATGAATTTCAAGTACCCAGAGAAACCAGAGGGAACAGGTCAAGCAGTTTAAATTTAGTCTGGATTTCCTTTCTCCTGCAAAGTTTGGAAGGAAACGATGTCACCACTTTAAATATGAGAAAGTAGGAAATTCTTATCTGCCCTTGTGGATGATGAGACATGAACAGATCCATATCTATAAGTCTGAAGTAAATATAATGGCTGACCATCCTCAGTGTTTAAATCCTACAAATCATCCAGGTTTATTCAAAGATGTATTTACAGTTGCTAAATGTGTTGAAATCTGTTCAACTGTTGACAGGCAACAAGCAGATGGAGTTTAGGATTAGTGAATTCAAATCATCAAGCTCACGAATTGAAAGAATGGACTCAGTCTAAGAACAGACTGCATTGTTGAAGATAAAATGAAAGGGTAACCTTTACACACCAGCATTTTACTGCTGGAAAGTTCCAAACTCTGATGAAAACAGTTGGTTGTCCATCTGGAAAATGTACTTAAAATTAGCTTAAATGCAGACTGCTATTTTAAGGTAACAATTGTTTTGCATAGATGTCCATTCTGTTCACATGTAGTCCTAACACTGGAATCTCAGTCACCTTGATGCTGAGGTATCTTCTGTAACTCTAAGAGCTACCAGTGAATGACTTTAAAATGGAAACAGTTTGCAAGTAGTAACTAATGTCAGCAATTTATGATGAATTCAGCCTATGAAAATGCCAAATGTTAGGCTATAAGATATATATGACTGCACTTAACAAGTTTTTCTTTTCACATAATAATTCTAGGCTTTTAATAAAGTCTTCTAATCAATAGTAAAATTCCTGACCAAAGCTATTAGCCTTAGCATTAGAAGGCTAAAAGGTAATACTATCCCAATTATATCATAGCTGCTAAGATGGCATGGAAGCAATTAGCCTGGAAATATGGTTAAATTACTTAAGTGTTACCTTGAATAAACCAGGAAGCAGACACACCAATTTCCAGAATTAAAGTCACAATGAACCCATATACCAAGTGTATAGCTGCTTAGTAAGTCCTTTTGGATATCTTGTTCTGCCCCCAAAATTTGAAAGTCCATAATCCTTTCCACAGACTTACTGGCCAGAAGGGTTATATCAAAGTAGTATAGTCTCTTCTGTAGCTAGTAGGTTTCCTTGTACATTCATTAGCCAGGCACTCACTTTAGGAAAGGCAAGGCAGACATGTGCCCACCAAAACATCCATAGGCTCCTCTACTTTTCATAGCTTCCCTTGCTTGGTGTTGCAGCCATCTAACTAGGTTCTGGACAATGGAATAGGAGTGGAATTGATAAACCACCTGGCCTAACTGTGAACATCTCACCATGATGGGTTCCTCCAGCCCCTTCCCTTCTGTGTAATGCCAGGCAATTAGACAGAAGCAGCCTAGGACTCAGAACTCACTTCTTGGAGGAAAGACATGGGAGAAATACCCAAGACACACTGAGCAGCATTGCCTCAGAATGATATGGACATCCTCCTTTTTATTGTTATTGTTAAGCCACTGGGATTTCAGGCTGTACTTGTTATTGCAGCATAGCCCATCATATCCTGACGAATACAGAGCTAATAAAAGCATCTTTCTGTTTTGACAATAACACAGCAGACAATACTTTTGATTCCTTTTTATGCCTGATACATTCCTGAGAGACTTCTGTTATAAAAGAGAACCTTGCTTAATATTCAACCAACAAGAGGATTCGGATGAGTAAGAGTAATTTCAGCCACTTTCAAAAATTAAGAATAATGTAACCTTGCATTTGTGCAGCATTTTCAGCCTTTTTCATAATGCTTTCAGTACAAATCTTTACAACAGCCCTAGAACGTTTTTGTGGGTTTTTTAAGTATGTAAAATTCCAATTTTATGATTGAACAAAATGTGCAACAGCAGGATTTTAGGTGAGGTGTCCAGTAACCCAGCTAGTCAGCAGCAGAGAAGAGACAGGCTGCTGCCTTTAGTCCTTTCGTAATCAAGAAATGCTGCAAGCTTGCAGGCCTGTTGCAGATTTTTACAAGCTTCCCTTTTAATAACCTTTCCTCATTGCATTCCTGACTTATTACCTCCCTGGCTCCCAGCACTCTTATTTATATTCAGACTCATTCCGGCTGCACATCCCGATGTTTATGCTGTGTTTACTGTGTTGTCTCCTAACTAGAGTCCATTATCTGCTGAAACAAGAAGGATGTTCACGAATAAAACACATCTTGCCTGCAGCTGCCAGACTAGTGGAGCCCATCACAGGGGGCAAAGATGTATCTCTGCTGCCAGGGGTAACCTGCTGTTTTCATATGAGCATCCCCTTTGGTAAAGAACTGGCTCCAACACTAGGAGAGGGACTAGAAGGCTTACTCTAGGGAAGCATGCCAAGCAACTTTTCAAAGCCTCACTTCCAGGCAAGTTTGCCCTCTGGTCAGGAACCAGGGCTCAGGGTAAATAACCCCATTCACCACTGCTGAGTAGACCCTACATAAGGGAGGTTGCACGTGTAGTCTTGGCTTAAACAGAAGAAAGACTTTAGGAAGGTGGCTGGAAAACATTTGACCTAAATTGACTGCTTGGAATCTTTAACACAGTTCAAAGCCAGGCTCAAAAGCTGTCCACCACTTCCTACCTGGATCGGGATCTGGCCCATTTAAAATATAACACCAGGGGAGAGGGCTTGCTTAGGCAGTGCAGGAGGGCCTGGAGGAGGAGCTGCACACCAGGAGATCAGCTCTCACCAAGAGTCATAGGACAAGTTGCGGCCCTCCTTCCTCCTTTCTGCCAGGTATTTCTGGCCATGACAGAAGATGGTGAAACATGGGCTGAAATGCAGGGATAATGTACACCTTGTTGGCTTTGAAGTCAATCACTTTTTCAAAATCTGGCTCAGTACTTAATAGGTGGGTGAGCTGGGTTAAGTTATTTAACCTCTCTGTGACTTGGTTTTCTCATATATAAAATAGGGAATAAGAATGACTACCTTTGCTAAGGATTAGCTATTATATATACAAATGCATATCTATATATAAATGTATATATATACACACATACACATAGAGTGCTTAGTGCAGCATTAGGCCTGGCCTATGACTGGCCCTCAGTAATAAATGATTCTGTGCTCTTGCTCTGATTTCTCTCTCCCTGTCCCTATGAAAACTCCCAATCCCTGAAACAAACAGGCCTTCTTTGAAGGGATCTGAAGCCTAGCACAGTGCTCAGCATTTAGTAAGCACTCAATATATATTCGTTGAATTGAATTGAACTCAATTGTACCCAGAATTTTATATACACAGACGATTTCCTTGGTTTATTTTACTGGTTTCTATATTCCTCTAAAAAATAAGTTTGACTTAGCCCTGCCTAGAGCTTCTGAGTATCTTCGCTACATTTATGGAGTGTTCACAATTTTTTGTATATGAGTAATTTTATATATGATCCTGTGTTTTCATGTAAATATATTAATACCATGGTGCAATTAAAAAAAAAAAGAACAAAATGGATCTCATTTCTATCGAAAGCCATGCATTTTGGACTGGTATTCTGAAAAAAAGCAGGAGAGACTCCCAGAAAGTCTTTCGCGTTATAGCTCTATGTGGAGGAGGGTTGATAGTTTAATGCTGCAGAATATTAGTGTCATGTCTTCTATGCCTGTCATGGGATCTTAAGATTGGAAGGGAACTTAGAGGTCATCTAGTTCTACCCCTACCCAGGCAACGTCTGCCAGCTCCTATCAGGAAACCTGCGAACAGCTCTGGCTCCACAGGCTCTGGCAGCAACCCCAAGTCATATCGCCAGGCCCCAGGGCAGCAGGTGCCCACAGCTAAGGGGGAGCTAATGGGTCTGCGCAGACGGTGTTGACCACTGCTCATGAAGGAGTCCTGCCGGGTCCTCTTCATCTTACAAAATTAAACAGGAATGTTTGAGGTTTATTCAATCAGACGTACTTTTAGGGCATAGAGCCCTAGAGTGTTACCTACACACACATGTACCTCCAAAGACTGAGATGCAGTTATACCCACAGGGAGGGGACTCAGTGAGCACAAAGCACAATGTAGTTCACAGACAACCTTCTATTCCTGGAGGTCACATACAGTCATGCATTGCTTAACGACAGGGATCTGTTCTGAGAAATGCATCCTCAGGAAATTTCATCATTTGTGTGAATGTCATAGAGTGTGCTTACACAAACCTAAGTGGTATAGCCTACTATATGCCTAAGTTATATGGTGTAGCCTATCACTCCTAGGTTACAAATCTGGACAGCATGTCGCTATGTTAAATACACTGAGCAACTGTAACACGGTGGCAAGTATTTGCATATCTAAACACAGAAAAGGTACAGTAAAAATATGGTAATAATAATTTTAAAATAGCACATCTATACAGGGCACTTAACTATAAATGGAGCTTGCAGAACTCAAAGTTCCTCTGGGTATAAGTCAGTGAGTGAGTGAGTGATGAGTGTGGAAGCCTAGGACATGACCGTACTTCACTTTAGACTTTCTAAACACCTTATATATAAAGCTACACTCAAGTTATACAAATTGTTTTCTTTCTTTAATACTAAATTAACCTTAGCTTTTGTAAATATATACATTTTTTACTTTAAAGACTTTTTACTTTTTTAAAACTTTTGGACCCTTTTGTAAAAACACTTGCTTAAAGCATGAACACACTGTAGAGCTGTACAAAAACATTTTCTGGACCGGGCACGGTGGCTCGTGCCTGTATTCCCAGCACTTTTGGAGGCCAAGGCAGGCGGGACACCTGAGATCAGGAGCTTGAGACCAGCCTGGTCAATATGGTGAAACCCCATCTCTACTAAAACCACAAAAATTAGCTGGGCATGGTGGCACATGCCAATAGTCGCAGCTACTTGGGAGGCTGAGGCAGGAGAATCACTTGAACCCTGGAGGTGGAGGTTGCAGTGAGCTGAGATCACGCCACTGCATTCCAGCCTGGGCAACTGAGACTCCACCTCCCCGAGTCCCAAAAAAAATTCTTTCTTTATATCCTTATTCTATACATTTTTTAATTTTTTTTTTACTGTGTAAACTTTTTTGTTAAAAACTAAGACACAAACACGCATTAGTCCAGGCCTATACAGGGTCAGGATCACCAATATCACTGTCTTCCGCCTCCATGTCTTGTCCCATTGGAAGGATTTCAGGGGTAATAACCCACACGAAGCTGTCATCTCCAATTACAACAATGCCTTCTTCTGCAATATTTCCTGAAGGACCTGCCTCAGGCTGTTTTACAGTTAATTTTTTATATATAGGAGTAGGAGTACACTCTACAATAGTGGTAAAATGTATAATGTAGCAAATACATAAGCCAGTAATAGAGTCATTTATTATCATTATCAAATATTATGTATCATACGTAATTGTATGTGCTATACTTTTATAAGACCGGCAGCACAATAGATTCATTTACACCAGCATCACCACAAACACACGAGCAATGCATTGTTCTACAATGTCCCCACAGCTAAGATATCACTAGGCAAAAGGAATTTTTCAGCTCCATTATCAGCCTACGGGACCACTGTAGTATATGCAGTCTGTCATTGACCAAAACCTTATTATACAGTGCATGACTGCATTACTTTAAGAACATCTGCTTTGATTATTAACCTAGACTTCACGTACTGCATACTTCCTTTATGAAAATGTGTCCTCAGGCAGGTATTTGTCATACCTGCTTTCTATCTTTGGGAGCCAGTGGGTGAGAGTGGCATTAAATCCTGCAAAGGTAGGTAGTCGAAGGCTTGGTCCAGCCAGTGACCTGGTAAGTACATGAGCCTGTCCCTTGAATGGCTAAGATTCAGCTTCTTGCTCAGAAGAACTAGGCTTGGACCATGGCTGGTCCCTTCTCCGCATGTCTAAAGGTTTCACTTACATTTTAAATCACTGTTGTGTCATCGGGTTCCATTTTGATAGCTGCGAAGTACATTGAACATTTTTCGTCTGAACAGTAAATAGCTTACTTTTCAAACGGCATAATTTCTGAAGCTTTTATTCCACGCCATGACTGTGTTTAAGAAAGCTGTCAAGTTTTGGAATTTCGTGGAGAAATGTGAAGTGGCCTTTGTAAACTCCAGAGGAACCTTCTGAGGCCTGACATTTTGAAGGTGATGGCTCTATTTACATATATATTGTCCTTCCAAGGAAATGCTGTAGGTTTAGATTTGGGATTACTGTAGGAGGCCTTATCCTTCTTATGTTCATGTATGCATTCATTCATTCACTCACTCATTTATTTTTTCATTCAAAAGAGTGTATGGTTTTGTCTTGGATATCTGGGGAGGTCAGGCTCCTGTCCTGCACGGAGGAGAGAAACAGGAGTCAGGAGCTATGGCTGCCTAAAGTAGAGTCCAGGTACCCAAGTAAATAAGCAACATGTATTCTTAACAATTAAGAGTATCTGGACTCGTTCTAGAGGCCACCTCAAGAAAACCAACTTGCATTTCTTTGCGTCGTAAGACTTTGGCTTTGACCTCTGCCTGTTGGCTCCTTGGCTTGAGTTACTGAGGCTAGCAAAGCTCTAAGCAGTTTGTTCTTGCCCTTGGCTTGAGAAATAGGGCTAACGAGAGGAGGAGGCCACGAGGGGAGGGAACAGGTTTCTGTGAGCACCACTTCTAGAAAGAAAAAGCTACCTAGTACCTCCCATGGCTGCCAGTCCAGAGCTGCTGCAGTGACTTTAACTACCATGATCTGAGCTGTAAGGACATCACAGACCCTGGGCTAAGAGCATACAGGTGCCAACCTATGGGACAGTCACGCCCACCCTGAAAGGCAGATAGCAATGTCCCACTTCTGCAGGTGATAAAACCGAGGACACAAACGTCACAGAAGCCATGCTAGTCCGTCTCGAATAGCAGGTGTCTGGGTTGGGATACAAAGCAATTGCTGGGCCACACTGCCTCCCTCAGCCACCTACCATATTAGAAAGAAGCCAGGAATGGGAGCCAGGGCATGCCTGAAATTGTTACCCTTTTGTAATTTCAGTGGGGTTAGAGTATGTATTGCTTGTTTCCCATTTCACTTCCACATGGTGATCATCAGTAAAAGTCATCGGGTCTAGGGTATATGGTGCCTCCCACACTGAAT
This sequence comes from Chlorocebus sabaeus, assembly GCF_047675955.1. Taxonomy (NCBI): domain Eukaryota; kingdom Metazoa; phylum Chordata; class Mammalia; order Primates; family Cercopithecidae; genus Chlorocebus; species Chlorocebus sabaeus. The sequence continues at coordinate 22,643,523 of NC_132917.1, forward strand.
AACCTCAAGGGATACAATGGAGCTAGAGGAAGTCAAAAGAAAAATAAAGACAAAGACTGAGTTAGTGGACCACATTTAAAGAAAAAAAGCAGTGTTGGACCTGGATTTAGGGAAAACTTCTAGGATGCAGCTATCACAAGGTTCTATGTTTGGTCACAAATGCCTGAAAGTTTGATTTAAGCTTCTCACTCTTTTCATGTGAGGTTCTCCAGCACAGAGGACTTCAGGTGAAAAGAGTGAGCAGACTAAACCTAAATATAATTTATGAATTTGTTGATTGTTTTCCCTCATTTGACCTACTTCAGTTCCCCTTAATCATGAAGTATATATAGCCACGCACCCAAGAATGGGCATGGACATTGAAATGGGGAGGAAAGCCTCTGGCCATTGTTCATTCAGTGAGCACACAGATTCTGAGTCCCATTTCCATGCTAGGTGCAGGCTCAGCACCCTCGAGGAACTACAGAGAATCTTGTATCTGAGAAGACAAAACTCCAAAGCAGAGCCACACAGAGGGCCGAAGGCTATCACACATGGGACAGAAGGCATCGGCTTCAATGTCCACAATCGTTGATCCTTGGTGACTGAAGAAGAGGCTCACATTTTCAACTCAGCTACACAGATCTCACAGGTAGGAGTGGAGAAAACCAGAACACCAGTGCTCTGCATGAAGTAAGATCTAGGAAGAGAGGCTCAAAGCCCGCACCTTTCCATGACTCATAGAAAGCAGTACACAAGGCCATTTCCAACAGGCCACAGGTCCACAGATGGGATAAGGTTCATACTCTCAAAATAATCTGGTCATAGATGTCCTGGGAGATTGTGGTAACCATTACTTTTTTGTATTTTTTAGTCACATAGAGTGACAATGGAGAGATGAGATCTGGCAAAGGATTCATCAAGACAATAATAATTAGTGTGGGTACTGAAAACTCAGAGTGTAAGGAGAAAGGAAAGGAAGGTATTCCAAGTGGAGAAAATCATGTTTACAAAGGTAAAGGCCGTTTCCCTGCCTGACACTGGGGGAGGAGGAGTTCCTCCCTTCAGGGCCACCACAGATAAAGAAAGATTCCACTAGGGGTTGGTACCTCAAGATGTGTTTCCAACAATAATACTGACAACAAAATAGATGTGATTATTTTTCTTTTGCATGGGATTGTATCTCAACCACCTAGTTCCCAAAACTGGAATGTATATCATTTATTTTTAAAATGTTTCTGAAGCACCTGTTATATTCCTGGCCCTGTGTAGGTAAGTATCAATGTGGGAAGGTAAGAACCTGGGGTGGGGGTGACAGACCTGATGTTCTGCATCATAGAGCATCAAGCTAAGGATCCAGTCATGTAGGCAGGAGGCACTCACATCTCTGCAAACAAGGCCGTGGGTAATAATGTGAAGTGATTAAAACAAACCAAATTCTGTAAGATAGCAGAAGTTAGGGGGGTGGGGGCACATTTTCTTTGCCAAATGATTTGACAAATGAAGCAAGGAAGAGGGTGTTGTACATTCCAAGATGAGAATATGTTATGTGGCAATGCAAGGAGCCACAAGTGTGGTGTAAAATTT